>NC_041388.1:242343605-242350805 GCF_002162155.2 Triticum dicoccoides
GACGGCACCGGGCAGAGGAGCGTGCCGGCTCGGGCGGGGACGAGGCAGGCTCGGGCGGCGCGGAGGGAGTGGGCTCGGGGGCCCGCGGAGGGCCGAGTGGGCCGACAGCGAGGGGATCTCCTGGCGCGACATGTGGCGCGCTGTCACTGGCCGGGCACGGCGGCGAGAAGCGTCCGGCCAGGGACGGACATGTCCGGCGTGGCGCGATGCGATTTTTAGGGTTTCGGGGGGGAGAAGAAACGTGGATCTCGGAGGGGGTCTTTAAATAGGCATAGAGGGAGCTAGGAGAGTCCAAATGAGGTGCGGTTTTCGGCCACGCGATCGTGATCGAACGCTCTAGATGATGGAGAGGGTTTTGTCGGGTTTTGGGCCAACTTGTAGGGGTGTTGGGCTGCAACACACACGAGGCCTTTTCGGTCCCTCGGTTAACCGTTGGAGCATCAAACAAAGTCCAAATGATACGAAAATTGACATGCAGTCTACCGGTAGTAAACCAAGGCCGCTTGTCAAGTCTCGGTCCAATCCGGAAATGTTTAATCCCCACACACGAAAGAAATGTAGAAATGACCACCGGAGGAGAACGAAGCGCCGGAATGCAAAACGGACAACGGGGAAAATGCTCGAATGCATGAGATGAACACATATGCAAATGCAATGCACATGATGACATGATATGAGATGCATGACAGCAATAACAACACACAGAGACAAAAACCCGAACCCGAGAAAATAAAATAACTTAACGCCAGAAACGGCAAGAGTTGGATTACATATTGGGTAAATCATATCCGGGGTGTTACAACACTCCACCACTACGAAAGGATCTCGTCCCGAGATCTAGGACTGAAAGAACACCGGGTACTCAGAACGGAGGTGATCCTCGTGTTCCCAGGTAGCTTCACGGTCGGAATGGTGTGACCACTTGACTTTGAGGAATTTGATTGACTTGTTGCGAGTCTTGCATTTAGTCTCTTCAAGAATAGCCACGGGGTGCTCACGATAAGAGAGATCTTCTTGGAGATCAATGTCTTCGAAGTTGACGGTGCGGTCAGGAGTCTTGAAGCACTTTCGGAGCTGAGAGACATGGAACACGTCATGAACATTGGCAAAGTTTGAAGGAAGCTCGAGTTGATAAGCGAGATCGCCTCTCTTGCTGACGATCTTGAAAGGTCCCACGTATCTGGGGGCAAGCTTCCCTTTGATACCGAAGCGGAGAGTACCTTTCATTGGAGAGACGCGGAGGTAAACATGATCTCCGATCTCGAAAGCCAAATCACGGTGCTTACTATCATAGTAGCTCTTCTGGCGGGATTGGGCTGCTTTGAGGTTATCTCGAATGACTTTGCACATATCCTCTGCCTCTGTGATTAAGTCATTTCTCAAAAGCTGACGTTAACCGGTTTCAGACCAGTTGAGAGGGGTACGGCACTTCCTGCCATACAAAATTTCAAATGGGGCCTTGCCCGAACTTGCTTGAAAGCTGTTGTTGTAGGAGAATTCAGCATATGGAAGACAATCCTCCCACTTCATGCCGAAGGAGATCACACAAGCCCTGAGCATATCTTCAAGAATCTGATTGACACGCTCGACTTGACCGCTAGTTTGAGGATGGAAAGCTATGCTGAAGCGGATGTTGGTGCCCATGGCCTTCTGAAAAGAATCCCAAAACTTGGAGGTAAAGATGCTGCCACGGTCTGAAGGGATCACTTGTGGAATACCGTGCAGAGAGACAATCCGAGAGGTATAGAGTTCTGCCAATTGAGTTGCAGTGATTGACTCTTTGATAGGCAGAAAGTGAGCCACTTTAGTGAGTTTGTCGATGACAACGAATATAGCATCATTGCCACGTTTGGACTTTGGAAACCCAGTAACGAAGTCCATCTCAATGTGGTCAAACTTCCATTCTGGAATGGCAAGAGGTTGGAGGAGACCAGCTGGCCTTTGGTGTTCTGCCTTCACTCTTCTGCAGACATCACACTCATTCACGAATTGAGCAATCTCGCGCTTCATTCGAGTCCACCAATAAGCCTGCTTGAGGTCCTGATACATCTTCATGCTCCCAGGGTGGATGGAGAGGAGAGAATTGTGAGCCTCATTCATGATCACTTTACGAAGGTCACCTTTGGGCACAACAATACGATCCTCGAAGAAGAGAGTATCCTTGTCATCAAGGCGGTAGCACTTTTACTTGGGTTGGCTCTTGGCAATCCCAATCTTCACCTTCTTCACCATAGCATCAAGAAGCTGGGCTTGGCGAATCTGGTCTTCCAAGGTAGGAGAGACTTGAAGGTTGGTGAGGAAACCTTGAGGAACAACTTGCAGATTAAGTTTGCGGAAAGCTTCACAAAGCTCGGGTTGATAAGGCTTGAGAACAGACTGTTGCAATAAGCCTTTCTGCTCAATGTGTCAGCAATCACATTGGCCTTGCCTGGAGTATACTCGATACTCGGATTATACTCTTGAATCATTTCGACCCATTGAGTCTGCCTGAGGTTGAGATTAGGCTGAGTGAAGATGTACTTGAGACTCTTGTGATCAGTGAAAATGTCCACTTTTCTTCCCAATAAGAGATGTCTCCAAGTCAAAAGAGCATGCACAACTGCCGCCAACTCGAGGTCATGAGTGGGGTAGTTCTTCTCGTTGGGCTTCAACTGGCGAGAGGTATAAGCCATAACTTTCTTCTCTTGCATCAACACTGCGCCAAGACCTTGGAGAGAGGCATCGCAAAAGACCTCGTACGGTTTGGATTCATCAGGAGGAGTCAGAACTGGAGTAGTGACCAATTTCTCTTTCAAAGTGTTGAAAGCGATGTCACATTCCGGAGACCAAACGTACTTGACGTGCTTCTGGAGAAGATTTGAGAGAGGCTTCGTGATCTTAGAAAAGTTTTCAACGAATCTTCGACAGTAGCTTGCGAGACCGAGGAAGCTACGGAGTTGCTTCACGTTCTGAGGAGGTTCCCAATTCACAATTGCAGACACCTTCTCAGGATTCACCGCAATGCCCTTGGCAGAGATGATATGACCAAGATAAAGAACCTCATCAAGCCAAAATTCGCACTTGGAGAACTTGGCGTAGAACTGGTGTTCCCTGAGCTTATCGAGTACCAAACGCAAGTGCTTGGCATGATCTTCCTTGTTCTTCGAAAAGACAGAATGTCGTCGAGATAGACCAAAACGAAGTCATTGGTGTAGGCGTTGAAGATGAAGTTCATCATGCGAGAGAACATCGGAGGAGCGTTGACGAGGCCAAAAGACATGACAGTGTATTCATATGAACCATAGCTTGTCCTGAAAGCCGTCTTGGGAATATCTTGCTCACGGATTTGAATCTGATGATAACCCATGCGGAGATCAAGCTTGGAGAATACTTGGGCGCCTTTGAGTTGTTCGAACAGCTCGTTGATGTTGGGAAGTGGGTATTTGTTCTTGATGGTCTTCTTGTTCAATGGACGGTAATCAACACAAAGTCGGTCCGTTCCATCCTTCTTCTTCACAAAAAGAACACCACAACCCCACGGAGAAGAACCAGGCCGGATGAGACCCATTCGCTCTTGAATATCGAGTTTCTTCTTCAACTCCTTCAACTCTTCGGGTCCGAGCTTGTAAGGACGCTTGCACACTGGTTCCGTGCCAGGCTCAAGATCGATGACGAATTCAACTGGCCGGTGCGGAGGCATTCCTGGAAGTTCTTCTGGAAAGACGTCTTGATATTCGCAAACGACTAGAATCTGCGAGATAGCATCCAGTTCACCCTTCTCATTGAGAGAAAACAGACGGATGGTATCATCACGAGCGGCAAAGACAATTACATCCTCAGACGAATGAGTCAATTGAATCTGCCTGGCTGCACAATCAAGATGCGCCTTGTGCTTAGAAAGCCAATCCATTCTGAGAATAAGATCAATATCCGAGTTACCAAGAACCACCGGAGAAGAAAGGAACTTGTAGTCGCCCAACGTGATAGTAACATCCGGGGCGATAGCGCTTTCATTCATGAATTTACCCGAAGAAACAACAGATAACTATCTAGGCAAATCTTGTAAAGGCAACTCATGCTTAGAAACAAATGGTCTCGAGATGAAATAATGCGATGCACCCGTGTCAAAAAGAACTTTCACAGGAATATCATTAACAGGAAGGTTACCCATGATGAAATCTGACGAGTCCTCTGCCTGAGCTGCATTCATCAAGTTGACCTTGGCGGACTTGGTGTTATGCTTGACCATAGCTGTACTTGCCGATCTCACAGGAGGAGGAGGAGGAAGACGCCTATAGTTGAAGCCCTTGTAGGCATAATGACCCTTCTGTTGGCACTTGTTGCACGTGACCTCTGAAAGCGGGCGGTGATACGGAGCACTCGATCTTGGAGCTTGAGATGAAGTCTTGTTCTGAAAGCCAGGGTTGGGTGGGTGGGAAGATCCACTGCCACCTTTGCTCTTCTGATACGGCTGACGGAACAGAGGAGGAGGAAGCCAATACTTCTGCTGCTTGGCCACTTGAGTAGAGGAAGAAGGAGTAGTGTCTCTGACTTGCTTCTTGGAAGCATCACACCTCAGTTGAGCAGCCTCTTGCTTCAATGCCATGTTGTAGAACTCATCGTACCTCAAAGGCTCAAAGAGAACAAGAGCTAGCTGGATTTCTTCTCTGAGACCACCCTTGAATTGGTATATCATGCTCTTCTCATCAGGGACGTCCTGCTTAGCAAAGTGGGCGAGCTTCTGCAACAACTTGTTGTAGTCATAGACAGACAAAGAGCCTTGCTTCAGGTTGCGGAATTCCTCACGCTTGCTTTCAACCACGCTCTGAGGAATATGATGAGCTTTAAAGTCTTGACGGAATTCATCCCAAGTAATCACACGGCCTCCTCTGGAATCCTTGTACTGCTGGAACCATTCTGCAGCTTGGTCTTTGAGTTGGAAGGAAGCGAACTTGACGAAGTCCTCAGGCCTGACGTTACTGCACTCGAAATGCTTGCACAGATCCACGAGCCAATCGTCAGCATTAGTTGCCTCAACACAATTGCTGAAAGTCTTTGGGCCATTAGCAAGGAACTGGTTGAGTGTAGCAAAGTGATTCTGATTGTTGCCTTGGTTGCCTTGGTTCGCTTGATTGCGCTCTTGAAGAATTTGCATGATCAACTACGTGTTTGCATTGGTTGCGGCCATCACAGCTTGCCATGCCTCCGGAGGAGGTGGAGGTGGTGGCGGATCCTGATTCTGATCTGATTGGTGCTCTTAGCGGGAGCCATCCTGAAGAGGGTGACAATCGTTAGCACATTGACAGATAAGATGAAGCTGAATCCAACGGAATGAAAAATGCAACATAAAGTCTTCACATCCGAACAAAATGAATGAATGCATTCCACTTGAAATGGTCACATATCCATAAATTGAGAAGCCACTTAGAATTTAGGTAGAGGAATAAAACAACAAGGTACGGATCAAGAACGAATACTCGGTAAGAAATCCCAATCTTGAACCAAATATCCGTGGAAGAAGAACTAGAGCTACAAGAATTCCCACCTATGAAACTCCCGAACCTTCCTGGTTATGCAATCAGGTGTTGGGGATACAGGGGAAGCATAATATCTCACCCAAATCTAGCAAATCCTACATCCAGCTATATCCATCCTTCAACACATAACCGAGAAAACCTTCGGAAACCATCTACCTCAACCTTCGAAAAGCATCCGTTATACAAGTTATGGCGATACTCCCGAACTCCCGCCCCAGTACTGGGTGGCGTCGAGGTTATCCCACCAACGAACTGCATAAAAGAGATTTTCGATGTTGGCATACTAAACTCAGGTATTCCAGAACTACAACGATAAAATTGTGACGACAACACCTCGGAGCTCAACTCCCCGGGACACTGCCACAACCCCTAAAGACAGGAGGCACGAAGAACAATGTTCTTGTCACAAAACCATCGGAACGATTCCAAGATACCCGTGTGATCCTAATTTTTTTTAGTGAAACTTAAGAAGAGAAGAGTCATAACTCTATGTCAGGATGCCTTACCAGAGCGATGAGGAGGCTGGGGAGTAAAAAGAATTCATAAACTCTCCGATATATAGTTCCTAAATGACTCAAAACATTTTTCTAGACTCAACAACGGCTGCTAAAAATGATCAAGCAATGGGGGCTCCTATGGTCGGGGAAGGCTCTGATTACCAACTTGTAACGCCCTCTATGCGGCTATAGCTCCCACGTGTCGAGGCACGACTTAGAGGCATAACCGCATTGAAAGCAATGTCGCAAGTTAGGCAATCTTCACAACATCCCATGTAATATAGATAATAAAAGGGGAGATACATAGTTGGCTTACACTCGCCACATCAATCAAAGGTACATAAATAGCATTACAACATTCAAACACTCATGGCCCGACTACGGCGCCAAAATAAAAGATAAACCCAACATGCGACACGGTCCCGATCACCCCCAACTGGGCACCACTACTGATCATTAGGGAAAGACACGTAGTATCGGCGTGAGTCCTCGTCGAACTCCCACTTGAGCTCAAGCGCGTCATCTGGAACGGGATCATCAGGCCCTGCATCTGGTTTGGAAGTAATCTGTGAGCCACAGGGACTCAGCAATCTCGCACCCTCACGATCAAGACTATTCAAGCTTATAGGTAAGGCAAGGAAAATATGTGGAGCTGCAGCAAGCGACTAGCATATATGGTGGCTATCCTGTTCGCAAAAGAGAGCGAGAAGAGGAGGCCAAGCGCGAGCGAGTAACTAGAGGGCATCCTGCGACAAGCATTACTCCAACACCGTGTTCACTTCCCGGACTCCGCCGAGAAGAGACCATCACGGTAACTCACACTGTTGATTCAATTTAATTATGTTAAGGTTCAAGTTATCTACAACCGAACATTAACAAATTCCCATCTGTCCTTAACCGCGGGTACGGCTTTTGAAAGTTCAAATCCCTGCAGGGGAGTCCCAACTTAGCCCATGACAAGCTCTCACGGTCAAGAAGGAATAGACCTCCTCCCGAGACATTCCGATCAGACTCGGTATCCCGGTTCTACAAGACACTTCGACAAGTTAAAACAAAACCAGCAACACCGCCCGAATGTGCCGACAAATCCCGATAGGATCTGCACATATCTCATTCTCAGGGCACACTCAGATGAGCCAGACGTCGGGTAGGCCAGCCCAGAGTTGCCCCTGGTAGCCCCGGACATC
>NC_041388.1:242351026-242431966 GCF_002162155.2 Triticum dicoccoides
AAATGGTAAAACCAAGGTTGGGCATTGCTGGAAAAGCTTTAATCAAGGCGAACTATCAAGGGGTTCCCATTATAACCCAACCGCGTAAGGAACGCAAAATCCGGGAACATAACACCGGTATGACGGAAACTAGGGCGGCAAGAGTGGAACAAAACACTAGGCGAGAGGCCGAGCCTTCCACCCTTTACCAAGTATATAGATGCATTAAGATAACAAGATCATATAATGATATCCCTACAAGTAAATAATGTTCCAACAAGGAACGGTCTCCAATCTTCACCTGCAACTAGCAACGCTATAAGAGGGGCTGAGCAAAGCGGTAACATAGCCAATCAACGGTTTGCTAGGACATGGTAGGTTAGAGGTTTGACATGGCAATTTGGGAGGCATGATAAGCAAGTGGTAGGCATCGTAGCATAGGCATAGCAAAAGAGCGAGCATCTAGCATAGCAAAGATAGTAGTGATTTCGAGGGTATGATCATCTTGCCTGCAAAGTTGTCAGAGTTGACTGGATCCTCGAAAGCAAACTCAACGGGATCCTTGTTAGCGAACTCGTCTCCTGGCTCTACCCAAACAAGACAAACAAGCAACAAGGACACAATCAACCACGTGCAAAACTCCAACAATATGATGCAAACATGGTATGCCATGCGGGATGCGATATGCGATGCATATGCAAGATTTGACAAGGAATGAATGAACCTGCCCTCAACTTGGGAATCCAAGTGTGCCACTTGAAAGATGAGATGAAATCTCTTGAAAATGATATAAAGATCACCGGAATCGGAGTTACGGTTTGGAAATGGTAAGCAATTCAAATATGACACCGGTCTGCGGTTTACAGCAAGTAGTCACCTAAATGCAACAAGATGAACATGCTACAGCACTCAAACATGGCAACAAAATACATGGCAGGGATCCAATCATGATGCTTAACAAAAGACTAGCACTGAGCTACGGCCAAATCATCGATTAACAGGTTCCAACAAGCATGGCAAAATGCATTTGGCAAACAGATTTCAGACTTAGTGAAATTAACACTTGTCTGGAATTTCAGATCAGGTAGCACACTTTGGAGCATGAAAACTACATGCTACAGGACCTGAACATGGCAAAGTAAAGCATGACATGGAGCTAATAAAAGATCTTAACAAAAGTCCCTTAGTGACCTTGAGCCAAAAGGGATCATAAAATACATTTGCAAGCATGTGAACATGGCAAAAACATAAACAGTTCTCAGACTTTGTGAAAACTGGAGCATGCTGAAACAAATATCAAGTAGGCATGTTTACGAGCTCGATGCACTCACTACATAGCAAGTCATGACAATCTAAGCATACACCCTTCAAGAATACACATTATACAAGCTAGACGTGGCAAGAACAATAATGTAGCATGCACGGATCAACTACAACATCCTCGGCAAAATCGCTAACAAGCAGACAATCTGCCCAGATTCACGAAATAGCAAAAGTAGAGCTCGATTGACTCAAGCTAGGGTGCTCCATAATTGCAAAAAAAGACATGGACGGATAGAGAACTACAACATTAACAAAACATCCTTACTGATCATCCTCAAAAGAGACACAGATCACTAGGAAACAACATGAACATAAGGCATATTGAGATAAACAGTCCAAGGACTTAGTGGAAATGCTAAGTCCCTGAAATCAGCATTAACGAATGCTCCACTTTGCAAGCTTGTGCTAGTCACCAAACACATCACAAAAATACATGGGTTGCACCTCTGGATATATGGAAAAACATATAACAAAACGCATGTAGCGCTCAGGGGCATATCGTGCACACATTAATCATGGCAAAAATGACAAATATCTAATTGGAGCAGCAGATCTGACAATTATCTCAAATAGCACTCTTCCAACAACATTTTGGGCATCAAGATGAACTCAAATGAAAATGATGCAATGAGATGAAATGATGTGCTCTCTGAGATGAACAGATGCAAAGTTACGATGCGATGAACATAGCCAAATATTTAGGGTTTCGGGCAAAAAAGTCCACCGAGGCAATTTTCCAGATCCAGATCCGGCGTGGATTACGAGGATCGCCGGCACCAGAATTTCTATACGCCGGTGGACGAGGTGGCCGGAGTTCGTGGCCGCGGTGGCCGGCCGGAGGAGGACAAGGACGGAGAGGAGGCAGACGGCGGCGGTGAGGGACGCCGACGACGGGGCGTCGGGCGGCGGAGCGGTGGCCACTTCGGGCGGCGGAGCCTCGCCGGCGCGGCGACGCTGGGTAGAGGAGCTTGCCGGCTCGGGCGGGGACAAGGCAGGTTCGGGCGGCGCGGAGGGAGTGGGCTCGGGGGCTCGCGGCGGGCCGAGCGGGCCGGCGGCGAGGGGATCTCCCGGCACGACACGTGGCGCGCTGTCACTGGCCGCGCGCAGCGGCGCGAAGCGTCCGGCCTGGGACGGACATGTCCGGCGCGGCGCGATGCGATTTTTAGGGTTTCGGGGGGGAGAAGAAACGTGGATCTCGGAGGGGGTCTTTAAATAGGCATAGAGGGAGCTAGGAGAGTCCAAATGAGGTGCGGTTTTCGGCCACGCGATCGTGATCGAACGCTCTAGATGATGGAGATGGTTTTGGTGGGTTTTGGGCCAACTTGGAGGGGTGTTGGGCTGCAACACACACGAGGCCTTTTCGGTCCATCGGTTAACCGTTGGAGCATCAAACGAAGTCCAAATGATACGAAACTTGATAGGCGGTCTACCGGTAGTAAACCAAGGCCGCTTGTCAAGTCTCGGTCCAATCCGGAAATGTTTAATCCCCACACACGAAAGAAATGTAGAAATGACCACCGGAGGAGAACGAAGCGCCGGAATGCAAAACGGACAACGGGGAAAATGCTCGAGTGCATGAGATGAACACGTATGCAAATGCAATGCACATGATGACATGATATGAGATGCATGACAGCGATAACAACACACGGAGACAAAAATCCGAACCCGAGAAAATAAAATAACTTAACGCCGGAAACGGCAAGAGTTGGATTACATATTGGGTAAATCATATCCGGGGTGTTACATCTATTTAGCACATCTTCCACCTGTCCACTCATCATTTGCTAAAACTTATCATGTAACTCTTTGTTTGTCATGTTCTCCCAGTCAGTCTCATCGGCTTGAGATCCTGCCATGGTTAGCACCAATAGAAACACACAAGATTATGATCCTACAGACCACTAGTAAGTGCTGGACAATCACAAATCCGTCAAGCAAATCTCAAATTCTTACCAGTTCTTACCCAGCAGCAGACGGTGATCGGCAACCGTCGTAGTCAAAACTCTCAGAGCTTGGATACAACGATTATCAGGGAGAGTCAAATGCACAACGTAGATGTATGTGGAGCTAGGAAGGCTTATAATATGGTAGCAAAAAGGGTCAGCAATAATCAATTCAGAGATGCAAAGATGAATAAACGCTCAATGACGGTACTGTGCTGGTCCTAGGCTAGACCGTGCTAGAGACGCAAGCCTAGAACACTACCAAAATCACGACGCTGCACGTAAACAAGGGAGGAGCACGCTTTGAATTTTTGTTTTATTTTTTTCACTTTTTTGCACTTTTTTTGCACTTTTTTTTTGTTTTTTTGCTCCACAACAATTTTTTTTCGAGAAAGTCTATAGATGGTCTGAAAACTGCCTAGCTAGAATTTTCCAGACTTAGTTTTTTTAGTTTGGAACTATTTTTCTTCTGCGGATAGCTCGAAAGTTGGGGAGTCCTACTCTGTCACGACTCGGAGTATCGCGTGATCTGGAAATCGAAAACAAAGCAACAATTACTAGACTCGGATTAGGACTGGTGGCGGAGATGAATCTGGTGGAATCTCGGACTGGTGGCGGCGATGAATCTAGTGGAAATCGGACTAGTGGCGGATATATGTTGCAGGTGGACCTGGATTGGCGTGTGGTGGCGGATATGTGGTGGCGTATATGGACTCGGATTGGTGGTGAATATGTGTGGTGAATATGGCAGCGACGATGAAGTTGGTGTGGTGGTGGTATATGGCAGCAGCGATGATGATGCGGTGGTGATATATGGCAGCGGCGACGTGACAACCTGTGCAAAAAACTCGAAACTCTAAAGGACTAGACACTAAGACCAGCAACTTGACACGACGGTGCAACCGCAAATTCAACAAAGCAAATACAGAAAAGATTATGCAAAGGCTCAGATTGGTTCGGATAGGATGAACTAACCCTAATTTTTTTGGCTTTTTCGTGGACTATAGGTATGAAGAACAGACTCAATCCAAACTACGAAAAACTGTAGAATCTCACCGAGCAACCTGGAAATCTGATACCACTTGATAGAGGCGAAGGTGTCCCGATGTTTCGATGAGATAGATATCGTTTTCTGTGGGAGTCGACTTTGACGATCCGACTATGAACGTGTGAAGACATCACGCCTTAGCAATCGCTAAACCAACTTCCGAGGGTTATTGACCACGCCGGAGCACGATCAACCTGACCACGAGGGTCTATTTCCTGCGAGCAAACGAAGAACAAGCAAGAAACTGAGATTGCAATCTGGATATTGCGAATAAAGAGGAAAGCTTTATTAATGAAGGTGGGGTTCTGTGACGTCTTGGTCTGGTCGTTGGACACAAACGAAGTACGCGAAGTTGCAGCTATGGTGAACTTTTAATCTAAACAAAACCCAAAGTCTAAACGATGCCCTAAGGGCTGTATATATGGAGGAGAGAGGGGGAATTTCGTGGCCCTTGGTGGAGGGGTCCGAAACCAACCCTAACTCTTGTTTCCCCACACATACAGACTCTAAAAACAGCCTATACTTAAGTATTTCGAAAATACATGAGCCTGGCCCAATAATAAGGTGATGCAGCACCTAGAATAGCCTCTGGATGAAATTTATGAAGTGACATCTTGTATATTTCGTCCAAGGCTTCATGCACTCATTATGATGGCTTCAAAGTCCTGGAATCATCACTTGTAACTCCGTTCTTGTTCCCCTTGCGCATGCCATCATCTCCATGCTTGAACTTGCTCCAAGGTTCATCTTTCTTGTCCAAGCTAGGCCCTTCATTTGTAAGCAAAACAAATGTATCCAATTTAGGCAGCATCATATTCTCATGAACATTAGAATCATTACCAAGAAACGAAAGTACCTAATAATTCAATTGGCGTGCGCGAGCTCTAGTAATTGGTCCAGTATGTATAACAATAGGGGCTATGGGTGTAACAATGGTATTGATGTCCTCATCAGTCATGAAGGGCAAGTCACCTCCAAGCATCATGTGCACGACAACGGTGAACGCCATCGAGCTCAAGCACGACAACGACACCATCATCATGAAGATGCTCGCCAAGCGTAAATGCACAAGTCCCAACAAGCCTTACTTCACACCAAGGCCAAATTTCATGAGCACAAGAGAAGACCGCGAGATGATCACCACTAAGATGGAGCTACGGCTACCACCACCACTTCGACATCTTCACCAAGTGTTATCTAGGCATCTTCGCCTTCGGACATATGACATCTTCGCCTACTTCCCACGAGTTCGCCTACATCGACATCCTCAATAACAAGGCGGCCACCTACAAATGAGGGCGACACTTCCATCTTCGAAAGCCCCTCAAGGAAGATGCCCGAGCATGGGAAATTCCCTTCGGTCATGGAGATGAGCTATGAGGTGCCACATCATATGGGCCTCCAACAACAAGACGGTGACAAGAAGGTCGAGCAAGGGCCATCCCCTTCGACCACGGCGACGAGCACGAACCTCTTCAACAACACGAAAATGGCACCCATATTGGACTCATACATCGAGTCAAGCTACGAGACCGCACATGAGACATTATCTTTGGTCTCGGAGGAGAGTGATGTTTTGCCACATCCTACGGCATTCATCTTTGAAGTCGTTATGAATGAGGCGCTTCAGCATGGGACTATCCCTTCAACTAAGGCGATGATAGGAGTTGAGCATGGAGACATTTGCACCAACATCTCTCCAACACCCACATATGATGAGATGCCCCAATTGCCACGTGAGGAGAGCCACCACCCCATGAGTGAGATGAGTGACTCCACCATATATGACATTGAGTGCGTTTCCTATGAGAGGTGAGTGTGATCACCAGTAGCCCCACACATCTTATGTGAGGTTGAGAGCCATTTGAGCCACCAATCATACGAGTGAGATCATCCAAGAGGGACTGAGTGAGCCACAACACATAGTGAGTGAGGTAGTTGACACGGCATGTGAGGCCACTATGATTTCTAATGACTTACCCTCTACTTCGAGTGTGTTTTCCCTTTTGGTGCTAGGTCTCCTACATGACGACATGCCTATCCTCGATGAGTCCATACCTCCAATGGAGACGATGATGGCCATGGTGGACGATGCTGCACCCCCACGTGGTTCCATCAAGATGAATATGACCACGACTTGGTCTTCGACACCTTGCATACAACACATGAGCGATTCTCCAAAGGTAACGTAGGTGATGGTGCTTCTCTTGTCCCACTAGTGGACTATCTTGCAAATGATTGCTTGCATGATGTTGACACACCTATTCCCATGCTTCATGCTAGTGCGACTTCCTCATGTCATGACTTACCTATTTATGATGAATATGATGATGAGCATGTCGAGTTGCCTAGTTGTGATGCTATGCTCCATAGGATATCATGTGAAAATTCTATTGGTCACATCATGTTTGATAATCCTTTAAACTTGTCATATGCTATGAGTCAGATCTCCCATACTGCACCATTTCAATCTCAACATAGTAACCATGCCTGCCCCATTAAAATAAATCCCATTTGCACTTATGACATAGATGACGAGATGATGGTCATTGGCTTTTGTTTTTCTTGTGATGATATTGCTAAGCTTCCTTTACATGATTTGCACAATTCATCTAATATATGACATGCCACGATCATATTGTTCCGAATATGCTTTGTTTTGGATGTTGTCAATATTCTCCATGTGATGTTTCCATTCATGCTCATGAGGAGACCCCCATAGTTTCCACATACATATTAGGAGATTTTGATGCATTCCATACTTTGCATGATTCCCATAATTGCGTGCACCATATGCATTCCGTGAATAACAATGCTCTACATATTTCTCATGATGCATTACACAATTTGAGTCTCCATTATGTCATACATAACAACAAACCTATCATGATGGATGACATGTTTATATATCACGCATCTCATTTGTTTGAGCATTGGATATTTTGGGCTAACCAACACATGCATGTGCGCATCATGATGGATGATGTGTACATATACCACGCACACACAATTTTCCTTTTGCCTTTGTTTTGTGTAGGTACTCACGTATACTCGTCAACCTCTCAATCCCAAGAGTTGACGAAACGAGCCCTTGAGAGCAACAATGATTTGGGATCACGTGGATTGTCCTTCCCACCGTTCTCTTCACGCAATGACTACGCGCATCTATTCTACTTGGCTCTCACACAGCAATGGGCTATTTAGCACTTGTCACATTATGCCCATTCTACCATGTTCACTTTGCATGTTATGCTTGCTTCTATGCCTTTGCCATGCAATTGTGACCCTTGCTTGCATCTACCCATGATTCACCATTTTACCACTCCTATGTGTATTTGCATGCTTGGTGGAGATACGTGTTGCTATTACCATGCTTTCCTTGTGCCTCATGCTATTGTTGACTCTTGTGTTGGGAGAGCCATGATGTTCCATTGTTATTTCCATATGGCCTCTCGCCAATACATTGATGATATTTTGCTCATATTTTGCCTTCATGCTTGTGATATGTCTTGTGCATTATTCATGACCACCATTTGCACACATGACATGCTTGACATGATTCCTTCTAGTATGTTGCGTCTTCGCACTACTAGCTTGCTTGACTTGTTCACTATGATTGCTTGCTTTGTCGCATCGCCCATGTTCCATTCTTACTTGCTTTATTGGGTTGATGACATATATGATCTTGCCTCTCACATGATTTATCTTGACCATTGTCTCTTGTCTCCATTAGTGGCATCTCTCATATCCCCTTGTATTGAGTGCCAACTTTCTATGCTTATTGATCGTGGAGACTTGAACATATTACTTGCGATGCATGCTTGTTTACTTGAGCCTCATGTCATTGGTTGTAGTTGCATCATATGCTTACACACCATGCCCTACACCCTTGTACTTTCTTATGATGAGCATGATGCATACACTTGTTGGGTGTCTTACCACTCGAATGATAGGTGTTGCATTTGCACTAACCTCATTTGTTTTTGAGGGATTCACAAGGCAGTACCATCACAAGACATATTGTTTATGTGAAGGCATACAAGATGCGCACCTCCTACACACTTGATAAACTTATAAAGGTGAACTCATTCCCTTTGAGCCATCCTCAAATACGCATATTGGATGGGCCACTCTTTCATTGTTGTTTCCCTCTTGTTGTCTACATGATACATCTCATGAACGGAGGAGCGACATTGGAGATTGGCTCTATGGACCTTCAAATTGAGGAGCGCTCGGACTTATTGGATGCACCTTCAAACCTCCACTCACGCCACGACACCGAGCATTGGTACATCAACACTCATTTGACACATTGCACCAACACCTCCATATTTGTTGATTGTGCTCACACATGTCATGCTCGATGGACATATCATACACATGACAAATTTGCGTCTTATGCACAGATTGACTCACATTATGATTGCCTTGTTGCACCTTGTATTCCCATGTCATCCATGATATATGAGCTTGTGCATTTCCTTAGAATTTTTTTTGTGATCTTCCTTGATGGCATATTCATACATCATGATCATATTGCCCACCATCAATTGCATGACAACATAATCACATTGAGCACCAATTACCATGTTCATGCTTTTGATAAATCGTCCCATTATGACATCATTTTGCATAATGGTCACATTAATCACATTCCCAACACCTTTGTGCACACTATAAATTCTTTTGCTACCATGAATGCTTTGCATATCATTCTATATCATCTTGTTAAGCTTCATGCGCTTTGTCACGAAAAATCTTGCCGAACGGACTCGTACTTACTTGATGGACACTTTGTGTGCGCTAACCATTGTATTTCCAAGTTTCATTTGTGTTTTCTCTTTTTGCATGTCTATACCTCCAGAGACACCTTGGAGTACTTGGATTGCGCCATGTCTTCAACTACGTCCAACTACAAGTCTGTCCACGACATCCATTTCCATGGTGATGAGGTTCACGATCCGAGGTCAGATCTTTCCCAAGGGGGGAGATGATGCGGAGCAACCTATGATCATCCCCATGTACACTACGACTACTCCCCATGCCCCAAGAGGACATACGATGAGGCCTCGACTATACGCCATTAGATGCAAGGTGAACTCGCTCCTCTCTGGACCGTCACTTTCCACATGTGAGACATGGCTACTACCTCAAACATACTGTGCATGACCAGGAACCAAGAGGGAGACCATGGACAAGATGGCGAGTACACCAAGCGCGACGAGCAAGAGAAGGAGCTGCCAGGAAACTACAGCCATCGCACGTCCGACGACCTCCGGACGACCGACGATCTCCGGACGTCCGACGCCTGGAGACTCCACCAGCCAGATTGACTCCAGGCGAGGCAACCTACAACGCCTGGATGACCGACCAAGGCTGGACGTCCGATGACCATCAGCCATCGGATGACCGACATCCTCCAAAAATCCAGCGCCACCTCATCCGAGCCGAAACGTCGGAAGTCCAGCCTCCTCCGGACGACCAGACGACCGACACCCGTCGGACGTCCGATGCCTGTCTGTGCACAGTGTAACGGGCCTGAGGTTTACCCCTCCGCCCCTCACTTACCCCTTCATGGCTCTAGACTATATATACTCCTCCACCTCCTCCATTTTAGGGTTAGCATAGGTTTATCTCATTTGAGATAGAGCTTTGCTCGTTGTTGGTGTCAAAACCGGCGGATCTCGGGTAGGGGGTCCCGAACTGTGTGTCTAAGGCGGATGGTAACAGGAGGCAGGGGACACGATGTTTTACCCAGGTTCGGGCCCTCTTGATGGAGGTAAAACCCTACGTCCTGCTTGATTTATTCTTGATGATACGAGTATTACAAGAGTTGATCTACCACGAGATCAGAGAGGCTAAACCCTAGAAGCTAGCCTATGGTATGGTTGTATGTTGTCCTACGGACTAAAACCCTCCGGTTTATATAGACACCGGAGGGGGCTAGGGTTACACAAGGTCGGTTACAAAGGAGGAGATATCCATATCCGTACTGCCTAGCTTGCCTTCCACGCCAAGTAGAGTCCTATCCGGACACGGGACGAAGTCTTCAATCTTGTATCTTCATATTCCAATAGTCCGGCCAAAGGATATAGTCTGGCTGTCCGGAGACCCCCTAATCCAGGACTCCCTCAGTAGCCCCTGAACCAGGCTTCAATGACGATGAGTTCGGCACGCAGTGTTGTCTTCGGCATTGCAAGGCGGGTTCCTCCTCCGGATACATCACAGAAGAGTTTGAATAAAAGGATGGTGTCTGACCCTTCAAAATAAGTTCCACATACCACCGCGGAGAGAATAATATTTCCACAAATCTAATCTGCTGACACGTTTTGGCAACATGACATCATGCCATGGCTCGGCGATTATTCGAACCGTTTTGCTTTAACTAGCCCCGCACATAACGCGAGGCAGTTTCTTGACATGTCATGTCAAAGCAGAGATCGTGTCCCCCTTATTACGGGATTCTCATCAATACGGGCGTGGGTAACCGAACCGCGCCATCAATTACGGCGCTTTGAGGATAAGCGAGTTTTACCAGGCTAGAGGGGGCGCATAGTTTCGACCGCCCTTATAAAGGGATAAGGTTTGTCCTTTTTCTACCCATGCCTTCTTCCTCCTTGCTCATCCATTCTCGCGCACTCGAGCTCCAATGCCCAAGTCCACATCCTTCTCCTCAACCTTCTCCAAACATGTTTGGAGCGGGAGGCAAGTGGATGGCTTCCTCCGTCACGGAGGGACACGTCAAAAAGCTGCGTGGAGCCGGATACTTATCCGCGAATATCGCGCATTGGCTGCCCGCTGCGGGGCAGATCGTCCCCACCCCGGAACCTCACGAGAGGGTAGTCTTCCTCCACCACTTCCTCCGCGGACTGGGGTTTCCCCTCCATCCATTCGTCCGTGGTCTTATGTTCTACTACGGGCTGGACTTTCATGATCTAGCCCCGAACTTCATCCTCAACATTTCGGCATTCATCGTCGTGTGTGAGGCTTTCCTCCGCATCCGGCCCCACTTCGGCCTGTGGCTGAAGACCTTCAATATCAAGCCGAAGGTCGTGGGAGGCCAACAAGTAGAATGCGGCGGAGCTATGGTGGGCAAGATGCCCAATGTTATATGGCTTGAAGGCTCCTTCGTGGAGACCATAAAGGGGTGGCAATCGGCGTGGTTCTACATCACCGAGCCGCGCGACACCAACTGGGTGGCGGCCCCCGAGTTTCGATCCGGAATCCCCATGCGGCTCACCTCCTGGAAAGAGAAGGGCCTATCCTGGGGTTCATCGGTGGAGCTGGACGGACTCCAGAAATTTATCCGGCATATGGAAAGCAAGAAGCTCAAGCTTTTCAACATAGTCCAGGCCATGCTCTTCCGCCGGATCCTCCCGTGTCAACAACGGGATTTCAACTTGTGGGAGTTCGACTCGGCCCAGCACCAGATTCTGAGCGAGCTCTTCGACACGGCGCACAAGGACGTCTGGAGGGTGCTGTTCAAGGGTGCCGAGGTCCCTCCCTCTCTCACCGAGGACCGCGGGCTAAGCGCGAAGCGCGCTGTGAATCCGGTAAGTTTTGTACATCTGGTAGGATTTTTACTTCCCATAGCTTAACCACGCGCAGGGTCTGAGCTCACATGCCTTTGACAGGACTGGGTGGGGGCATCGGAGAAGATCGATTGTCTGGCCCCTCTGCCCGAAGACACTGCGGACGCTCTCCTGACGGAGATGCTGACTCCGGCTCCTTACAAGGTGCCGGAGAAGACCAAGAAGAAGGCCAAGGGAACCCGAAAGAGTTCCCGACGCCAGGTGGTATCGGACTCCTCGTCCGATGACTCTGCGACACACTCCTCCCACGAAGACGAGGTGGAAGATGAAGATGCTCCCCCTCCAGCCGAGGGAGACAAGAAAAGGAAGGCCGCCCCAACCGGGGGGGGGGGGGCGAAGGGTCCAAGAAGGGAAGGACTCTCCTTCCGGACTGCTCCACCACCGCTGCCGAAGACGCAGACGAGTGGCTGCTCAGGGCCAAGCCCCTGGCAAAGTCGTAAGTATTCGGATACCAGACTAACTCATAGCATACCTTTGTCGCACTGCTTCTCCTAACACCGAATATGATTATGAAGACCGCCCCAAGCCCGTATCGACGTATCTTCGTCGGGCGGCTCCTTGGACTCGTCGGATATGGATAGCGATCCACTTCCGACCGCCACCTCCCCTTGCCCTACGGACAATGCCGAGGTGCTGTCTCAAGAGGCACCGGGTCGAGGGGAGACTCTCCCGGAGGCGCCTCAAGGCGACCTTCTGGACTCTGGGAATAGAGGGGGTAAGGCTTCCGAGGGCTCCGAGTTCGGCCTTCAGCCGAACACTGCGCCGGAACCTCCAGTGGTTCCGGGCTCGGGCAGGCGGCCTCCTTCCAAAAGGGGCAAGATGCCCGTGCCGGTGACCTCTGTCCATCCAGAGGCACCGGACAATCTGCCGGGAGCGCTTCACAGCGCCTCCATCAATGAGGAGCATCGCACTATTATGAGTGCGGTGATCCAGAGGGTTCAGTCCGCCAAGAGCGGACTGACTGAAGCCTATGCCAGCCTTCTAACAGGCTTTGAGGTAAGTATTTGAAATATAGGAAAAATATTACCGCATAGACAGTAGCCCCTGATGCTCTGTTTGGTGTTCAAAAAGAAAAGCCGAATAGAGGATCAACTAATATCTGCAGGAGTCTAATATAAGTATGTCTATATGCGTATGCAGGCTTCGCTGCTGACCTCTGCCGCACTGACTGCGGAGGACACCATACTGAAGCAGGACCTCGAAGGGTCCAAGAAAGAGCTCGGCCTTGCCAAGAGGCATCTCGAGGAGAACAAAGGTAAGTAATACCTAGTCTATAGATGTGTATATATACAAAAAGGATGCGATTGCAAAATGACAGGATCATCTTTAATTTGCCAGGGGCCACGACCGAGGTGGCAACCCTGAAGCAAGCGCTATTCGAGGCCGAAAATAAAGCGGTCCAGGAGCGCACCGAGCGGGAAAAACAAGAGGCACGAGTGGGCGAGGTGCAGCAAGAGCTCCATGCTCTCGAGGAGCTTGACTTGAAGATGCGAGAGTCCGAGCTTGCCGCGACCCTTGAGAGTGCAAAGAGTGCCAAGGCTGAAGCCCAAAAGGCCCTATAGGAGATTGATGCGATGAAGAAGATAGCGGCGGGTAAGGCATTCAATATGCAAAGCAAGCATGTGAAAGTAAATTACTTGTTACTTACCCGAGTCCGGAGCTCTCCAGGAGCATTCGCAGATTTGCCCCGCAGTGTGTCGGATGCCGCACAGTTTTACCAGGCCAAGGAGGGAAGCTCAACGGAGAAGCTCTTCTGGTCTCAGTATACTGGGACCGAACACCCGATGCCTCTGAGTGACCAGCTGAAGCAACTAGTCGAGCTGCACAAGGCGGCCGAACAGGCCATGAAGGGCTTTATAGTCCGGATGTGGCCTGGCGACACCCTTCCCGACAGCTACTTCGGCCTGGTGAGGCGGCCTGTGGATGTCTGCCCACGGCTGGAAGTCATTAAGCGGTCCATCTGCATCGAAGGTGCACGCCGGGCTTTCGCCCGTGTGAAGGTGCAATGGGCCAAGATGGACGCCGTGAAGCTGGTGAAGGAAGGGCCACCGCAGGGCAAGGAGCATCGCCACCCCAAGATTTACTATGAGGGTGTCCTGAAGGGTGCCCGTCTTGTAGCGGACGAGTGTGCGAAAGATGTGATATTTGAATAAACTTGCTCGTATAATCCTGTATTATGAAAACTTGTTCATATGCGCTATGCAACGCTTGTTTGAATTTAAAATATTGCCTTTTGTTCGTCTGTTTATCAAATCTGAGAGATGGCTAGTCGTCGGCTTCTGCCCCCATGCCACGAGTGCTAGGGTGTTCGGGATAAACCTGAGCACTCTTGTTCCCATTTTTGGGTCCGTCGAGGGAGGTGCTCAGCACAACAAACAAGGCAATCGGACTATAATGCGTTATCACTCTCACTTAGCCATAGAATTCTATAATTTTAAATTTCGGCGAAGCCCCTAGTATTCGGAAGGCCGATTTCGGGGCGCTATGCACGCCTTAAGCCGGACAGGGCCGACTCCTCGCTCTAAGCGGCATAAGTCTTTAGGGACTTGAGACCTCTTGAACAGCGACTAGTCTCTCGCCTTATCATGACAGACAGTTTTAGCTTTCTCTACTGAGGTGCTTAGCCCAGCAGAACCGGGGCACAATCGCAGTAGTTCTCCCAGTGCTACCTTAGCCGATATAGCGGAACGTAAGGTACCAAAACATGGGAGCCGGGCAAACCCAACTATTGACCCAAGACATGATTCGGAGCTGATGCATATAATGCTATAAGTTCAGGTGCCGCACTGTCAAAAGTGTTCGGACTTCTCACGCCGTATTATGGGGTATACTTAAGCCCCTAGCGTATTGGCCGTACTAGAGTGTACGGATGGTAGATGTCATGAGTGAACACACACACACATATATATAGGACAAATTTTATCTACAACCAGTGGTAGTTACCACCTAATTATTTAGCCTCCACGTGTCCTCAAACATAGCGGCAAGCGAACGAAGACCTGGGCTATCATTTGCGGGCAGAACCCGCTAACCCATAGGCTGCCGCACTCAACAGGTGGAGAAAATCTATTCCCTAGATATAGCATTCCCTGATTTTTAGGTGGGGAGGTACGTGTAACTTGTCAACCAATCACGGGTAGAGCTAGCTATAAAGAAGGGGCTGGAGATTATCTTGACTGGATAACATGCTCCTTCGATAATTTTTGTTCTCTTAATTAAATAATCCCGCAAGTGACATGCGTTAGTTCAACCACCACCTTTATTTCACGCCTACCTCGAACAACATGTTGATGAGTATATGTACGCTGAACGTGACATTGTGATTTTTCAGTTGGATTGAAAAAACATTTCTACATAGAGTACGTTAGTTTTTTCTAAGAAAATAGTGTGGAGTATGTAGCGTGAAGTATGTGCGTTGTGAACAGATAAACAACACATATTGTGGTGCATTTTCTGTGCATGCAAATGTATGTAGTATGTGCGTGCTGGTGGGTTGATTATTTGAATACATGTAGCCTCCTGGGTTGCTCAAATTTACACGTACACTTCCATGTAATACACACAAGATTTTAGGGTTGTAGTAGTAGTATGGTTGTGCATTAGCACTGTAATGTACGTACTTACTTTGCCTCGGCCAAAGAAAATCTTTGTCCATTTCTTTTTTGGAGGAATAAACTTTTTTCCATTTTTGAGGGATAAACCTTTTTCTATTTTGTTTCTTAACGGGATAAGAATGATTATAAACACATTGATTTTGTTGTAATATGGAGTACATGTATGCTCTTTGCTGGGAGTATCAACTCTAGTTCGAGTCTCCACATTTCTATTCAGAGTATGGAGTATATAATATACTACTATTCTAGAAATTTGTACTTTGTAGAGTATGTAGTATGAAGTATCTTCAAAAAGGAGTATGAAGTATGGAGTATGTCCAAATGAGGAGTATACTATCCAAAAAAAGGAGTATATTCCCACAAAAAATTAGATATATACTCCAAGATGAGAGGAGTATCTCCAGAAAAAAAATGTGTACATCTTTTTTTTTCTTGGAGTGGGAAATGCGTACATCTTGATACTGATGAAAGGAGTATATGAGATCAAAGGAGTGTGTAGATTCCAAGTAAAGAGCATATGTAAGAAACGTAGTATGGAGTATAATATGCAAGGCAATATTTAGTATTATTTGTTGGTAGAGCAAAGGTAGTATGTAGTAGGTAGTATGTAGTATGTAGTATTATCCCTTGGTATAAGAGTGATGTACATGTACTACACAAAAGCGCAAATAGTTCATCCATGATTTTATGGACTTCTACATGAGATCGACTGATCACATACAGTATATTCTCTTGTTTCCATCAGGTCATACGTCCATCTTCTCATCTATAGAGTTTGTTTAGCAACTATAAATTTGGCTGGTCGTACGTCGGCGCAGCCGCCGCCGCGGTGCTGGAACAGTCACATCCCTCTAACATGTGCCACCATAGTTGTTGCCATCGTGATTGATGCATCGAGGTGTCGGAGCAGTACTGACCAATACGTGGTCAAGTGCAAAGCCAACAGAGTCGATGGACGTCGTCGGCAACGGCGACAGCGAGTTTGACCTGCTGAAAAATTCCAGCAATAACAACGAATAATTAGCACGCTGGCACTCCGGCAGCAATGGCGGGCGTGCGCGTGCGTGGTGCATGGCCGCCGTTCAATGGATGCATCTCTTCTTAATTGGCATCGATTCTAGTATGCATGTACATATGCTAAATCTAGAAACCAGAGAAGGATGGATCAAAGATTAGCCTGCATATTCAAAACAAGATGGATTAATGAATTGAACCACCATAACCAGTAATACCTTCGGAATGGCCCCTCCCATGAAACATCACACCGGCGGCCGGTGGATATAATTTGAAATCTAGCTTGCTCGCTTGACTGCACGTAGTTATATATGGTAATTATCTGTCCACATAAATCGGGGGGCAGGTGGGGGATACGGCTGATCAGTTTAGCCGGGTAGAGAAAGTCTAGGCACACTCAGAAGTCAGAACCGAACCCGTTAATCAACGCTCGTACCTGGAGGAGATCCGACGGCTGCGAGGGTGGAGGTAACTACCATTAGATGGTAGTATGCATTTTCCCTATATATATATATATATAAAGGAAGAATGCAATAATAGTCTTAATGCTATGCATTGTTTATTCAAAAAGTAGAACTATTTGACATGTCCCTTTCAAGGGCAAGCTGAGGAATGGTATTAAAGCAAGTATTTCACTCGTTATCGTAATCCACCTGGGAGTTCCATGGTGTGACGTAGCTTTCTGCCTCCTTGGTTGCTGCATCATGTGTTCGACAAGCATGCTACCGGACAGGGTTTTCAGAGATTAACGTCCTGAAAGAGAAAAATAACAAAGCGGGAAGCCCCTAGTGCGGTTTAAGCCGCATCTTGGAGCATGCCGTAGTCGTGTCCCCCTTCCCACCTGTGCCCCTGGTATTTTTAATTCGTAATTATGTATGCGTGGCACAGACTTCGCCGTTTGGCTGGGACCGGGGTGGGGGCCGCATTGCTATGCGAGCTCGGAACGTGCCAGGCGGTCCAATTGCCGATTACTCCGGGCGCGCTTGAAGGTGTCCGGGTCCTTAATCACCGAACTAGTGGACTGCCTTAAGAGGATGCTTTGCGCTTCTGCTGCGAGGGCCGCAGTGTGCTCCTCCGTGCGGAGAGAGCGCTCTGTGTTTCCATTGACTGTGATGACCCCTCGAGGTCCTGGCATCTTGAGCTTGAGATATGCACAATGCAGTACCGCGTTGAATCTTGCAAATGCGGTTCGCCCGAGCAGTGCATGGTAGCCACTGCGGAACGGGACTATGTCGAAGATTAACTCTTCGCTTTGGAAGTTATCCGGGGATCCGAAGACCACTTCCAGTGTGACTGAGCCTGTGCAATGGGCCTCTACACCTGGTGTGACGCCTTTGAAGGTCGTTTTTGTGGGTTTGATCCTTGAGGGGTCTATAGCCATTTTGCGCACTGTGTCCTGATAAAGCAGGTTCAGGCTGCTGTCGCCATCCATAAGGACTCGAGTGAGGTGAAATCCGTGAATGATTGGGTCTAGGACCAGTGCGGCGAATCCGCCATGATGGATACTAGTGGGGTGGTCCCTGCGATCGAAGGTGATCGGACAAGAGGACCATGGGTTGAACTTTGGGGCGACTGGCTCCAACGCATATATGTCCCTGAGCGCATGCTTCTGCTCCCTCTTGGGGATGTGGGTTGCATATATCATGTTCACCGTCCGCACTTGTGGGGGGAACCTCTTCTGTCCTCTGGTGTTCGGCTGTCGGGGCTCCTCCTCGTCATCGCTATGTGATCCCTTATCTTTGTTTTTGGCATTTAACTTGTTGGCCTGCTTGAACACCCAAGAATCCCTGTTGGTGTGGTTGGCTGGCCTGTCGGGGGTGCCGTGTATTTGACACGAGCGATCTAGAATGCGGTCCAAACTGGACGGGCCCAGAGTGCTTCTTTTGAATGGCTTTTTCTGCTGACCGGGTTTAGAGCCTTTGAATCCGGCATTGACTGCCGTATCCTCGGTATTGTCGCTGTTAATGCGGCGCTTATGTTTGTTGCGACGTGACCTGCCGTTGTCGTCCTTGGTATCCGAAGTACCATGGTTCTTTGATATGTTATTGCTGCAAGCCAACCAGCTGTCCTCTCCCGCACAGAAGCGGGTCATGAGTGTCCTGAGGGCTGCCATAGATTTCGGCTTTTCCTGGCCAAGGTGCCGGGCGAGCCATTCGTCGCGGATGTTGTGCTTGAAAGCTGCTAGGGCCTCTGCATCCGGACAGTCGACGATTTGATTTTTCTTTGTTACGAACCGTGTCCAGAATTTCCCTGCCGATTCCTCTGTCTGCTGAATTATGTGGCTCAAGTCATCGGCATCTGGTGGTCGCACATAAGTGCCCTGAAAGTTGTCGAGGAATGCGGCTTCCAGATCTTCCCAACAGCCAATGGACTCTGCTGGCAAGCTGTTGAGCCAATGCCGAGCTGGTCCTTTGAGTTTGAGTGGGAAGTATTTGATGGCGTGTAGGTCATCACCCCGGGCCATGTGGATGTGCATGAGGAAATCCTCGATCCATACCGCAGGATCTGTTGTGCCGTCGTATGATTATATATTTACGGGTTTGAAACCCTCTGGGATTTGATGATCCATTACTTCGTCTGTGAAGCATAAGGGGTGTGCGGCGCCTTTGTACTGGGTTATATCGCGACGCAGCTCAAATGAGTCTTGCCCGCTGTGTTCGGCCCGGCCGGACTTACTTTTACTGTATCCGGCGTGACGATTATCGTCTCACATAGTGGCGTGCCCTCATGATCCGTGGATCGATCTTGCATGTTTTGCTTTGTCCTCCAATATGTCTCGTAGGTCTGGCGTATTTCCCCATGCCTTTTTATTTGAATGGCGTCGCGGTGCGGGCTAAGCTTTTGGCTGGAATGCCTCCCTGTCGCGGCCGCGAGGTGGCCGATCAGCCGCATCATACGCCAGAGATGTAGGTTTCGGTGCTTCCTCCTCCAGTCGGGGTAGCAACCTGCACTTTGGGTAACTCTTGGAGGGGCGTTCGAGTTTATATTCCTCGGCCGCCAGGACTTCAGTCCATCTATCAGCTAGCAAATCTTGATCAGCTTGAAGCTGCTGCTGCTTTTTCTGAAGGCTATTTGCCGTGGCCATAAGCCGGCGCTTGACGCGCTCTTGTTCGACGGGATCCTCTGGCACGACGAATTCGTCATCGTCGAGGCTTGCCTCGTCTTCAGAGGGAGGCATGTAATTATCATCTTCCGCCTCTCCATCTGCCGCTCTCTCAGGAGAGCTGGCTCCTCCATCCTCATGCTCTAAATCTTGATGGAGGGGATTGGTGTTGCCGTTGGCACTGTCCGGAGTGCTATTATCTTCGGTGCCGGTATCACCGCTTTTGCCTTGGCGGGACTTAGAGCGGCGCCGCTGACGCTGGCGCTTGGGTTGCTTCTTGGAGGGGCCATCCTCCTCTGTCCCGTTGCCATTGCCTTCTTTGGGTGTGTCCACCATGTATATGTCATATGATGAGGTGGCTGTCCAGTGCCCTGTGGGCAGTGGTTCCTCTTCGCCTCCCGGATCGTCGTCCATACCGTCGATGTCTTCGGAGTCTAAGTAGAGCATGTCGGTTAAGTCATCGACAGTGGCTACTAAGTGGGTGGTGGGTGGGCGGCGAATTTCTTCGTCATCCGCATCCCAATCCCGCCGGACGTAGTTCGGCCAGGACTCTCCTGACAAGGAGAGAGACCTTAATGAGTTCAGTATGTCGCCAAAGGGCGAGTGCTGAAAAATATCCGTGGAGGTAAACTCCATGATCGGCGCCCAATCGGATTCGACAGGAACGGGCGCAGGCGGTTCAGAGTCCGTGGCCGGAGAAGGATCCGACAGTTTGGCAACATGGCTCTTGTGAAGGGTAAGGTCGATATTTGGCTCGATCGCCGTAGAGGATACGGCCTCCGTGGCGGGGTCTATCCACCCGTCCATGGATGGCACAACTGGCTCCGAATTGAGGATCGGAGCGGCTGCCGGTGCGATTTCTTGAACACTGTCCGATGGTAGAGCTAAATCGTGCTCATCGTGACCGCGTGGCGCACAAGGCAGGGGCTCGAATCCGTCGAAGATCAAGGCTCCGCGGATATCGACCGTGTAGTTTAAGCTTCCAAACCTGACCTGGTGGCCTGGGGCGTAACTTTCGATCTGCTCCAGATGGCCAAGCGAGTTGGCCCGCAGTGCGAAGCCGCCGAACACAAAGATCTGTCCGGGGAGAACAGTCTCACCCCAGACTGCATTGCTATCGATGATCGTAGGAGCCATCAAGCCTAATGGCGACGACACAGAGGAACTCTCAATTAAAGCACCAATGTCGATGCCAAAACCGGCGGATCTCGGGTGGGGGTCCCGAACTGTGCGTCTAAGGCGGATGGTAGCAGGAGGCAGGGGACACGATGTTTTACCCAGGTTTGGGCCCTCTTGATGGAGGTAAAACCCTATGTCCTGCTTGATTTATTCTTTATGATACGAGTATTACAAGAGTTGATCTACCACGAGATCAGAGAGGCTAAATCCTAGAAGCTAGCCTATGGTATGATTGTATGTTGTCCTACGGTCTAAACCCCTCTGGTTTATATAGACACTGGAGGGGGCTAGGGTTACACAAGGTTGGTTACAAAGGAGGAGATATACATATCCATACTGCATAGCTTGCCTTCCACGCCAAGTAGAGTCCTATCCGGACACGGGACGAAGTCTTCAATCTTGTATCTTCATAGTCCAACAGTCCGGCCAAAGGATATAGTCCGGTTGTCCGGAGCCCCCCTAATCCAGGACTCCCTCACTCGTCCATACATATCTACTCCATCGAGAGAGACCGCCGCCTCTATGGAGAAGATCCACGTTGGATTCAAGACCCCTTCATGGGATGACCCCTCAAGACCTTCACATGGAGATGAACTAGTTACCCTATGTATCGTCCCTTGATGACTTTGGATCGTGTATCTCTTTGTGTTTCGGGGATCTAGCATATGTGTGACCGAATCTTGTTGGTTGAGTGATTTCTCTCGTGCTTTTCTCCTCGTTTTCTTCATGTTCTTCGTAAGATCCCCTCCATTTCGTGAAAGATCGGGTGTCTAGGGTTCTACCCTACATCAGATAAGCTTTCTTTGGTCATGTTATTTTGAGAAGACATGATTGCCTTGTTAGTATGCTTGAAGTATTATTGTTTTTATGTCAATATTAAACTTTTGTTTTGAATCTTATGGATTTGAACATGCATGCCACAATAAATAAAATTACACGGGTAAATATGTTGGGTAGCATTCCACATCAAAAATTCTGTTTTTATTATTTACCAACTCGAGGATGAGTAGGAATTAAGCTTGGGGATGCTTGATACGTCTCCAACGTATCTATATTGTTTGATTGTTCCATGCTATTATATTATCTGTTTTGGATGTTTTATATGCATTAATATGCTATTTTATATTATTTTTGGGGCTAACCTATTAACCTAGAGCCCATTGCCAGTTTATGTTTTTCCTTGTTTTGAGTTTCGTAGAAAACGAATACCAAACAGAGTCCAAATGGAATGAAACCTTTGCCATGATTTTTCTTGGACCAGAAGAAAACCAGGAGATTTGGAGATGAAGTTGGAGGAGCCACGAGGCGGCCACAAGGACGGAGGGCGCGCCCGGGGGGTAGGGCGCGCCCCCACCCTTGTGGGCCCCCGTGACCCTCCTCACCTAATTATTTCACCTATATATTCCCAAATATCCCCAAACCACCAGAGGCATCCGCGAAAACACTTTTCCACCACCACAACCTTCTATACCCGTGAGATCCCATCTAGGGACCTTTTCCGGCACCCTGCCAGAGGGGGATTCGATCACGAAGGGCTTCTACATCAACTTTATTTCCCTTTCGATGAAGCATGAGTATTTTACCACAGACCTACGGGCCATAGCTAGTAGCTAGATGGCTTCTTCTCTCTTTTTGATTCTCAATACCATGTTCTCCTCGATGTTCTTGGAGATCTATTCGCTGTAATACTTTTTTGCGGTGTGTTTGCCAACATCCAATGAATTGTGGATTTATGATCAACTTATCTATGAATATTATTTGAATCTTCTCTGAATTCTTTTATGCATGATTTGATATCTTTGTAATTCTCTTCGAACTATCGGTTTGGTTTGGCCAACTAGATTGGTTTTTCTTGCAATTGGAGAAGTGCTTAGCTTTGGGTTCAATCTTGTGGTGTCCTTTCCCAGTGACAGTAGGGGCAGCAAGGCACGTATTGTATTGTTGCCATCGAGGATAAAAAGATGGGGTTTTCATCATATTTCTTGAGTTAATTCCTCTACATCATGTCATCTTAGTTAATGTGTTACTATGTTCTTTATGAACTTAATACTCTAGATGCAGGCAAGAGTCGGTCGATGTGTGGAGTATTAGTAGTAGATGCAGAATCGTTTCAGTCTACTTGACACGGACATGATGCCTATGTTCATGATCATTGCCTTAGATATCTTCATAACTTTGCATTTTTCTATCAATTGCTCAGCAGTAATTTGTTCACCCACCGTATTATTTGCTATCTTGAGAGAAGCCTCTTGTGAAACCTATGGCCCCTGGGTCTATTTTCCATCATATAAGTTTTTGATCTACAATATTAGTTTCCGATCTACTATTTTTGCAATCTTTTACTTTCCGATCTATAAACCAAAAATACCAAAAATATTTACTTTATCGTTTATCTATCTCTATCAGATCTCACTTTTGCAAGTAACCGTGAAGGGACTGACAACCCCTTTATCGCGTTGGGTGCAAGTTGTTTGATTGTTTGTGCAGGTATTGGTGACTTGTGCATTGTCTCCTACTGGATTGATACCTTGGTTCTCAAACTGAGGGAAATACTTATCTCTACTTTGTTGCATCACCCTTTCCTCTTCAAGGGAAATACCAATGCAAGCTCAAGAAGTAGCAGGGACCACCCGGCGCATGACACTCAATCGTTGACGTCCGAAGAGCTTTCGGCCGATACGTACGACGCGGAGTGGCCATACTTATTCCCGTGTGGTGGTTAGTGCGAAAAGGTCAAAGGCCTACTTGGATCACATATCCAAACCGTTAGTGTCTTGGGAGCGCACAGTAACTAGCAACGACTCACGATCATGTGACCCCGTCGCCCCGTCTTGTGGACTTACGACAAGGGCCCAGAATGCCCGGCCGTGCCATGTAATTATCTTGCGGGTACCCTCCAGGTCAATCCGACTACACATCAACTCGTGGGTACACTCACGATCGACCCGACTTCACATATCTCTCGTGGGTACCCCTCGGGGCTGACCCGACTTCATCATGGTTCTGGGGTAAATTCAAAGTAATTGTGTGTCCAAAACAGCAAGGGGGGACCCAAGGAATCACCCTCGATGGACCCCCACTTGATGTGACTGTCAAGGTGAACTAAGGAGGAATCACCCTCCGTAGACGACAACCGATTAACTACACTATAGAGATCTCATCAGAAGTGCTGAACGAGGTATCACCCTCGGCACTTGATAGTAACCCTGCAATGTCGTACAACTAAGGGGGTGTGATGTCATGTGTCGGGCCCTGGACGTCGACCATGTTGATCGAGTCATCGGTCATAAAGCGAGGCCAACAGGGACAAGGTGAGAGGTTACCGATGGATCACTAACCAACCTATACTAAGCAGTTTAGGATAAGCAAGTAAGGTACAAAGAAGGTCACAAAAATAGGCTATGCATCAGAATAGGATCAAACAAAGCAATAGCAATTTTAATGCAAGCATAAGAGAGAAGGGAATAGGCAATATTGGAATGATCAAGGGGGGTTCCTTGTCTGGAAGCTCTACGGAAAAGGTCTGGTTGTCAGGGGTGTAGTCGACATCGGGAGCAGTGTCAGTCTCGGTGTCTACCGAGAGAAGAAGGGGAAGAAACGATAAATATAAATCAAACAGATGCATCACTATTCATGAGATGGCCTAATGCAGTACTACACATTGTAGACGAAGAGGGAAAACATCTAAGAATGTTTTCCCAGAGTTTGGCATTTTTCGGACAAATGAATCGAAGGGGAAGGATCCATGTTCATCATGTTAGAGGCATGTGACCGATGAATGGACTGCATAATCGGATTCTTTATATTTTTTAGCAACTTTCATATATAAACTATTTTCATCCGACTTACCTATTAATTTATATGATTTTTCAATGTTTTAACCATTTTCTATTATTTTAAATATTTAAATTCGAATTGTCCAAAACAGTACTGCTAAGTGCACCCAGTCATCACACATAGGAGCTTACTGGTGGGCCCTGTTGACTGGGTCAACAGCCCAGTCAGCAGAGGCTGACTGGTGGGTCTAGTTGCCCAGTCAGCAGGCTGACTGGGTCAACCCTATCCACTGGAACAGTGGACAGGGCCCACATGTCGTACACATCAGTTTAATTAAAGTTTATTTAAATTAAACATAGATTAGTTAGTGGTGGGCCCTAGTTGTTAGTGTGTGGTTTAGTTATTTTAAATAGTTTAATTAGCTGGTTAATTAAACCTTGGGGGACCCACTGTCAGTCTCACTGGGGTTAAGTTAAGCGCGTGGTTAGAGGCTAATTACCCCGACCACATCAGCAGGCTGGAGTTTGGCCGTCGGTGACCAAACCGACGGTGGACGGCGTTGGACTTCGGCTGCAGGTGTCCATTTGGGGCGTTGCTTGTGGCTACGAGCTGCTGGACAACGGGCGCGTCCACTGCAGGTGTCGGGAGGGCGTGGGGCGGTCAGTGGCGGCAGCGATGAGCGAGGTGGCAGTCGGGGCTCGGGCGTCGATGGAACCAGCAATGCTGGGCACAGCAAGGCTCGCCGAGGAGGCGTTGGGTTTCTTGGGGTGCATTGAGCTCGACTGCAAGCTTGGACACGAGCTGCGTGTGCGGTGGCCGCAGTGGTGAGCTTTACGGCGGCGGCCAGAGCAGCGGTAACGGCAACAGTAAGCGACAGCTATGGTTCGAGCCAGAGAGGGGGAAGGAGGCTGGCTCACAGTGGTGCGACAGGGGAGGTCAATGAGCTCGGGGAAGCACAAGAGGCGGCAAATCGAGGTGAGTAGTGGCGGCCGAAGTTGGAGAAGACGGGGTGTATACGACGAAGAATGCCTCGGTAGAGCGGCTGGAAGTGATCCCTGGCTCCAGGGATGACAGTGGGCACACAGGCGTAGTAAGGCATGGCGACAGTGGCGCAGGTCTGCGTGGGGAAGAAGAAGGCGGTGCTTGGAGGGGGAAGTGGCGGTCTAGGGTTGGCAGGGGGCGACGGGGTCCTATAGGAGAGCTTGGGGCTCTGGATGGCCACCCCGTGGCAGATCCATGCCACGAACGCGCCGATGGCATCCATCGCGCCCCTGTGAACAGGTTTGAGGACGACCAACTGCTGGGCTGGGCCGTGCACTGTGCACTTATGGCCCAACCCAGCAGTAGTTGTTTACATTTCTTCTTTTTTTTTACTTTTTTACTGTTTTGTATTTTCTTTTAGTACCAAATGATTTTTGTTTTGAGCAAAACTTGGCACATAATTCTAACACAACAACTTGAGATCGAACAAAAAGTTTGGGGTCAAAAGGAGTTGTGTAACCATTTTTAGAAATTGAAAAGGCCAATTTAATTACTGCTGGAACACTAAATTAATTCCCAGGGGCATTTTGGGAATCCAAATCAGGTTGGTTTCAATATGACAATGATCATGAGAATTTATAGAATATTGTGAACATTTTAGTTTTACTGTTTGAAGAAATAATTTATTTGACAATTTGGCTTAGTTAACTTGATGACATGGCACCATTAGGGGGAGATTACTGTAATTTGACACTGGGGGTGTTACAACCGCCACTCTCCATCACCACTGAATTCATCAACGAAAACGATCACGTCGTCCTTTGACTTCCGGTTACCCATCCGGCCTCGATGGAGGTAGTGTTTACGAAGGCACCCATTCCTTCACCATTCACCTTCCCTTGCCATTACAACTGGTAGCCTTGAGCCTTTTGTGTACCTTACCCAGTGACACTAGAGAGTTGAGAATTGTCGGGGCCACATTACTAGTGCACTTCAGTGATACAGTGTCATCGCATAGCTTGTCTTGCGTGCAACTATCTTGGTATCGTCTTGTGTGTCATAAGTCACTCTCGTGCATATCTTACATACTTGTCTTTCATATTGGCTCATGCATCAAGCATAATGGTAAAGGAAGCATAAAAAATTAGAGCAAAAGAAAAAGATACAAAAGCTTTTAAGCATTTGCGTTGAGCATATACCAACATCCTATTGATATCATACCTTATCTTGGAGTGTACATTCTGTTGGTATCATACATCTTCTTGTGCTAGAATCTTGGTATATACATACTTGCATAGCATACATGGAATAGAAAGATGTCATGCTTATTCTTAGATTGGTGCACAGGAACGTATCTTGCCCATTTGAGCAATCAAGCTAGCATCTCTCTTGTGTTTGTGCAACACGTGCTTATCCGTGGAAAATAACTTTTGCTCATTGCTTGGTTGCACAAGCCCCATTTATCTATATGTGCGTGTGTTTCATGTTCTACACTTTGCTATTGATCTATTGACATCACATTTCAAATTTGTGAATCATTTTTCAATGTTTTCAATATTTTGGCTATATTGCATGATTTTTTGAAACTAATCCTCATCGATCCACTCTATAAGCTTTATTGTGTAGGTGTGAGTGACAAGATCTGATGCCAGTTCTACTACTTTAACATTCCACATAGAGTGATACGAGACACATTCCCAACCTTGGGAAGAGGTAACTTTGGTATTATTCTTCTCATTTCCTATTACACTTTGTCGGTGTACAAAAGTAGGGGCCTTCTGTACCCCTTTACTTGTGCACGGGCAGTTGTAGCCACACCTACGACCACGCTTGGCGGGGCAGAGGAAGCGAAGATACAAGACTACCCGAGCAGCGCTGAAGCCAGAGGCGCGAAGAGCAAAGGGATAAGGTGGGTTTCCCTCGGCAAGCGCCTTGCCTGGGACGACGTACGCTGCCCCGACAAAAGCCTAGCGGTGGCAACTCGCCCAACACCATCGAGACCGCCACATTTGAGCATGAGAATTATGACACCATCAACAACGTCAAGACCAAGGCTCGAGAGCCCCCGCACGGTGACATGCAGATCTTTGTGAGGAACAGAGTCCTGCAAGACTGGGTAAGAACCAGAAGACGAAGGCCCCTGGCAAGATCCTTGCCGGGGACAGCCACAGAAACCTGGTGAGACCCTTGCTAGGACCCCAGCAAGATCCTTGTCGGGGATATCTGCAGGGCCACAGCCAGGCCCACGCCTACCAAGGCTCCACTGCCCCATAGCCGTTCCGACGCGGCAGCCAGCCTGCCAACTAGGCGTGCACCTACGTGGCAGCATGCAGCTTCTAGGCCAACCAGGCAAGCAACTGCGCGGTGGCATGCAGATCTTCGTGAAGACCCTGCCACCACGCCAGCGCAGTAGCCAGCCAGCCAGCATGGCGCTGCATGCCTCGTCAGCTTGGACGCGCGTCGGAGCGAGGCGAGGCGGCGACAGACGGGACAAGCTTCCTTGCCGTCCCAGATGAAGCAAGAGGGCACGTCGGCAGCGCATTAAATCCATTTTGTTCCACAATCTCAGGGATAGACTTGTACACTGTACACACTTTGCACCTCCTGTGTGCCGCTGTGGCAGCCCCTTTGACATATAAAAGGAGGCCCGAGGCTTACTGAGGAAGGATTCGGACTTTTTGGGCCAGGCATGCACCGCAGCTAGTTCTAGATCTCGAGAACACCAAATATACACCAAAGCAGGACTAGGGTATTACACATCGCCTGCGGCCCGGACCTGGATAAAATTCCCCTGCGTTGATCTTCTAAACATGCTCTTTTTACAGCCCCGCGCCCCGGCAACTGTAGTAGGGATTCCATGTGATCCCATAGGTGACATTCTTGAACCCCGACATCTTTGGTGCGCTAGGTAGGGGGCGCAAGCTGTGAAAATACGGTTTGGAAGTTAGCGCATCGACTTCATCATCACCATGGCCCCCAAGAAGAAGGGGATCATAGCGATCGGGTCGTCCGGAGCCGGCCCGTCCGCACCAGCACGGGCGGGCGGCAACGGAGGCGCGGCTCGTGAGCATCCACGACGCTCTGGCAATCGAAGCCAGGCCAGCGGCGTCATTCGGGTCCAAGACGACGAGCCACACGCCGCTAGGCCCGAAGGCGGGGTTGTGCTGTCCGCGGGCAGCGCGGCGACCTCCCGGATGCCCCATCCGGCGTTCGTGTTGTGACCTTCACAGGCCACGCGCGATGAACAACATCGCGACGCCGACGCCCTCGGGCGCCACCATGGAAAGAGCCCTTTGCGTCACTCTCAGGACGCACCAGGTCGACATGCGCGCCCGGACGCTGATGGAGGCGGCGTGCGACCATGAGACCGTGATAGAGCTCCTTCTAATGTGGTTAGAAGTCGGAGCGCGTCACGGTCCACGCAGCTTTCGCCAACACCCACGCCAGTAGAAGCGTTGGCGCGCGTGCAACTGCTCCTCGACTTTCCTCCCGCCACGGAGAAGCTCGACGAGTGGAGAGCCACCATGCGGAGCCTCGTCAGCTTCGCCAACAAAGATGAACCACAGTCAGATGGACCCTCATGCCGGCGTTCTGTAGAACCGGAGCACACCGGAGGTGGGAGGACTGGGGGTGCTGCGACCATGGTGCACTCTCGTCCCCCACGCCAGCAACAGCGGCCGCCGGCTCGTCGAGCCGACGCGTGTGACAATGTTTCCACGGCATCGTCCGACCCACAAACACGCTGCAACCAACGTCGAGTTCTTCGAGAGCGAGCTCGGGAAGACACTCGAACCACCATCGAGCGACGGCGGGAAGCGTGCCAATAGTCAGATCAGCGTGCAGGGCCTACTATGGACCACCCATCATCGGGGGGCTCCGGCGACCTGCCTTACGAGGTGGGTTGTCCAGCCTTTACCCGAGAGCTGCGACAGTTCCAGTGGCCCTCCCGCTGCACGTTCAAGCCTGATATTGGGGAAAAGTACAACGGCAAGACTCACCCGTCGGAGTTCCTCAGTATCTACACCATCACGATGCAAGACGCCGGGGCTCGCGACGACAAGGTGCTCGCCAACTACTTTCCGTTGGCGCTTAAACCCAACATCATGTCATGGTTGATGCACCTGCCAGTGGATTCTATCTCTTCTTGGTCAGATCTGTGCCATGATTTTGTTGGCGCCTTTACCGAAGGCCACCAAGCTCCTGGCTAGGCAAGTGATCTGCATGTCATCCCCCAGAAGGATGGCGAGACCTTGCACAAATACATACAAAGGTTCAGCCGTGTACAGTACACCATCCGGGATGTTCACCCCACCGCTATCATCAGTGCATTCCATCAGAATGTACGCAACCGCAAGATGCATGAAGAGCTGGCGATGAACAAGGTTAAGGATGTAGCCGAACTTTATGTTCTGGCTGATAGATGTGCTCGAGCTGAGGAAGGAAGGAAGTACCCCGGCGAGGACGTCGGAGCTGAAATCGACTCCATGGATGAAGACGCCATCGCCCCGACAAAGAAGGGGCGACAACATAACAGGAAGCGTAAGGGTAAGACTGTGCTTGTTGTTGAGGGATCCGGCGACCCCGGCGCTGCCAAGAAGGCCAAGACAGACGACCCCGGCAAGGAAGTTGCTGGGTGCGCCGCCTGCCGGGCCTTGGCGGCTGCCGACAAGGCAGGGGACTCCGACAAGCAGTATTGCAAGATCCATCGCACCAAGGGCCATGACCTCCAGAACTGCCGACAGGTTGAGCTGCTTGTAGAAAAGCAGAAAGATGAATATGACAGGCGGGACAAGGAGAAGGGTCAGGATGGTGCTGAGGGATCTGGCAAGAAGCGTGGTGGCCAAGGAGGTCACCGCGGCAAGGATAATCAACAAGAGAGGCCCACTAGGGGTCGTGATAAGAAGCAGGAAGATGATGATCATGATGGGGACGATGAGTTCGGCGAGCATGAGTTCCAGAAAGCAACAGATGCCATGTGCGTCGACGGTGGCGCCTCGCCGCACACCTCTCACCGCCAACTGAAGCAGTGGGTGCATGAGATTACCGCGGCAAAACCATCGATCGATGCCTAGAAGTCACTGAAGTGGTCCAGCACCCCTATCATTTTTGACACCGAGGACCACACTGATCGCATAACTGCGGTTGGGTGTTTTCCGTTGTTGGTTTCACCAACAATACGCAACCTCAAGGTAACAAAAGTGCTAGTTGATGGTGGAGCCGGACTGAACTTGATCTCGCCTGCCGTGACCAAGAGGCTGCAAATCCCCGATGGAGACCTCGAGGAGATGGGCACGTTTCAAGGGGTCAACCCGGGGACAAGTCAATCAAAAGGTAAAATCACGTTGCCCGTTACATTCGGGGGCGAGCTGAACTATAGGACGGAGAAGATCGTGTTTGTTGTCGCCAAGATCCCCTTGGCCTACAACAGGATCCTTGGCCGCCCAGCGCTGGCCAAGTTCATGGCAGTGTCACATTACGCCTACAACACATTCAAGATGCCTGGGCCGCTGACCATCATCACTGTCCCCTCTGACAAGAAGGACGTGCTCATCTGCGTCGACCAACTCTACCGGGAGGCAGTTGCAGCAACTGCCGCCAAGGCACTTGCTCCTGCCGTTGAAACCCTAGGAGGGAAGAAAACCAGCAAGACCTCTTCCGGCAAGACCTCCCGCACCCACTCCAGCAAGCGCGCCTCTTCGGAGTGCAGCGCTCCCGTCGAGGACGTGCCAGAGAGCTCATCCGGCAAGAGCAAGAAATCCAAGGAACCACCACCAGAGACCAAGAGGGTGCCCATCAAGGGCGACGGCGCGGGCTGGGCTTTTACCATAAGCTCCACCTTGGACAGCAAATAGGAAAGCGGGCTCGTCGCCTTCCTGCGGGCGAATGTCGACGTGTTTGCATGGCAAGCATCCGACATCCCCGGTGTTCCCAGGGAGGTGATTGAGCACCATCTTGTTGTCTGTCCTTATGCATGGCCCATCAAGCAGAAGGTCAGAAAGCAAGCTTTGGAGCGACAAGAGTTCATCATCGAGGAGATCAGGAAGTTGGAGGCGGCAGGCCTGGTTAGAGGAGTACTCTACCCCACGTGGTTGGCCAATCCAGTGGTGGTGCATAAGGCAAATGGGAAATGGAGGCTGTGTATTGACTACACGGATATCAATAAAGCATGTCCAAAGGATCCTTTCCCTCTACCACGCATTGACCAGATTGGGGGCTCCACTGCTGGGTGTGACCTGTTGTCATTCCTCGACGCCTATTCAGGATGCCACCAGATTTTCATGATGACGGAAGACGAAGAAAAGACCGCGTTCATCACCCCATGTGGTACGTATTGTTTTGTATGAATGCCTTTCGGGTTGAAGAGCGTTGGTTCAACATTTGCCCGAGCAGTCCAAATTGAGTTTGACCCCAGTTGCATAGGAACATGGAAGCTTATATGGATGATATATTAGTCAAAACCAAGGACAGGGCCATGCTCGTGCAAGATCTAGAAGAAACATTTGCAAATCTACACAAGATGAACCTCAAGCTCAACCCAGAGAAGTGTGTGTTCGGTGTCCCATCCGGCAAGCCTCTTGGGTTCTTTGTGTCTCAACACGGAATCGAAGCAAATCCTGACAAGATCAAAGCAATTGAGCAGATTGAGGCACCAAGACGGGTCAAAGACATCCATAGGCTCGCCGGCTGCATTGCCGCCCTAAGTAGGTTCATCTCCAAGTCTGCTGAGCATGCCCTCTCCTTTTTCAAATTTCTGAAAAAGGCGGGTCTAGTGAAATGGACTCCGGAGGCGGAGGCAGCGCTACATGACTTGAAGAGGTACCTCCCCTCCACGCCAATACTAGTCGCGCCTAAACCACAAGAGCCATTGCTGCTATACTTAGCAGCAACAAATCAAGTGGTCAGTGTCGCGCTGGTGGCACAAAGGGAAATTGAGGAAGAAGCGGCAGCAGCAACAGAGCCATCAGATGATGGGCCGGGGCTCTCCCCGGCAGGGCCTGGCGCCGGCAAGGCGGGACCCCCGGCAAGGCCCGGTCCTGGCAAGACAGAGTCTACGCAGATGGGCGAAGTTGAACAGAAGAAGAAGGTGGTGCAGCACCTGGTTTATTTTGTCAGCTCCCTCTTGCAGGGGGCTAGATCAAGGTATTCTGGTATGCAGAAGCTGCTTTTCGGCCTCCTTATGGCCTCGAGAAAGCTGCGTCACTATTTCCAAGCACACGAGATCACCGTCGTCACCCGCCTCCCTTTGCAACGAATCTTGCACAACCCGGATGCAACTGGGAGGATTGTGGAATGGGCCTTGGAACTGTCGAGCTTTGGCATCAAGTTTGAGAGTACTTCAACAATCAAGAGCCGAGCTTTGGCAGAGTTCATAGCAGAATGGACATCAACGCCCGATGAAGAGATTCAAGAGACTACCATTCCCGGCAAGGATACGAGCCGTGATTGGATCATGTACTTCAATGGAGCCTTCTCACTGCAAGGTGCTGGTGTTGGCGTTTTACTCGTCGCACCCACCGGAGAGCGCCTCAAGTACGTGGTCCATATGCACTTTCCCCGGGAAAAATCAACAAACAATACGGTGGATTACGAGGGATTGCTTGCCGGTCTCAAGATCGCGGCAGGCCTCGGAATTAGGAAGCTCATCATCACAGGTGATTCACAGCTCGTCGTCAAGCAAGTCAACAAGGATTACCAGAGCCCACTGATGGAGGCCTATGTGGATGAGGTGAGTGATACGTCTCCAACGTATCTATAATTTATGAAGTATTCATGCCATGTTTATAATAATTTTATATGATTTTGGTATGATTTTATTAGAACTAACCCGGACTGACGCTGTTTTCAGCAGAACTACTATGGTGTTGTTTTTGTGCAGAAATAAAAGTTCTCAGAATGCGATGAAAATCAACGGAGAATTTTCTAGAACATATAAAAATAGGGGAACAAAAATCTACCAGAGGGGACTCCCATGGGCCCCACGAGGGTGGGGGCGCGCCCACCCCCTGGGCGCGCCCCTGTGCCTCGTGGACTTCCCATGGGGCCCCCTGACTTGTTCTTGACGCCAACCTCTCCAATAATTGCCCAAACCTCTAGAAAATAACCTAGATCGGAAGTTCCACCGCCGCAAGCCTCTGTAGCCACGAGAAATCAATCTAGGCCCTCTCTGGCACCCTGCCGGAGGGGGCCATCATCACCGGAGGGCATGGAGGAGGATCTCAGAGGGGCCATCATCACCATGAAGGCCAAGGAACAGAGGGGGAACCTCTCCCCATCCAGGGGGAGGCCATGGAGGAGGAAGCACAAGGGGGAGAACCTGTCCTCCTCTCTCTCGGTGGCGCTAGAGTGCCATCGGGAGGGGAATCATCGCCGCGGTGATCATCTTCATCAACATCAACATCACCATCATAAGTGCATATGATCCAAGAAGAGAAACTATGTTAGCTTATGCCTCTCCCTCATATGAAATTGCAATGATGACTACCGGTCTTGCTAACGATTGCCTAGGATAATTCCGCACACCGACCCATCATTATTCCACACTCGCTATTTATAATATTTAGTAATATACTCTAACTTTATGATAACAGCACCTACTTTCCTATTTTAGCTCTCCGATACCATGCAAGTTATCCTCTTCATACCCACAACGTAGTTTTATTTCTCGTTTCTAGTTGGAAGCAAATGTTCGGTGTATGTGGAGTCGTATCAGTGGTAGATAGGACTTGAGAGAATATTGATCTTACCTTTAGCTCCTTGTGGGTTCGACACTCCATACTTATCACTTCCACCTTTGGGAATTGCTCTGATGATTCCCTGCACTTGGGGATTATCAGTGAGGAAGTTGGAGGAGCACTTTTACGGTCTACAAGCAAAGCATGTTCCCCGAGCAGAGAACATTGACGACGACCTGTCAAAGGGCGTTGCCATGAAGTTGCATGTGGAACCAGGTACCTTTGTGCTTCAATTAACCCAGCCATCCGTTGAGCCACCAGCATGATAGAACAAACGAAGGAAGGCGGGCCCCGGCAAGTACTTTTCGGCTGAGCACCCAGGGGCCGCCGGCAAGGACGTTGTCGGGTGTCCCAGACCCGCTGGGGAGCGGCAACCTCCGGCAGGGCATCAAGCCCTGGCTATAGAGGCAGCTCCCCCGATGGCCATAGACGAGCCTTTAGTCCTTGCCGTCAAGCCCCAGGCTCTGGCATGGGCGCAACACACTGTCTCTTTCCTCCAAACAGGGGAACTCCCTGAGGAACAGGAAGAAACAAAGAAAGTAGCCCGTCGGTCCAGCATGTACCAGTTTGTGGATGATGCCCTATATAGAAGGAGGCCGAACGGCATGAAATTAAAGTGCATTCCTTGGGACGACGGACTAGAGCTGTTGGCAGAGATACATGGAGGCATGTGTGGCTCCCACATAGGGTCGAGAGCCCTTGCCGGCAAAGCATTCCGGCAAGGTTTCTTCTGGCCCACTACTCTCCAGGATGCGACTGCACTAGTAACCAAGTGTGAAGCATGCCAGTTCCATTCAAAGAAGCTACATCAACCAACCCAAGCCCTTCAAACAATCCCTCTTTCCTGGCCATTTTCGGTCTAGGGGCTCGACATGCTGGGCCCCTTCCCCTGATATGTCCATTTTGCATCATGCTTTTATATCGATATTTATTGCATTATGGGCTGTTATTACACATTATGTCACAATACTTATGCCTATTCTCTCTTATTTTACAAGGTTTACATGAAGAGGGGGAATGTCGGCAGCTGGAATTCTGGGCTGGAAAAGGAGCAAATATTAGAGACCTATTCTGCACAACTCCAAAAGTCCTGAAACTTCACGGGAGCAAGTTTTAGAATATATAAAAAATATTGGGCGAAAGAAGTACCAGAGGGGGGCCACCCACCATCCACGAGGGTGGGGGGGCGCCCCCCTACCTCGTGGGCCCCCTGGCAGCCCTCTGATGCCCATCTTTCGCCATATGGAGTCTTTCGTGGAGGAAAAAAATCATAAGCTAGCTCACGGGACGAAACTCCGCCTCCACGAGGCGGAACCAATCTAGGGCTCTGGCGGAGCTGTTCTGCCGTGGAAACATCCCTCCAGGAGGGGGAAATCATCACCATGGTCATCACCAACGATCCTCTCATCGGGAGGGGGTCAATCGCCATCAACATCTTCACCAGCACCATCTCATCTCAAACCCTAGTTCATCTCTTGTATCCAATCTTTGTATCCAAACATCAGATTGGTACCTGTGGGTTGCTAGTAGTGTTAATTACTCCTTGTAGTTGATGCTAGTTGGTTTATTTGGTGGAAGACCGTATGTTCAGATCCATTATGCATATTAATACCCCTCTGATTATGAACATGAATATGCTTTGTGAGTAGTTATGTTTGTTCATGAGGACATGGGAGAAGTCTTGCTATAAGTAGTCATGTGAATTTGGTATTCGTTTGATATTTTGATGAGATGTATGTTGTCTTTCCTCTAGTGGTGTCATGTGAACGTCGACTACATGACACTTCACCATTTTTTGGGCCTAGAGGAAGGCACTGGGAAGTAATAAGTAGATGATGGGTTGCTAGAGTGACAAAAGCTTAAACCCTAGTTTATGCGTTGCTTGGTAAGGGGTTGATTTGGATCCATATGTTTCATGCTATGGTTAGGTTTACCTTAATACTTCTGTTGTAGTTACGGATGCTTGCAATAGGGGTTAATCATAAGTGGGATGCTTGTCCAAGGAAGGACAGTACCCAAGCACCGGTCCACCCACATATCAAATTATCAAAGTATCGAACGTGAATCATATGAACATGATGAAAACTAGCTTGACGATAATTCCCATGTGTCCTCTAGAGCGCTTTCCTTTATATAAGAGTTTGTCCAGGCTTGTCCTTTGATACAAAAAGGATTGGGCCATCTTGCTGCACCTTATTTACTTTTATTACTTGTTACCCGTTACAAATTACCTTATCACAAAACTATCTATTACCGATAATTTCAGTCGCAGAGAATACCTTGCTGAAAACCGCTTATCATTTCCTTCTGCTCCTCGTTGGGTTCGACACTCTTACTTATTGAAAAGGCTACGATAGATCCCCTGCACTTGTGGGTCATCAAGACTCTTTTCTGGCGTCATTGACGGGGAGTGAAGTGCCTTTGGTAGGTGGAATTTGGTAAGGAAAAATTTATATAGTGTACTGAAATTTACTATCACTTGTTACTATGGAACATAATCCTTTGAGGGGCTTGTTCGGGGTTTCTTCACCCAGACCAGTAGAGAAAAGAGTTGCTCCTCAACCTACTGAACCTACTGAAATTTTTTACTTCGAAAATCCTTTGAGTATGATAGAGAAACTACTAGCTAATCCTTTCACAGGTGATGGAACATTACATCCTGATTTGCACCTAATCCATGTGGATGAAGTTTTCGGATTATTTAAGCTTGTAGGTATGCCCGAGGATGTTATCAAGAAGGTATTCCCTTTATCTTTGAAGGGAGAGGCATTTACATGGTTTAAGCTATGTGATGATATGGGATCATGGAACTACAACCGACTGAAATTGGAATTTCATCAGAAGTTTTATCCTATGCATCTTGTTCATCATGATCGTAATTATATATATAATTTTTGGCCTCGCGACGGAGAAAGCATCGCTCAAGCTTGGGGGAGGCTTAAGTCAATGTTATATTCATGCCCCAATCATGAGCTCTCAAAAGAAATGATTATTCAAAAAATTTATGCTCAGCTTTCTCTCAGTAATCGCTCCATGCTCGATACTTCTTGTACTGGATCTTTTATGATGAAGACTATTGAATTCAAATGGGATTTATTGGAAAGAATTAAACACAACTCTTAAGATTGGGACCTTGATGAAGGTAAGGAGTCAGTTATAACACCTAAGTTTGATTGTGTTAAATCTTTTATGGATATCAATGCATTCTGTGAATTTAGCAGTAAATATGGACTTGACTCTGAGATAGTAGCTTCTTTCTGTGAATCCTTTGCTACTCATGTTGATCTCCCTAAGGAGAAGTGGTTTAGATATAATCCTCCCATTGAAGTAAAAGTAGTGCACCTATTAAAGTTGAAGAAAAGACCATCACCTATAATGATCATGTTGTTCCTACTGCTTACATTGAGAAACCACCTTTCCCTGTTAGAATAAAGGATCATGCTAAAGCTTCAACTGTGGTTCATAAGACTAATACTAGAACACCTACTCGCTCTGAGCAAGTTAAAGTTGAACCTAGTGTTGCTATGGTTAAAGATCTCTTGGCCGATAATATTGATGGGCATGTTATTTACTTCTATGATGAATCGGCTAGAATTGCTAGACCCGATACTAAAAATAAACATAGACCTGTTGTAGGCATGCCTGTTATTTCTGTTAAAATAGGAGATCATTTCTATCATGGCTTATGTGATATGGGTGATAGTGCAAGTGCAATACCTCATTCCTTATATAAAGAAATTATGCATGATATTGCACCTGCTGAGATAGAGGAAATTGATGTTGCTATTAAGCTTGCCAATACATACACTATTTCACCAGTTGGAATTGTTAGAGATGTTCAAGTCTTGTGTGGGAAAGTTAAATATCCTACTGACTTTCTTGTTCTTGGTTCCCCACAAGATAACTTTTGTCCCATTATATTTGGTAGACCCTTCTTGAATACTGTTAATGCTAAGATAGACTGCAAAAAGGATATTATTTTTGTTGGTTTAGGGGATATGTCTCATGAATTTAATTTTGCTAAATTTCGTAGACAACCCCATGATAAAGAATTGCCTAGTAAAGGTGAAATTATTGGTCTTGCTTCTATTGCCGTGCCTCCTAGTGATCCTTTAGAACAATATTTGCTAGACCATGAAAATGATATGTTTATGAATGAAAGAAGGGAAATAGATGAAGTATTCTTTAAATAGGGACCTATTTTGAAACATAACTTGCATGTTGAAATCCTAGGGGATCCTCCTCCACCTAAGGGTGATCCCGTGTTTGAGCTTAAACCTTTACCTGATACTCTCAAATATGCTTATCTTGATGAGACAGAGATATATCCTGTTATTATTAGTGCTAACCTTTCAGAGCATGAAGAAAAGAAATTATTCAAAACTCTGAAGAAGCACCATGCTGCTATTGGATATACTCTTGATGATCTTAAGGGCATTAGTCCCACTCTATGCCAGCACAAAATAAAACTGGAAAGGTATGCTAAACCAGTTGTTGATCACCAACGACGGTTAAATCCTAAGATGAAAGAAGTGGTAAGAAAAGAAATACTAAAGCTTCTGGAGGCAGGTATAATTTATCCCGTTGCTGATAGTCAGTGGGTAAGTCCTGTCCATTGTGTCCCTAAGAAGGGAGGTATTACTATTGTTCCTAATGATAAAGATGAATTGATCCCACAAAGAATTGTTACAGGGTATAGAATGGTAATTGATTTCCGCAAATTAAATAAAGCTACTAAAAAGGATCATTACCCTCTACCTTTTATTGATCAAATGCTAGAAAGATTATCCAAACATACACATTTTTGCTTTCTAGATGGTTATTCTGGTTTCTCTCAAATACCTGTGTCAAAAGAGGATCAAGAAAAGACAACTTTTACTTGCCATTTTGGTACCTTTGCTTATAGACGTATGCCTTTTGGTTTATGCAATGCACCTGCTACCTTTCAAAGATGTATGACTGCTATATTCTCTAACTTTTGTGAAAAGATTGTTGAGGTATTCATGGATGATTTTTCTGTTTATGGAACTTCTTTTGATGATTGCTTAAGCAACCTTGATCGAGTTTTGCAGAGATGTGAAGACACTAATCTTGTCTTGAATTGGGAGAAGTGCCACTTCATGGTTACTGAAGGTATTGTCTTGGGCATAAAATTTCTGAAAGAGGTATTGAAGTTGATAAAGCTAAAGTTGATGCTATTGAAAAGATGTCGTGTCCTAAGGATATCAAAGGTATAAGAAGCTTCCTTGGTCATGCCGATTTTATAGGAGGTTCATTAAGACTTCTCTAAAATTTCTAGGCCTCTGACTAATATCTTACAAAAAGATGTCCCTTTTGTCTTTGATGATGATTGTGTAGAAGCATTTGAAATACTTAAGAAAGCTTTGATTTCTGCACCTATTGTTCAGCCTCCTGATTGGAATTTACCATTTGAAATTATGTGTGATGCTAGTGATTATGCTGTAGGGGCTGTTCTAGGACAAAGAGTTGATAAGAAATTAAATGTTATTCAATATGCTAGTAAAACTCTAGACAATGCTCAAAGAAGTTATGCTACTACTAAAAAAGAATTTTTAGCAGTTGTGATTGCTTGTGATAAGTTCAGACCTTATATTGTTGATTCTAAAGTAACTATTCACACTGATCATGCTGCTATTAAATATCTTGTGGAAAAGAAAGATGCTAAACCTAGACTTATTCGATGGATTCTCTTGCTACAAGAATTTGATTTGCATATTATTGATAGAAAGGGAGCTGAGAACCCCATTGCAGACAACTTGTCTAGGCTAGAGAATGTTCTTGATGACCCACTACCTATTGATGATAGCTTCCCTGATGAACAACTAGCTGTCATAAATGCTTCTCGTACTGCTCCATGGTATGCTGATTATGCTAATTATATAGTTGCTAGGTTTATACCACCTAGTTTCACATACCAGCAAAGGAAAAAGTTCTTCTATGATTTAAGGCATTACTTTTGGGATGACCCACACCTTTATAAACAAGGATTAGATGGTGTTATTAGACGTTGTGTACCTGAGCATGAACAGGAACATATCCTACGCAAGTGTCACTCTGAGGCTTATGGAGGACATCATGCTGGAGACAGAACTGCACATAAGGTATTGCAATCCGGTTTTTATTGGCCTACTCTCTTAAAGGATGCCCGTAAGTTTGTTTTCTCTTGTGATGAATGTCAAAGAATTGGTAATATTAGTAGACGTCAAGAAATGCCTATGAATTATTCACTTGTTATTGAACCATTTGAGGTTTTGGGCTTTGATTATATGGGACTGTTTCCTTCCTCTAATGGGTATACACATATTTTAGTTGATGTTGATTACATTACTAAGTGGGTACAAGCTATTCCAACTAGTAGTGCTGATCATAACACCTCTATTAAGATGCTTAAAGAAGTTATTTTTCCGAGGTTTGGAGTCCCTAGATATTTAATGACTGATGGTGGTTCACATTTTATAGATGGTGCTTTTCGTAAAATGGTTGCTAAGTATGATGTTAATCATAGAATTGCATCTCCATATCATCCACAGTCTAGTGGTCAAGTAGAACTGAGCAATAGAGAGCTTAAATTAATTTTGCAAAAGACTGTTAATAGATCTAGAAAGAATTGGTCCAAGAAACCTGATGATGCATTATGGGCCTATAGAACTGCATATAAAAATCCTATGGGTATGTCTCCGTATAAAATGGTTTATGGTAAAGCATGTCACTTACCTCTTGAACTAGAACATAAGGCATATTGGGCCATGAAAGAGCTCAATTATGATTTCAAACTTGCCGGTGAGAAGAGGCTTTTTGACATTAGCTCACTTGATGAATGGAGAAGCCAGGCCTATGAGAATGCCAAACTATTTAAAGAAAAAGTTAAAAGATGGCATGACAAAAGGATACAAAAATGTGAGTTTAATGTAGGTGATTATGTATTATTATACAACTCTCGTTTAAGATTTTTTTTGCAGGAAAACTCCTCTCTAAATGGGAAGGTCCTTACGTCATCGAGGGATCTACCGTTCTGGTGCCATAAAAATCAACAACTTCGAAGGCACAAATCCGAGGGTGGTGAACGGTCAAAGAATCAAATATTATATCTCAGGTAATCCCATAAATGTTGAAACTAATGTTATTGAAACCGTAACCGCGGAGGAATACATAAGGGACACTTTCCAGAATGTTTCAGACTCTGAAAATGAATAGGTACGTGGTACGGTAAGTAAACCGACTCCAAAATAGTTCTAATGGCAATTTTCTCTGTTTTGGAATACTTAAGAAAATTGGAAAATAAGAAGCAGTCCGAAAAGGACACGAAGCTTCCATGAGGGTCGAGGGCACGCCCTACCCCCCTGGGCGCGCCCCCTGCCTCGTGGGCACCTCGTGTGCTCTTCGGACTCCGTTTTCTTGCATGATACTTCTTTTGGTCGGTAAAAATTCACTGTATAATCCCCCGGAGGTTTTGACCACTGTATCACGCAAAAATTATATGTTTTTGTTTCGAGTTGTTTTGCTGTAGATTTAGAGCAAGACATCTTCTCAAGAGTCAGTCGGGGAGAGTTGGGTGTCTCATCCGACACCGGGGACAAAAGCAAACAGCAATGCTAACCACTTTGGCCATCAACTGAGGAAGAGATGGAGGCTGACTTGAAAAGGATAGATGCCATGGAGGAGGATGAAGAAGTTACATCTCACTTCCGAACTGGATTCACGATGGGGGAACTACAGAGCTCGGCTATTCCAAACTCGGTCATCCCTTCCAATGTTAGATTTCTTTCTTATGAAAATATGAAAAAGAGTGTTACTTGTTCTCCCGCAGCTATGCAACATCCTTGGGTGAAAGGAGCTTTAGCCGTCATGGGTAAGCTCTGTAAGGAAATAATGGACCTCAAGCAGCAAGTCAATAAGCTCGAGGAAGAGAATCGCATCCTGAGGGGCATCATCGCCAAGAATATCACATCACCACCCTCGAAGAAGGAGACATAAACACATGGGTATGGGCACTCCCCTTGGCAACTACCAATCTTGGGGGAGTGCCCCGGTACCGTATCACTGTCACACTTTTACCTTTACCGTTTTTCTTAGTTTGATCCTTTTGGTAATATCTTGATCTAGTAGAATAAAAGTTTTAGTATGATCTAGTTTTGAGTTTTGCTTTATGATCCTTCTATGTAATCGAGTCTGTGAGCTATATATAATAAATATTAGTGTTGAGTCAAGGGCTTGATTATCTTACTATGATCTTGAGGGAATAAAATAAAAGAGAAAGAATAAAAATAAATAAAGAGATCATATGGATCTTATGGAGAGTAATGACTTCACATATAAAGAGTATGATGAATAAAAGTTGTTGAGAGTTGACAAGCATAGTTTTGGTCATCATTGTAATTAATAGGAAGTAATAAAGAAAGAGAGGTTTTCACATATAAATATACTATCTTGGACATCTTTTATGATTTTGAGCACTCATTAAAATATGACATGATAAAGAGTTGATGTTGGACAAGGAAGACAACGTAATGGGTTATGTTTTCTTACATCTGAAATAAATTATATTGTCATGGATCATCCAACATTTTGAGCTTGTCTTTCCCTCTCATGCTAGCCAAATTCTATGCATTAAGTAGAGATACTACTTGTGCTTCCAAATATCCTTAAACCTAGTTTTGCCATGAGAGTCCACCATATCTACCTATGGATCGAGTAAGATCCTTCAAGTAAGTTGTCATCATTGCAAGCAATAAAAATTGCTCTCTAAATATGTATGATTTATTAGTGTGGAGAAAATAAGCTTTATACGATCTTGTGATGTGGAAGAAATAAAAGTGACAGACTGCATAATAAAGGTCCATATCACAAGTGGCAATATAAGATGATGTTCTTTTGCATTAAGATTTTGTGAATCCAACAATAAAAGCACATGATAACCTCTGCTTCCCTCTGCGAAGGGCCTATCTTTTATTCTTGTCTATTACTTCATACAAGAGTCATGGTGATCTTCACCTTTCCTTTTACATTTTATCCTTTGACAAGCACAATGTGTTGGAAATATCCTGATATATATAGCTAATTGGATGTGAGTTTTCATGAAATATTATTGTTGACATTACCCTTGAGGTAAAAAGTTGGGAGGCAAAAGTATAAGCCCCTATCTTTCTCTGTGTCCGTCTAAAACTTCATACCCATAAATATTGCACGAGTGTTAGCAATTGTGAAAGACTAAATGATAGTTGAGTAGGTGGACTTGCTGAAAAGCTCTTATATTGACTCTTTCCTATGTTATGCTAAATTGCAATTGTTTCAATGACTGAGATTATAGTTTGTTAGTTTTCAATGAAGTTTATGATTCGTACTTGAAACTGTGAATGAATTGTTACTTTAGCATAAGAGATCATATGACAATGTATGCATATGTTACTGTTCTAACAATGATCATGATGCCCTCATGTCCGTATTTTATTTTTTATCGAGACCTCTGTCTCTAAACATGTGGACATATTTATCGATATCAGCTTTCGCTTGAGGACAAGCGAGGTCTAAGCGGGGGGGGGGGAGTTGATATGTCCATTTTGCATCATGATTTTATATCGATATTTATTGCATTATGGTCTGCTATTACACATTATGACACAATACTTATGCCTATTATCTCTTATTTTACAAGGTTTACATGAAGAGGGGGAATGCCGGCAGCTGGAATTCTATCCTGGAAAAGGAGCAAATATTAGAGACCTATTCTGCACAACTCCAAAAGTCCTGAAACTTCACGGGAGCAAGTTTTAGAATATATAAAAAATATTCGGCGAAAGAAGTACCAGAGGGGGGCCACCCACCATCCATGAGGGTGGGGGGTGCGCCTCCTGCCTCATGGGCCCCCTGGCAGCCCTCTGATGCCCATCTTTGGCTATATGGAGTCTTTCGTGGAGGAAAAAATTATAAGCTAGATCACAGCACGAAACTCCGTCGCCACGAGGCGGAACCAATCTAGGGCTCCGGTGGAGCTGTTCTGCCGGGGAAACTTCCCTCCGGGAGGGGGAAATCATCACCATCGTCATCACCAACGATCCTCTCATCGGGAGGGGGCCAATCTCCATCAACATCTTCACCAGCACCATCTCATCTCAAACCCTAGTTCATCTCTTGTATCAAATCTTTGTATCCAAACCTCGGATTGGTACCTGTGGGTTGCTAGTAGTGTTAATTACTCCTTGTAGTTGATGCTAGTTGGTTTATTTGGTGGAAGGTCATATGTTCAGATCCATTATGAATATTAATACCCCTCTGATTATGAACATGAAATATGCTTTGTGAGTAGTTACGTTTGTTCCCGAGGACATGGGAGAAGTCTTGCTATAAGTAGTCATGTGAATTTGGTATTCATTCGATATTTTGATGAGATGTATGTTGTATTTCCTCTAGTGGTGTCATGTGAACGTCGACTACATGACACTTCACCATTGTTTGCGCCTAGAGGAAGGCACTGGGAAGTAATAAGTAGATGATGGGTTGCTAGAGTGACAAAAGCTTAAACCCTAGTTTATGCGTTGCTTGGTAAGGGGTTGATTTGGATCCATATGTTCCATGCTATGGTTAGGTTTACCTTAATACTTCTATTGTAGTTGTGAATGCTTGCAATAGGGGTTAATCATAAGTGGGATGCTTGTCCAAGGAAGGACAATACCCAAGCACCGGTCCACCCACATATCAAATTATCAAAGTACCGAACGTGAATCATATGAACGTGATGAAAACTAGCTTGACGATAATTCCCATGTGTCCTCGGGAGCGCTTTCCTTTATATAAGAGTTTGTCCAGGCTTGTCCTTTGCTACAGAAAGGATTGGGCCATCTTGCTGCACCTTATTTACTTTTATTACTTGCTACCCGTTGCAAATTACCTTATCACAAAACTATCTGTTACCGATAAGTTCAATGCTTGCAGAGAATACCTTGCTGAAAACCGCTTATCATTTCCTTCTGCTCCTCGTTGGGTTCGACACTCTTACTTATTGAAAAGGCTATGATAGATCCCCTACACTTGTGGGTCATCATCCCCCGTGCTGTCGGGGGCTTTGAGTACTTGTACGTCGCAATCGACAAGTTCACAAAGTGGCCGGAAGTGGAACCGGTGAGGAAGGTGATAGCACAGTAAGTCGTCAAGTTCTTCAAGGGACTAGTCTGCCATTTTGGTGTGCCGGACAGAGTCATTACCGACAATGGCACGCAATTCACAAGCCGCACCTTCATGCAGTATGTTCAAGACCTCGGCGGCAAGGTCTGTTTTGCTTTTGTTGCTCATCCCAGAAGTAACGGCCAGGCTGAGAGGGCAAATGCAGTAGTGTTGCGAGGCCTCAAGACCAAAACTTTTGACAGGCTACGCAAGTGCAGAAGGCGCTGGATTGATGAGTTGTCAATGGTTCTTTGATCAATCAGGACGACACCAAATCGAGCCACTGTCTAGACGCCATTTGCCCTGGTATACGGGGCAGAAGAAGTTCTCCCCACGGAACTCATATACGGGTCACCTTGAGTGCTTGCTTATGATGAGCTTGAGCAAGAGCAGTTGCACCAAGATGACGTGACGCTCCTTAAGGAAGGTTGTCTTCAGGCTGCTGTACGAGCCGCTCGTTACCAGCAAGCCTTGCGCCGCTACCATAGCCGCAAGGTTCACGCCCGAAGCCTTGAGGAAGGCGACCTTGTTCTTCGGCGAATTCAGTCCGCCAAGAATTCAAACAAGTTGACGCCGAAGTGGGAAGGCCCTTATCGAGTAATACGAGTCACCGGGCCCGGCGCAGTCCACCTGGAGACCGAAGATGGCATTCCGGTGAGAAATTCCTGGAATATCGAACATCTTCACAAGTTTTACCCCTAAGGCGCCGGCAACCCCCATTTTGTACTAGCCTTGCCGGCAAGGCATGTAACCCTATGTACAGAACCAGGCGCGGACCCTGTGCATAATTAGGGAAAGGAATCCCTTAGCATGTATAGTTTCCTGTTGATTTCCATGTTTATGTATATACGTATATGCATGCGTGTCCAGGTTATCGTACCGCTTTTTGATTCCAACAAGTATCTGTGGACCACCAAGGTTCCATGCTCTTGCCCTCTCTTCTTTCCAGCTACGGCAAGGACGCACAATCCCGCAAGGACCCGGCTCTGGCGAGAAGCTGAGAACACCGCCCAGCAAACCAAGCATATTAAGTTTACCTCTTGCCCATTCGTTTTCGTAACCTATGACTTGTGCGTTGGAAAACCTCGCCACTCTCCTTTAAAAAAACTCGGGTGCCCCCATTCCCCATACCGAACGCTGCTTCAGTTGGAGTGGTTGTGGTAGCCCTTGCTAAGGGGAGGTGGACGGGGGGCAGGACCCTTTGTCTATAACCCGGCAGATGTGACTCTCCGGCAGGCGCAGAGGGTATCGGCAGGACAACTTGCCGGGAGGACTCACTTATTTACATTAAGGAGGTGCTTCGCCTCTGCACGAACATACGCGTGCGCGGGTTCCCGGCAAGGCTAGTCTTTTTCATTAACATGCTGATACAAGTACGAAGGTTACAGGACACAAGCATGGGCTCGAGAGATTACATTGTCTAGAAATTAAGATTTGGCAAGTGCCTACAATTTAAAAGAAAGATAAGTGCCCCGTGATCTCCGTTCTTGCTCCTATCCTCCCAGGTGCGGCAGGTGAAAGCAAAGAGGAGGCGACGGGGAAAGAGCCGATGGAGAGCTTGACGAGGAAGACCCTCGGCAAGGCGCGTGGCCGAGGGAGGAGGGCGATGCAGTAAGCCGGAGTCGGAATCAGAGTCCTCCCGCTTGATGCCCTCGCCGTCGCTGTGACTGTCCTCTTCATCACTCTCGCCCAAGGAGGAGGTTTCGTTGTCGGTGGAGCTCTCCGCGCAACACCTTAGACAAGTTCCCAAGTGCCCAAAAACATTGACGGAGAGCAGGCCATTCTCCATCAATTTGAAGTGGAGGATGAGCCCCTCCGACAGGCTATGGTCATGGGCGAAGGTTTTCCACCCGCGGTGGAGATATATGACATGAGGGGCATGGAAGTCGACGTCGACCCGCATGCTGCCATTCCCGCAGCCCCTCATATGCAGCCTCAAGGCCTATGGTGGGTCGACCTCCATCTCCTGAGAGAACGGAGTGGGAAGGCGAAGGTGGCCGCGCACTGGCTTATATAGCCTGATGAAGAACTCGCGAGGCTGGTCTCCAACGTGGCCCTCCATTGAGGGAGGAGCCGCTGGTGGAGGCGCGGCCGGCGCGCCACCCCGTCCTCCTCTCCCCCGAGTGCCATGGCGGCCTCGGCCACACCCCCTCCTTCTTCCTCTCATAGTGGGCTCCGCCACCATGAGCTACTGGGGAGGGGGCACGCTGTCGGGCAGAGGCCCCCGTCGCTGCCATTGAAGCGCCAGCGCGACCTCTCGCCATGGCAAAGGGAAGGAAGGAGTCAGGCTGGAAGGAGATGAATGTTGAAGGATGCCATCTTTTCTTCCCTTCTTATAGGGGGGCGGGACCGGGGCTCGCCGCCCCACTCGACCAATCCGGCCGCTAGAGGCACGGGGAATCTGGACCGACCCGCTGCTCCAATCAGCGACGACCGGGCTTCCCGCCTCGGCGTTAAGGCCTGTGCCCTCCGTATCCATCACCTACCCTCCCTGAGGTATGGAAGACACGTGGCGAGCGAGCCGGAATCGAGGAGAGAAGTGAAGCAACCGTTTTCCAACCCGTGGTCATGGGGTGCAGGCGCCTTAAAGGCTGCAACCCGAGTCCACTTAGTAAATGAGCTGCGCCCCTGCGGCTTCCTCCTTTTTATGGCGAAGATGCGGGCCGCCTCTTTACCGTTCACCATGATGTGACGTGAGCATGCAGTAACCGCCCCAGGCACGACCCCCACGTCACGCATTCAACGCGAGTCGTGGGGAAGCGCAATTGGTGAAGGAGTTACCACAGTAAAACTCTGCCACGCGTGCCCGCACACCGTTCTGGGCCTAGCCCAACAATGCTCTGTGCTTATGTGTGGCCCAGGCCCGGGGGCTCCTGTCAATGTACAAAAGTAGGGGCCTTCTGTACCCCTTTACTTGTGCACGGGCATTTGTAGCCGCACCGGCGACCACGCTTGGCGAGGCAGAGGAAGCGAAGATACAAGACTACCCGAGCAGCGCTGAAGCCAGAGGCGCGAAGAGCAAAGGGATAAGATGGGTTTCCCTCGGCAAGCGCCTTGCCAGGGACGACCTATGCTGCCTCGGCAAAAGCCTTACCGGGGCAACTCGCCCAACACCGTCAAGGCCGCTACCTTTGAGCCTGAGAATTATGACACCATCAACAACATCAAGACCAAGGCTCGGGAGCGCCCGCATGGTGGCATGCAGATCTTTGTGAGGAACAGAGGCCTACAAGACTGGGTAAGAACCAGAAGACGAAGGCCCCCGGCAAGATCCTTGCCGGGGACGACCACAGAAACCCGGTGAGACCCTTGCCGGGGATATTTGTGAAGGAAATATGCCCTAGAGGCAATAATAAAGTTGTTATTTATAATTCCTTATATCATGATAAATTTTTATTATTCATGCTAGATTTGTATTAACCGGAAACTTAGTACATGTGTGAGTACATAGACAAACAGAGTGTCACTAGTGTGCCTCTACTTGACTAGCTCGTTGATCAAAGATGGTTAAGTTTCCTAACCATGGACAAAGAGTTGTCATTTGATGAACGGGATCACATCATTAGAGAATGATGTGATTGACTTGACCCATCTGTTAGCTTAGCACGATGATCGTTTAGTTTACTACTATTGCTTTCTCCATAACTTATACATGTTCCTATGACTATGAGATTATGCAACTCCCGAATACCGGAGGAACACTTAGTGTGCTATCAAACATCACAATGTAACTGGGTGACTATAAAGATGCTCTACAGGTGTCTCCGATGGTGTTTGTTGCATTGGCATAGATTGAGATTAGGATTTGTCACTCCGTGTATCGAAGAAGTATCTCTGGGCCCTCTCGGTAATGTACATCACTATAAGCCTTCCAAGCAATGTAACTAATGAGTTAGTTATGGGATGTAGCATTACAGAACGAGTAAAGAGACTTGCCGGTAACGAGATTGAACTAGGTATGATGATACCGACGATTGAATCTCAGGAAAGTAACATACCGATGACAAAGGGAACAACGTGTGTTGTTATGCGGTTTGACCGATAAAAATCTTTGTAGAACATGTAGGAACCAATATGAGCATCCAGGTTCTGCTATTGGTTATTGACTGGAGATGAGTCTCGGTCATGTCTACATAGTTCTCGAACCCGTAGGGTCCGCATGCTTAACATTCGGTAATGATCGGTATTATGAGTTTGTGTGTTTTGATGTACGGAAGGTAGTTCAGAGTCTCGAATATGATCATGGACATGACGAGGAGTCTCGAAATGGTCGAGACATAAAGATCGATATATTGGATGACTATGTTTGGACATCGGAATGGTTCCAGGTGAGTTCGGGCATTTACCGGAGTACCGAGAGGTTGCCGAAACCCCCCGGGGAGTGTATGGGCCTTATTGGGCCTTACTGGGAGAGAGGAGGAGGTGGCCTGGATATTTGATACTGGTTCTGTTGCTAATATTTGCAACTCGAAACAGGGGCTACGGATTAAGCGAAGATTGGCTAAGGATGAGGTGACGATGCGCGTGGGAAATGGTTCCAAAGTCGATGTGATCGCCATCGACATGCTACCTCTACAACTACCTTCGGGATTAGGTTTAGACCTAAATAATTGTTATTTGGTGCCAGTGTTGAGCATGAACATTATATTTGGATCTTGTTTGATGCGAGATGGTTATTCATTTAAATTAGAGAATAATGGTTGTTGTATCTATATGAGTAATATCATTTATGGTCATGCACCCTTGTTGAGTGGTCTATTTTTACTAAATCTTGATAGTAGTGATACACATGTTCATAGTATTCCAGCCAAAAGATGCAGAGTTGATAATGATAGTGCAACTTATTTGTGGCACTGCCGTTTGGGTCATATTGGTGTAAAGAGCATGATGAAACTCCATTCTAATGGACTTCTGGAATCACTTGATTATGGATCACATGGTACTTGCGATTGCCTCATGGGCAAGATGACTAAAACTCCGTTCTCCGGAACAATGGAGCGAGCAACAGAGTTATTAGAAATCATCCATACTAATGTATGTGGTCCAATGAACATTGAGGCTCGCGGCGGATATCGTTATTTTCTCACCTTCACAGATGATTTGAGAAGATATGGGTATATCTACTTAACTAAACATAAGTCTGAAACATTTGAAAAGTTCAAAGAATTTCAAAGTGAAGTGGAAAATCATCATAACAAGAAAATAAAGTTTCTACGATCTGATCGTGGAGGAGAATATTTGAGTTACGAGTTTGGTCTTCATTTGAAACAATGCGGAATAGTTTCGCAATTCACGCCACCTAGAACACCACAGCGTAATGGTGTGTCCGAATGTCATAATCGTACTTTACTAGATATGGTGCGATCTATGATGTCTCTTACTGATTTACCGCTATCGTGTTGGGTTTATGCTTTAGAGACGGCTGCATTCACGTTAAATAGGGCACCATCTAAATCCGTTGAGACGACACCTTAGGAACTGTGGTTTGGCAAGAAACCCAAGTTATCGTTTCTTAAAGTTTGGTGATGCGATGCTTATGTGAAAAAGCTTCAACCTGCTAAGCTCGAACCCAAATCGAAGAAATGTGTCTTGATAGGATACCCGAAGGAGACTGTTGGGTACACCTTCTATCACAGATCCGAAGGCAAGATATTCGTTGCTAAGAATGGATCCTTTCTACAGAAGGAGTTTCTCTTGAAAGAAGTGAGTGGGAGGAAAGTAGAACTCGATGAGGTAATTGTACCTACTCCCTTATTGGAAAGTAGTTCATCACTGAAATCAGTTCCAGTGATTCCTACACTAGTAAGTGAGGAAGCTAATGATGATCATGAAACTTTTGATCAAGTTACTACCGAACCTCATAGGTCAATCAGAGTAAGATCCGCGCCAGAATGGTACGATAATCCTGTTCTGGAGGTCATGTTACTTGACCATGACGAACCTATGAACTATGAGGAAGCGATGATGAGCCCAGATTCCACAAAATGGCTTGAGGCCATGAAATCTGAGATGAGATCCATGTATGAGAACAAAGTGTGGACTTTGGTTGACTTGCCCGATGATCAGCAGGCCATAGAGAATAAATGGATCTTCAAGAAGAAGACTGGCGCTGATGGTAATGTTACTGTCTACAAAGCACGACTTGTTGGAAAAGGTTTTCAAAAAGTTCAAGGAGTTGACTACGATGATACCTTCTTACCCGTAGCGATGCTTAAGTCCGTCCGAATCATGTTAGCAATTGCCACATTTTATGATTATGAAATTTGGCAAATGAATGTCAAAACTGCATTCCTTAATGGATATCTTAAAGAAGAGTTGTATATGATGCAACTAGAAGGTTTGTCGATCCAAAAGTTGCTAACAAAGTGTGCAAGCTCCAGCGATCCATTTATGGACTGGTGCAAGCCTCTCGGAGTTGGAATATATGCTTTGATAGTGTGATCAAAGCATATGGTTTTATACAGACTTTTGGAGAAGCCTGTATTTACAAGAAAGTGAGTGGGAGCTCTGTAGCATTTCTGATATTATATGTAGATGACATATTGTTGATCGGAAATGATACTGAATTTCTAAATAGCATAAAAGGATACTTGAAAAAGAATTTTTCAATGAAAGACCTCGGTGAAGCTGCTTATATAGTGGGCATCAAGATCTATAGAGATAGATCAAGGCTCTTAATTGGACTTTCACAAAGCACATAACTTGATAAAGTTTTGAAGAAGTTCAAAATGGATCAAGCAAACAAAGGGTTCTAGCCTGTGTTACAAGGTGTTAAGTTGAGTCAGACTCAATGCCCCACCACTATAGAAGATAGAGAGAAAATGAAATTCATTCCCTATGCTTCAGCCATAGGTTCTATCATGTATGCAATGTTGTGTACCAGACCTGATGTGTGCCTTGCTATTAGTTTAGCAGGGAGGTACCAAAGTAATCCAGGAGTGGATCACTGGACAACGGTCAAGAACATCCTGAAATACCTGAAAAGGACTAAGGATATGTTTCTCGTATATGGAGGTGACAAAGAGCTCGTCATAAACGGTTACATCGATGCAAGCTTTGACACTGATCCGGATGACTCTAAGTCACAAACCGGATACGTGTTTTTATTAAATGTTGGAGCTGTTAGTTGGTGCAGTTCCAAACAGAGTGTCGTGGCGGGATCTACATGTGAAGCGGAGTACATAGATGCTTTGGAAGCAGCAAATGAAGGAGTCTGGATGAAGGAGTTCATATCTGATCCCTAGTGCATCGGGTCCAATGAAAATCTTTTGTGACAATACTGGTGCAATTGCCTTTACAAAGGAATCCAGATTTCACAAGAGACGCTTCAATTCCATCCGCGATCAAGTCAAGGAGGGAGACATAGAGATTTGCAAGATACATACGGATCTGATTGTTGCAGACCCGTTGACTAAGCCTCTCTCATGAGCAAAACATGATCCCATGGGTGTTAGAATCATTACAATGTAATCTAGATTATTGACTCTAGTGCAAGTGGGAGACTGAAGTAAATATGCCCTAGAGGCAATAATAAAGTTGTTATTTATATTTCCTTATATCATGACAAATGTTTATTATTCATGCTAGAATTGTATTAACCGGAAACTTAGTACATGTGTGAATACATAGACAAATAGAGTGTCACTAGTATGCCTCTACTTGACTAGCTCATTGATCAAAGATGGTTAAGTTTCCTAACCATGGACAAAGAGTTGTCATTTGATGAACGGGATCACATCATTAGAGAATATGTGATTAACTTGACCCATCCCTTAGCTTAGCACAATGATCGTTTAGTTTATTGCTATTGCTTTCTCCATAACTTATACATGTTCCTATGACTATGAGATTATGCAACTCCCGAATACCGGAGGAACACTTAGTGTGCTATCAAACGTCACAACGTAACTGGGTGACTATAAAGATGCTCTACAGGTCTCTCTGATGGTGTTTGTTGCGTTGGCATAGATCAAGATTAGGATTTGTCACTCTGTGTATCGAAGAGGTATCTCTGGGCCCTCTCGGTAATGTACATCACTATAAGCCTTGCAAGCAATGTAACTAATGAGTTAGTTACGGGATGTAGCATTACAGAACGAGTAAAGAGACTTGTCGGTAACGAGATTGAACTAGGTATGATGATACCGACGATCGAATCTCAGGCAAGTAACATACCGATGACAAAGGGAACAACGTGTGTTGTTATGCGGTTTGACCGATAAAAATCTTTGTAGAATATGTAGGAACCAATATGAGCATCCAGGTTCCGCTATTGGTTATTTACTGGAGATGAGTCTCGGTCATGTCTACATAGTTCTCGAACCCGTAGGGTCCGCATGCTTAACGTTCGGTAATGATCGGTATTATGAGTTTGTGTGTTTTGATGTACCAAAGGTAGTTCAGAGTCTCGAATATGATCACGGACATGACGAGGAGTCTCAAAATGGTCGAGGCATAAAGATCGATATATTGGATGACTATTTTTGGACATCGGAATGGTTCCGGGTGAGTTCGGGCATTTACCGGAGTACCGGGAGGTTACCGGAACCCTCCGGGGAGTGTATGGGCCTTATTGGGCCTTAGTGGGAGAGAGGAGGAGGTGGCCTAGGAGGGGGCGCTCCCCCCCCCCCAAGCCCAATCCAAATTGGGAAAGGGGTCGGCCCCCTTTCCTTCCTCCCTCTCTCCTCCTTCCTTCCTCTCCTACTCCTACTTGGAAAGCGGGGAATCCTACTCCCGGTGGGAGTAGGACTCCCCTAGGGCGCGCCATAGAGGGTCGGCCCTCCCCCCTCCTCCACTCCTTTATATACGGGGGAGGGGGCACCCCATAGACTCACAAGTTGATCATTTTCTTAGCCGTGTGCGGTGCCCCCCTTCACCATAATCTACCTCTGTCATATCGTAGCGGTGCTTAGGCGAAGCCCTGTTCCGATAGCTTCATCCTCACCGTCATCACGCCGTCATGCTGACGAAACTCTCCCTCGACACTCAGCTGGATCTAGAGTTCGTGGGACGTCACCGAGCTGAACGTGTGCAGATCATGGAGGTGTCATACCTTCGGTGCTAGGATTGGTCAGATCATGAAGACGTTCGACTACATCAACCGTGTTGTCATAACGCTTCTGCTTACGGTCTACGAGGGTACGTGGACAACACTCTTCCCCTCTCGTTGATATGCATCACCATGTTAGATCTTGTTTGTGCGTAGGAATATTTTTGAAATTACTGCGTTCCCCAACAATCTGCAGAGCCACAGCCAAGCCCACGCTTACCAAGGCTCCGCTGCCCCATAGCCATTCCAACGCAGCAGCCAGCCTGCCAACTAGGCGCGCACCTATGTGGCAGCATGCAGCTTCTAGGCCAACCGGGTAAGCACATGCGTGGTGGCATGCAGATCTTCGTGAAGACCCTGCCACCACGCCAGCGCAGCAGCCAGCCAGCTAGCATGGCGCTGCATGCCTCATCAGCTTGGACGCGCGTCGGAGCGAGGCAAGGCGGTGACAGACAGGACGAGCTTCCTTGCCGTCCCTGATAAATCAAGAGGGCACGTCGGCAGCGCATGAAATGCATTTTGTCCCATGATGTTGGGGATAGACTTGTACACTGTAGACACTTTCCACCTCCTGTGTGCCGCTGTGGTAGCCCCTTTGACATATAAAAGGAGGCCCGAGGCGTACTGAGGAAGGATTCAGACCTTTTGGACTAGGCATGCACCGCGGCTAGTTCACGATCTCAAGAACACCAAATATACACCAAAGCAGGACTAGTGTATTACGCATCGCCTATGGCCCGAACCTGGATAAAATTCCCCCGTGTTGATCTTCTAAACCCGCTCTTTTTATAGCCCTATGCCCCGGCAACCATAGTAGGGATTCCCTGTGATCCCATAGGTGTCGTTCTTGAACCCCGACACACTTGCTTGAGACTTGTGATGGAGCGAGGTGCATCATCTCTGGTCTTTCATGATCAAGAAGGCGCGAATGACTACGTCACCATGCTACACCACTTTAAACTACAACATGCAATGAATGATTCAAATGATGCCTTGAACGAACGGATCGATCTCGCCAACATTTGACAATCCGAAGCTCGAAATGGAGATCATCTCGACACCAAGATTTCTACACAAATGGATGAGCTTCGGTCATCGATGGCCAACCGCAAGTCCTCATTATCTTCATCATCTTCAAGAAGACGCTAGTAGCCACTCTTCGGAACTACCATCAGGCTTAAGTACAATACGCCAACATTCTCATCTTCTAGACAACCATCAAGACCCTCAGGCTTCCAATCCTATCCGTGGCAATGGAATGCAAGACCGCATCCAAATGTGTCGAAGATGAGGAATGACACCAACTTGTTCGGTAGCTTGTTGGTAAAATCTTATCTGGCAAACTCTACCAACAACTATTAATGATGGTTCTGAAAGAGGGATTCCCAGATAGTGTAGTCTTAAAAACTACTCCCTCCGTTCCCAAATACTCCCTCCAGAGGCAGGGTTTTAGCAGGTAGTTGGATAGCTCGCTCTCCTCCCCTCCCCTTCCCTCTCCCTCAGGCAAAGCAACTAAGGCGCCATTAAAGCGAACCAACCCCCAGCTTCCCACCCACCCCTGCATCTCACCGAGCTCTCCCCGCCCCAAATCCCCATCAGAGATCCCGCATGGCCGGAGCGCGTCGCCGCGGTGTTCGGGTTCGCTGGCTTGCACCGGTGGCGCGGGTAGCGGAACCGTGGGCACTCCCACCCCATGCAGCGGTGCCGCTGCTCGAGATCGATCCGCACTCACCGGAGGCTCGCCGCGAGATGCGTCGGGTGGTGATGGAGCGCTTCCCCGACTGGGACGAGTGGGGGAGATCCACCTCCACATCCTCCGCCACACGAACTTCGTCGAGCACGCGCGCTTCATCGGAGACGATAGCTACGAGGATCTGGAGCTCCTCTTCTGGGCGATCCAGGAGGCAGAGTCATCGGATCCGCGTCAGGCCGCGCGGTGTGAGAACTTCAGGACGGTGAACCCATCCAGGCTCAACATCCGACCGCCTTCGTGGGAGGGAATCACCAACATCCCGCCAGAGTTCCTTCCACTGGGAATCGTTTGGCCTCAGCGCTGCCAATAGATCGTCTGTCTCGACTGATTCGAGCTCAGCAATGACCCATCGAGCCTCCACCTTGGCCTGGTGAGATAGGTATGCATTACATTCATGCAGATTTGTCTTTGAGAGCTCGATTGCAGGATTTTCGATTACGTCAGAGAAGGATTACGATCCCTAGTGATTCGAATGTTCATACTCGGGGTGAGGATTTGATAGTGAATTTGGGGGTTCTCCCTCATCAATATGTGCATGTTGAGGAGCGAGTAGCTGTTTCTACAGCTGATGAGACCTCACCGGAGTTGGACTCCGACGAGGGGCTCGATCGAAATCCTGGCTGGAATGCCAAGCTGGGGACGATGGCATCCTGCCATTCCTCCCCTTCAAATCCAGTGTTGGCTGGTCCCACCTTCAAAGTGCGTATTCAGGGTGAGAAAGCAGGTGGTGGGTGTCGTTTACATAAAGTGGAAACCCTATAAAGTGTGGAGGAGCACTTTGGCCAGCTCTGGCTTATCCCTTCCCCTCCGCGCCACCACAATCATAAAACCCACTGCCCCCAGCCTCAGACCAAACTCAAATTCGGATTCATCTGCTGGATTCGGAAAGACCTAATTGAAAGCAATTCGTTCGCGGCTACTGATTTCTTCCCTACTTAAATCCGACCATTCGACCCACCACCGAAAAACATCAAAGCCTCGAGAGAAGGGATTGTCCAAGGCTCCCTTTCTTTCATGGAGGTAGTGAAGCATGGTGCGAAGATGGCCGAGCGCCGGGCTAGAGGGAGCAGCTATCTTGCGGCTGGCCAATCCAAGGTTACTAGGCAGAAAACGGCCTCATTCGCTGGGCGCAAGCAGCCATCTGCTCCGCCTGCGAAAGAGCAGGCCCCTGCCCCGAAACCTACCAGATCAACGGCCTCGACTGCGGGCTCGGCCCAGGTACAATCTTCTTAATTTGGTGAAGTGGAAGTGGAACAAGTCCTTGATCCTAGGTATAAAGACATTATCTGTTTCAATTGTGGGGCCCTGGTCACTATGTTGGAAATTGCGTGAAGCCAAAAGCATGTTTTATCTACCAGCAAAATCACAACGTCAACAACTGTGACGTGTGGTCTAAGGTACAACCCACTGCTGCTTTGTTTGGCAGAGGAGCTTGAGGGCTTGGTTTCTACCATGTTGATGTTCCTGTAGCCAATGACTCAAAATGGCTAAACTTCCAAAATTGTGTTGAGGTGAACATTCTGAAAGGAGAGGTGGACTGCTCTAAGCTAATGGAACTCTTGACTGCAACCTTTTGCAAGACTAGGCAATGGCCATGGCAGATTAGAGGGCTGTCCAACAAGACCTTTTTGGTCAGATTCCCCCCTTGGAAGAAAGTGGAGGATCTCATTGAGCTGCCTGGGTTTTCTCTTCCTCAGGATGTGAATGTCACTTTGACTGAATGGAAGGGTGGTTGTGAACCTTTTGGGGAATTGCTTGAAGCTTGGGTTCTGATTGAGGGCATTCCTCCCAAGTGGTGTACATGGAAAGTATTTGCTCAAATTGCTTCACTCTTTGGGGTGCTCACTGATGTTGATTGGAATGGCATGTTCAGGACTTTCTTTCAAACTGTAAGGATTAAAATTTCCTGTAGAGATCCCACTAAGATACCTTTTGAGAGGCTGATTGAGATGAAGAAGAAACTCTTCCTGCTAGGTTTTACTGTTGAGGGCTTCGAACAGGTGGGTGGAGTGTATTCTGTCATTGATTTAGATGATGATGAGGATGGTGATGAGGAAGAAGAAAGAGCTGAAGAGGATCAAGCAGAAGAGGGCAGAGGGACTCATGGAGAACATACTTCTGATGGCTCAGGAGATGGTCGTCTGGCTATTGATGAGCTAGATAAAGCCAACTTCTCAGCCAAACATGGGGCTGCCAGCAAGCATGTGGCTCAGGGTTTGGTACTCTCAATAATGGAGCTTTACCATGATTCTAACCAGAAGAACTTTGTTATGGAATGTGCAATGGTTGAGGCTGATCATGATGTCCCATCTTCTGATGGTATTGAGGTTAGGGTTGATCACAAAGACAATCTCCTGGAGCAATGCAAAAATGATGATGGATGCAAGGGAAAGGATGATGCAGTGGTGGGTGAGAACCTGATTCAAAAAAAAACTGCTCCTTTTGGGAAGAATGGCAATGTGATTACAGCTGGGGAGAGATCTGGTAGTATGGATTACTGTGAGGACCTGCTTAGGTCTGTGGACTTATCTAACTCTGAAAATGAGGAGCCTAAAGAAGAGGAATGGGGGTTCTCCCCCCTGAGGCCATTCATATCTTGCAGAGTGAAACCCTGAAGAGATCTTTGTTGGAATCACTCAGCCAAGCTCAGAAAGAGGGAATCATTCCTGAGAAGAAATCTAAATGGGGACCTATACTAGCTCAGAAGCCTACCACTAGAGGGCATGGAAATATCAACATTATGGAGAAAGCGACTGCATACAAGAGGAAGAAAAATCTGGAGATCCCAAAAACATTTAAAGGTAAATCTTTCTCCACTTTTGATAAATCTATTCTTGTTGATCAACTAGGGCGAATGAACTTAGCAATTGGAGGGGGTGAATCTCAAAAGAATTGCACCATTGATGAGATGGTATCTAAGAAGAAGGAGAGATTCCTGGTTTTTGCTAGTAATAACCCTGAAATAGTCCTTCCTGATAACCTAGATATTGAAGTCGGTGAAATAGTTAGTACACCTGTGAGTGATTTTTCCTTTGAGCCAATTGGCACTGCTGTTGCTGTTAGGAAAACACCTAGTGTCCTAACTAAGGCCAAGCCTTGTGGCTTATCTCACCCTTTTAAAATTGCTTAATCCATGATAGGTCTTATTTGGAATATTAGGGGTCTTGGACAACCTGGGAAAATACAGTGCCTGTGTGATACTATTGCTAGAACTAATAATGATTTTATTGGTTTTCAAGAGACTAAGAGAGAGATTATCTCTGAGGGTTTCCTCAAAGCTATTGATAGGTTTGATAACTTTGTTTGCCACTTCCTGCCTACTGATAATACTGCTGGTGGGATCCTTTTGGGGTTTAAGGAAAATATTTTTGAGGTGATTGGCTTTACTAACCAAAGATTTTCTATTGTTGCCACTATTAAAAATAAGAGTGATGCCTTTGTTTGGCAGAGGGTGCTGGTTTATGGTTCTGCCTATTTGGAACTTAAAATGGATTTTGTGGCTGAACTTCATGATACTTTGACTAATGCATCTTATCCTATTATGATTTGTGGGGACTTCAATTTGGTTAGGAATGAAGCTGAGAAAAGTAGTGGCCAAATTAACCAACGGAAGGTATTTCTTTTAAACGATTGGATCAATAGATGGGCCCTGATGGAGATTTCTATCTCTAATAGAGTTTTTACCTGGTCTAACAACCAGAGTTCTCCTATATTTTCCATTCTTGATAGAGTGTTCACTTCTATGAACTGGGATGCCCATTTCCCCTTATCAACTCTGACTGCGCTCCCAAGAGTGCGAAGTGATCACACTCCTTTAGTCCTTGATACTGGTGCTAGAGCACCAACTAATCCTAAACCATTTAGGTTTGAAAAATGGTGGTTGGCTCAGCCTGGGTTCCACCAAATGGTCACAGAAGCTTGTAATTATGTGTCCTCATCTAACTCTTTAGCTGATAACTGGATGACTAAAGCTAGGGTCCTTAGAAAGGAAACCAAAGGGTGGAGTATTAACAGAGAAGCAACCCTGAAAAAAAGCACTCCTTATGGAGTTTGATGCTCTTGATGTCCTATTTGAATCTCAGCAACTCTCTGCTGTTGATTTTGATAGGATGAAGAATATAAAGAAGGAACTTGATGAGATTTGGAAAAAAGAAGAAACTGCCTTATGGCGGAGATCTAGGGACAGAAAAATTTTAGAGGGAGATAGGAACAATGCTTACTTCCAGGCCCTTGCTAACCATAGACACAGGAAGAACCATATTACTGAGCTGAATGGCCCCAATGGGGTGGCTACTTCTATCAATGATATGCTCGAGGTGGCTACTTCCTTTTATAAGGATCTGTTTGCTTTTGAACCTAAACCTGACATCCATTTGGATGCTAATATTTGGTCTACTGAGGAAATGGTTAGTGATGAGGAGAGAGAACTTCTTGAGAAATCTTTTTATGAATAGGAAATTTTTGGGGAACGTAGTAATTTCAAAAAAAATCCTACGCACACGCAAGATCATGGTGATGCATAGCAACGAGAGGGAACAGTATCGTCCATGTACCCTCGTAGACCGTAAGCGGAAGTGTTATGAGAATGTGGTTGATGTAGTCGAACGTCTTCACAATTCGACCGATCCAAGTACCGAACGCATGACACCTCCGAGTTTAACACACGTTCAGCTCGATGACGTCCCACGAACTCCGATCCAGCAGAGCTTCACGGGAGAGTTCCGTCAGCACGATGACGGTGATGATGTTGCTACCGACGTAGGGTTTCGCCTAAGCACCGCTACGATATGATCGAGGTGGATTATGGTGGAGGGGGGCACCGCACACGGCTAAGGGATCAATGATCAACTTGTGTGTACTAGGGTGCCCCCTGCCCCCGTATATAAAGGAGCAAAGGGGGAGGCCGTCCGACCCCTGTAGGGCGCGCCAGGAGGAGGAGTCCTCCTCCTAGTAGGAGTAGGACTCCCCTTTCCGAGTAAGACTCCCCTTTCCAACTCCTACTAGGAGGAGGAAAGGAAGGAGAGGGAGGAAAGGAGGAAAGGGGGGGCCCCTAGTCCAATTTGGTTTGGACTTGGGGGGCCGCGCGCACAGCCTCCTCTCTTCCACCACTTGGCCCATGAGGCCCAATACTTCTTCCCCGTATTCCCGTAACTCCCCGGTACTCCAAAAAATACCCAAATCACTCGGAACCTTTCCAATGTATGAATATAGTCGTCCAATATATCGATCTTTACGTCTCAACCATTTCGAGACTCCTCGTCATGTCCCTGATCTCATCCAGGACTCCAAACTACCTTCGGTACATCAAATCACATAAACTCATAATACCGATCGTCACCGAACGTTAAGCGTGCGGACCCTATGGGTTCGAGAACTATGTAGACATGACCGACACACGTCTCCGGTCAATAACCAATAGAGGAACCTGGATGTTCATATTGGCTCCTACATATTCTACGAAGATCTTTATCGGTCAAATCGCATAACAACATACGTTGTTCCCTTTGTCATCGGTATGTTGCTTGCCCGAGATTTGATCGTCGGTATCTCAGTACCTAGTTCAATCTCGTTACCGGCAAGTCTCTTTACTCATTTCCGTAATGCATCATCCCACAACTAACTCATTATTTGCATTGCTTGCAAGGCTTATAGTGATGTGCATTATCGAGAGGGCCCAGAGATACCTCTCCGACAATCGGAGTGAAAAATCCTAATCTTGATCTATGCCAACTCAACAAGTACCATCGGAGACACCTGTAGAGCACCTTTATAATCACCCAGTTACGTTGTGACATTTGATAGAACACAAAATGTTCCTCCAGTAATTGGGAGTTGCATAGTCTCATAGTCATAGGAACATGTATAAGTCATGAAGAAAGCAATAACATTAAACTAAAACGATCAAGTGCTAAGCTAACGGAATGGATCAATCACATCATTCTCCTAATGATGTGATCCCGTTGACCAAATTACAACTCATGTCTATGGTTAGGAAACATAACCATCTTTGATCAACGAGCTAGTCAAGTAGAGGCATACTAGTGGCACTTTGTTTGTCTATGTATCCACACATGTATTATGTTTCCAGTTAATACAATTCTAGGATGAATAATAAACATTTATCATGAAATAAGGAAATAAATAATAACTTTATTATTGCCTCTAGGGCATATTTCCTTCAGTCTCCCACTTGCACTAGAGTCAATAATCTAGATTACACAATAATGATTCTAACACCCATGGAGCCTTGGTGTTGATCATGTTTTGCTCATGAGAGAGGCTTAGTCAACGGGTCTGCAATATTCAGATCAGTATGTATCTTGCAAACCTCTATGTCTCCCACCTGGATTTGATCGCAGATGGAATTGAAGCATCTCTTGATGTGTTTGGTTCTCTTCTGAAATCTGGATTCCTTTGCTAAGGCAATTGCACCAGTATTGTCACAAAAGATTTTCATTGGACCCGATGCACTAGGTATGACACCTAGATCGGATATGAACTCCTTCATCCAGACTCCTTCATTTGCTTCTTTCGAAGCAGCTATGTACTCCGCTTCACACGTAGATCCTGCCATGACACTTTGTTTAGAACTGCTCCGACTGACAGCTCCACCGTTCAATATAAACACGTATCCGGTTTGCGATTTAGAATCGTCCGGATCAGTGTCAAAGCTTGCATCGATGTAACCATTTACGACGATCTCTTTGTCACCTCCATAAACGATAAACATATCCTTAGTCCTTTTCAGGTATTTCAGGATGTTCTTGACTGTTGTCTAGTGATCCACTCCTGGATTACTTTGGTACCTCCCTGCTAAACTAATAGCAAGGCACACATCAAGTCTGGTACACAGCATTGCATACATGATAGAGCCTATGGCTGAAGCATGGGGAACACTTTTCATTTTTCTCTCTATCTTCTGCAGTGGTCGGGCATTGAGTCTTACTCAACTTCACACCTTGTAACACAGGCAAGAACCCTTTCTTAGCTTGATCCATTTTGAACTTCTTCAAAACTTTATCAAGGTATGTGCTTTGTGAAAGTCCAATTAAGCGTCTTGATCTATCTCTATAGATCTTGATGCCCAATATATAAGCAGCTTCACCGAGGTCTTTCATTGAAAAACTCTTATTCAAGTATCCTTTTGTGTTATCCAGAAATTCTATATCATTTCCAATCAACAATATGTCATCCACATATAATATTAGAAATGCAAGAGAGCTCCCACTCACTTTCTTGCAAATACAGGATTCTCCAAAAGTCTGTATAAAACCATATGCTTTGATCACACTATCAAAACGTTTATTCCAACTCCGAGAGGCTTGCACCAGTCCATAAATGGATCGCTAGAGCTTGCACACTTTGTTAGCACCCTTTGGATCGTTAAAACCTTCAGGTTGCATCATATACAACTCTTCTTCCAGAAATCCATTCAGGAATGCAGTCTTTACATCCATTTGCCAAATTTCATAATCATAAAATGCGGCAATTGCTAACATGATTCGGACGGACTTTAACTCCTTGAACTTGTCGAAAACCTTTTGCAACAAGTCGAGCTTTGTAGACAGTAATGGTACCGTCAGCGCCAGTCTTCTTCTTGAAGATCCATTTATTCTCGATGGCTTGCCGATAATCGGGAAACTCAACCAAAGTCCACACTTTGTTCTCATACATGGATCCCATCTCATATTTCATGGCCTCAAGCCATTTTGCGGAATCTGGGCTCATCATCGCTTCCTCATAGTTCGTAGGTTCGTCATGGTCAAGTAACATGACCTCCAGAACAGGATTATTGTACCACTCTGGTGCGGATCTTACTCTGGTTGACCTACGAGGTTCGGTAGTAACTTGATCTGAAGTTTCATGATCATCATCATTGGCTTCCTCACTAATTGGTGTAGGTGTCACAGGAACCGGTTTCTGTGATGGACTACTTTCCAATAAGGGAGCAGGTACAGTTACCTCATCAAGTTCTACTTTCCTCCCACTCACTTCTTTCGAGAGAAACTCCTTCTCTAGAAAGGATCCATTCTTAGCAACAAATGTCTTGCCTTCGGATCTGTGATAGAAGGTGTACCCAACAGTCTCCTTTGGGTATCCTATGAAGAAACATTTCTCCGATTTGGGTTCGAGCTTATGAGGTTGAAGCTTTTTCACATAAGCATCGCAGCCCCAAACTTTAAGAAACGGCAACTTTGGTTTCTTGCCAAACCATAGTTCATAAGGCGGCGTCTCAACGGATTTAGATGGTGCCCTATTTAACGTGAATGCAACTGTCTCTAAAGCGTAACCCCAAAACGATAGCGGTAAATCAGTAAGAGACATCATAGATCCCACCATATCTAGTAAAGTACGATTACGACATTCGAACACATGATTACGCTGTGGTGTTCCAGGTGGCGTGAGTTGGGAAACTATTCCGTATTGTTTCAAATGAAGACCAAACTCGTAACTCAAATATTCTCCTCCACTATCAGATCTTAGAAATTTTATTTTTCTTGTTACGATGATTTACCACTTCACTCTGAAATTCTTTGAACTTTTCAAATGCTTCAGACTTATGTTTCATCATGTAGATATACCCATATCTACTCAAATCATCTGTGAAGGTGAGAAAATAAAGATACCCACCGCGAGCCTCACTATTCATCAGACCACATACTTCAGTATGTATGATTTCCAATAAATCTGTTGCTCGCTCCATAGTTCCAGAGAACGGCATTTTAGTCATCTTGCCCATGAGGCATGGTTCGCAAGTACCAAGTGATTCATAATCAAGTGATTCCAAAAGTCCATCAGAATGGAGTTTCTTCATGCGCTTTACACCAATATGACCTAAACAGCAGTGCCACAAATAAGTTGCACTATCATTATCAACTCTGCATCTTTTGGCTTCAACATTATGAATATGTGTATCACTACTATCGAGATTCGTTAAAAATAGACCACTCTTCAAAGGTGCATGACCATAAAAGATATTACTCATATAAATAGAACAACCATTATTCTCTGATTTAAATGAATAACCGTCTCGCATCAAACAAAATCCAGATATAATGTTCATGCTAAACGCTGGCACCAAATAACAATTATTCAGGTCTAAAACTAATCCCGAAGGTAGATGTAGAGGTAGCGTGCCGACGGCGATCACATCGACTTTGGAACCATTTCCCACGCGCATCGTCACCTCGTCCTTAGCCAATCTTCACTTAATCCATAGTCCCTGTTTCGAGTTGCAAATATTAGCAACAGAGCGAGTATCAAATACCCAGGTGCAACTGCGAGCTTTAGTAAGGTACACATCAATAACATGTATATCACATATACCTTTGTTCACCTTGCCATCCTTCTTATCCGCCAAATACTTGGGGCAGTTCCGCTTCCAATGACTAGACCCTTTGCAGTAGAAGCACTTAGTCTCAGGCTTAGGTCCAGATTTGGGTTTCTTCTCTTGAGGAGCAACTTTTTGTTGTTCTTCTTGAAGTTCCCTTTCTTCTTCCCTTTACCCTTTTTCTTGAAACTGGTGGTCTTGTTGACCATCAACACTTGATGCTCCTTCTTGATTTCTACCTCCGCAGCTTTTAGCATTGCAAAGAGCTCGGGAATCGTCTTATCCATCCCTTGCATATTTTAGTTCATCACGAAGCTCTTGTAGCTTGGTGGCAGTGATTGAAGAACTCTGTCAATGACACTATCAACAGGAAGATTAACTCCCAGTTGAGTCAAGTGGTTATGGTACACAGACATTCTGAGTATATGTTCATTGACAGAACTATTCTCCTCCATCTTGCAGATGTAGAACTTATTGGAGACTTTATATCTCTCAATCCAGGCATTTGCTTGAAATATTAACTTCAACTCCTGGAACATCTCATATGCTCCATGACGTTCAAAACGTCGTTGAAGTCCCGGTTCTAAGCCGTAAAGCATGGCACACTGAACTATCGAGTAGTCATCAGCTTTGCTCTGCCAGATGTTCATAACATCTGGCGTTGCTCCTGCAGCGGGTTTGGCACCTAGCGGTGCTTCCAGGACGTAATTCTTCTATGCAGCAATGACGATAATCCTCAAGTTACGGACCCATTCTGTTTAATTGCTACCATCATCTTTCAACTTTGCTTTCTCAAGGAACACATTAAAATTTAACGGAACAACAGCACGGGCCATCTATGTACAACAACATAGACAAGCAAAATACCATCAAGTACTAAGTTCATGATAAATTAAAGTTCAATTAATCATATTTAAGAACTCCCACTTAGATAGACATCCCTCTAATCATCTAAGTGATCACGTGATCCATATCAACTAAATCATGACTGATCATCACGTGAAATGGAGTAGTTTTCAATGGTGAACATCACTATGTTGATCATATCTACTATATGATTCACGCTCGACCTTTCGGTCTTAGTGTTCCGAGGCCATTTCTGCATATGCTAGGCCTGTCAAGTTTAACCCGAGTATTTCTCCGTGTGCAAAACTGGCTTGCACCCATTGTATGTGAACGTAGAGCTTATCACACCCGATCATCACGTGGTGTCTCGGCACGACGAACTTTGGCAATGGTGCATATTCAGGGAGAACACGTGTACCTTGAAATTTAGTGAGAGATCATCTCATAATGCTACCGTCAATCAAGCAGAATAAGATGCATAAAGGATAAACATCACATGCAATCAATATAAGTGATATGATATGGCCATCATCATCTTGTGCCTGTGATCTCCATCTCCAAAGCACCGTCATGATCACCATCGTCACCGGCTTGACACCTTGATCTCCATCGAAGCATCATTGTCATCATGCCAACTATTGCCTCCACAACTATCGCTACCGCTTAGTGATAGAGTAAAGCAATTACATGGCGATTGAATTTCATACAATAAAGAGACAACCATATGGCTCCTGCCAGTTGTCGATAACTGTGTTACAAAACATGATCATCTATTACAATAAAATTTAGCATCATGTCTTGACCATATCACATCACAACATGCCCTGCAAAAACAAGTTAGACATCCTCTACTTTGTTGTTGCAAGTTTTACGTGGCTGCTACGGGCTGAGCAAGAACCGTTCTTACCTACGCATCAAAACCACAATGATATTTCGTCAAGTTAGTGTTGTTTTGACCTTCAACAAGGACTGGGCATAGTCACACTTGGTTCAACGAAAGTTGGAGAAACTGACACCCGCCAGCCACCTGTGTGCGAAGCACGTCGGTAGAACCAGTCTCGCGTAAGCGTGCGCGTAATATCGGTCCGGGCCGCTTCATCCAACAATACCGCCGAACCAAAGTATGACATGTTGGTAAGCAGTATGACTTGTACCACCCACAACTCATTTGTGTTCTACTCGTGCATATAACATCTACGCATAAACCTGGCTCGGATGCCACTATTGGGGAACATAGTAATTTCAAAAAAATCCTACACACACGCAAGGTCATGGTGACGCATAGGAACGAGATGGAAGAGTATCGTCCACATACCATCGTAGACCGTAAGCGGAAGCGTTATGAGAACGCGATTGATGTAGTCGAACGTCTTCACGATCCGACCGATCCAAGTACCGAACGCATGGCACCTCTGAGTTCAGCACACGTTCAGCTCAATGACATCCCATGAACTCCGATCCAGCAGAGCTTCATGGGAGAGTTCCGTCAGCACGACAGCGTGATGACGGTGATGATGTTGCTACCGACGCAGGGCTTCGCCTAAGCGCCGCTACGATATGATCGATGTGAATTATGGTGGAGGGGGGCACCGCACACGGCTAAGGGATCAATGATCAACTTGTGTGTACTAGGGTGCCCCATGCCCCCATATATAAAGGAGCAAGGGGGGAGGCCGGCCAGCCCCTGTAGGGCGCGCCAAGAGGGACGAGTCCTCCTCCTAGTAGGAGTAGGACTCCCCTTTCCTACTCCTACTAGGAGGAGGAAAGGAAGGGGGAAGGGGAGAAGGAAGGAGAGGGAGGAAAGGAGGAGAGGGGCCGGCCCCCTAGTCCAATTCGGTTTGGGCTAGGGGGCGCGCGCCATACCTCCTCTCTTCCACCACTTGGCCCATGAGGCCCAATACTTCTTCCCCGTATTCCCATAACTCCCCGGTACTCCGAAAAATACCTGAATCACTCGGAACCTTTCTGATGTCCGAATATAGTCGTCCAATATATCGATCTTTACGTCTCGACTATTTTGAGACTCCTCGTCATGTCCCCGATCTCATCCGGGAGTCCGAACTACCTTTGGTACATCAAATCACATGAACTCATAATATCGATCGTCACCGAACGTTAAGCGTGCAGACCCTACGGGTTCCAAAACTATGTAGACATGACCGAGATTGTCTCCGGTCAATAACCAATAGTGGAACCTGGATGTTCATATTGGCTCCTACATATTCTACGAAGATCTTTATCGGTCAAACCACATAACAACATACGGTGTTCCCTTTGTCATCGGTATGTTGCTTGCCCGAGATTTGATCGTCGATATCTCAATACCTAGTTCAATCTCGTTACCGGCAAGTCTCTTTACTTGTTTCCGTAATGCATCATCCAGCAACTAACTCATTAGTTGCATTGCTTGCAAGGCTTATAGTGATTGCATTACCGAGAGGACCCAGAGATACCTCTCCGACAGTCGGAGTGACAAATCCTAATCTTGATCTATGCCAACTCAACAAGTACCATCGGAGACACCTGTAGAGCACCTTTATAATCACCTAGTTACGTTGTGAAGTTTGGTAGCACACAAAGTGTTCCTCCGGTAATCGGGAGTTGCATAATCTCATAGTCATAGGAACATGTACATGAAGAAAGCAATAGCATTAAACTAAAACAATCAAGTGCTAAGCTAACGGAATGGGTCAAGTCAATCACATCATTCTCCTAATGATGTGATCATGTTAATGAAATGACAACTCATGTCTATGGTTCGGAAACATAACCATCTTTGATCAACGAGCTAGTCAAGTAGAGGCATACTAGTGACACTCTATTTGTCTATGTATCCACACATGTATTATGTTTCCGGTTAATACAATTCTAGCATGAATAATAAAAATTTATCATGAAATAAGGAAATAAATAATAACTTTATTATTGCCTCTAGGGCATATTTCCTTCAGTCTCCCACTTGCACTAGAGTCAATAATCTAGATTACACAATAATGATTCTAACACCCATGGACCTTGGTGATGATCATGTTTTGCTCGTGAGAGAGGCTTAGTCAACGGGTCTGCAACAATCAGATCTGTATGTATCTTGCAAATCTCTATGTCTCCCACCTGGACTTGATCGCGGATGGAATTGAAGCGTCTCTTGATGTGTTTGGTTCTCTTCCGAAATCTGGATTCCTTTGCCAAGGCAATTGCACCAGTATTGTCACAAATGATTTTCATTGGACCCATTGCCCTAGGTATGACACCTTGATCGGGTATGAACTCCTTCATCCAGACTCCTTCATTTGCTGCTTCCGAAGCAGCTATGTACTCCGCTTCACACGTAGATCCTGCCACGACACTTTGTTTAGAACTGCTCCGACTGACAGCTCCACCGTTCAATATAAACACGTATCCGGTTTGCGATTTAGAATCGTCCGGATCAGTGTCAAAGCTTGCATCGACGTAACCATTTACAACGATCTCTTTGTCACCTCCATAAATGATAAACATATCCTTAGTCCTTTTCAGGTATTTCAGGATGTTCTTGACTGTTGTCTAGTGATCCACTCCTGGATTACTTTGGTACCTCCCTGCTAAACTAATAGCAAGGCACACATCAGGTCTGGTACACAGCATTGCATACATGATAGAGCCTATTGCTGAAGCATAGGGAACACTTTTCATTTTCTCTCTATCTTTTGCAGTGGTCGGGCATTGAGTCTTACTCAACTTCACACCTTGTAACACAGGCAAGAACCCTTTCTTAGCTTGATCCATTTTGAACTTATTCAAAACTTTATCAAGGTATGTGCTTTGTGAAAATCCAATTAAGTGTCTTGATCTATCTCTATAGATCTTGATGCCCAATATATAAGCAGCTTCACCGAGGTCTTTCATTGAAAAACTCTTATTCAAGTATCCTTTTATGCTATCCAGAAATTTTATATCATTTCCAATCAACAATATGTAATCCACATATAATATTAGAAATGCTATAGAGCTCACACTCACTTTCTTGTAAATACAAGCTTCTCCAAAAGTCTGTATAAAACCATATGCTTTGATCACACTATCAAAACGTTTATTCCAGCTCCGAGAGGCTTGCACCAGTCCATAAATGGATCGCTGGAGCTTGCACACTTTGTTAGCACCCTTTGGATCGATAAAACCTTCTGGTTGCATCATATACAACTCTTCTTCCAGAAATCCATTCAGGAATGCAATCTTTACATCCATTTGCCAAATTTCATAATCATAAAATGCGGCAATTGCTAACATGATTCGGACGGACTTAAGCATCGCTACGGGTGAAAAGGTCTCATTATAGTCAACTCCTTGAACTTGTCGAAAACCTTTCGCAACAAGTCGAGCTTTGTAGACAATAATGTTACCGTCAGCGTGAGTCTTCTTCTTGAAAATCCATTTATTCTCGATGGCATGCCGATCATCGGGCAAGTCAACCAAAGTCCACACTTTGTTCTCATACATGGATCCCATCTCAGATTTCATGGCCTCAAGCCATTTTGCGGAATCTGGGCTCATCGTCGCTTCCTCATAGTTCGTAGGTTTGTCATTGTCAAGTAACATGACCTCCAGAACAGGATTACTGAACCAATCTGGTGCGGATCTTACTCTAGTTGACCTACGAGGTTTGGTAGTAACTTGATCTGAAGTTTCATGATCATCATCATTGGCTTCCTCACTAATTGGTGTAGGTGTCACAGGAACCGGTTTCTGTGATGGACTACTTTCCAATAAGGGAGCAAGTACAGTTACCTCATCAAGTTCTACTTTCCTCCCACTCACTTCTTTCAAGAGAAAATCCTTCTCTAGAAAGGATCCATTCTTAGCAACAAATGTCTTGCCTTCGGATCTGTGATAGAAGGTGTACCCAACAGTCTCCTTTGGGTATCCTGTCAAGACACATTTCTCCAATTTGGGTTCGAGCTTATGAGGTTGAAGCTTTTTCACATAAGCATCGAAGCCCCAAACTTTAGGAAACGGCAACTATAGGTTCTTGCCAAACCATAGTTCATAAGGCGGCGTCTCAACAAATTTAGTTGGTGCCCTATTTAACGTGAATGCAACTGTGTCTAATGTGTAACCCCAAAACGATAGCGGTAAATCAGTAAGAGACATCATAGTTCGCACCATGTCTAGTAAAGTACGATTACGACGTTCGGACACACCATTATGCTGTGGTGTTCCGGGTGGCGTGAGTTGTGAAACTATTCCGCATTGTTTCAAATAAAGACCAAACTCGTAACTCAAATATTCTCCTCCACGATCAGATCGTAGAAACTTTATTTTATTGTTACGATGATTTTCCACTTCACTCTGAAATTATTTGAACTTTTCAAATGTTTCAGACTTATGTTGCATCATGTAGATATACCCATATCTCCTCAAATCATCTGTGAAGGTGAGAAAATAACGATACCCGCCGCGAGCCTCAATATTCATCGGACCACATACATCAGTATGTTTGATTTCCAATAAATCTATTGTTCGCTCCATAGTTCCGGAGAACGGCGTTTTAGTCATCTTGCCCATGAGGCATGGTTCGCAAGTACCAAGTGATTCATAATCAAGTGATTCCAAAAGTCCATCAGAATGGAGTTTCTTCATGCGCTTTACACCAATATGACCTAAACAGCAGTGCCACAAATAAGTTGCACTATCATTATCAACTCTGCATCTTTTGGCTTCAACATTATGAATATGTGTATCACTACTATCGAGATTCGTTAAAAATAGAACACTCTTCAAGGGTGCATGACCATAAAATATATTACTCATATAAATAGAACAACCATTGTTCTCTGATTTAAATGAATAACCATCTCACATCAAACAAAATCCAGATATAATGTTCATGCTAAACGCTGGCACCAAATAACAATTATTCAGGTCTAAAACTAATCCCGAAGGTAGATGTAGAGGTAGCGTGCCGACGGCGATCACATCGACTTTGGAACCATTTCCCATGCGCATCGTCACCTCATCCTTAGTCAATCTTCGCTTAATCCGTAGTCCCTGTTTCGAGTTGCAAATATTAGCAACAGAACCAGTATCAAATACCCAGGTGCTACTGCGTAATGTCGGTCCGGGCCGTTTCATCCAACAATACCGCCGAACCAAAGTATGACATGTTGGTAAGCAGTATGACTTGTACCGCCCACAACTCACTTGTGTTCTACTCATGCATATTACATCTACGAATAAACTTGGCTTGGATGCCACTGTTGGGGAACATAGTAATTTCAAAAAAATTCCTACACACACGCAAGATCATGGTGATGCATAGGAATGAGAGGGAAGAGTATCGTCCACGTACCATCGTAGACCGTAAGCGGAAGCATTATGAGAACGCGGTTGATGTAGTCAAACGTCTTCACGATCCGACCGATCCAAGTACCGAACGCATGGCACCTCCGAGTTCAGCACACGTTCAGCTCGATGACGTCCCACGAACTCCGATCTAGCAGAGCTTCACGGGAGAGTTCCGTCAGCACGACAGCGTGATGACGGTGATGATGTTGCTACCGATGCAGGGCTTCACCTAAGCACCGCTATGATATGATCGAGGTGGATTATGGTAGAGGGGGGCACCGCACACGGCTAAGGGGTCAATGATCAACTTGTGTGTACTAGGGTGCCCCCTGCCCTCGTATATAAAGGAGCAAGGGGGGAGGCCGCCCGACCCCTGTAGGGCCCGCCAGGAGGGATGAGTCATCCTCCTAGTAGGAGTAGGACTCCCCTTTCCTACTCCAACTAGGAGGAGGAAAGGAAGGGGGAAGGGGGGAAGGAAGGAGAGGGAGGAAAGGAGCAAAGGGGGGCCGGCCCCCTAGTCAAATTCGGTTTGGGCTAGGGGGGCGCGCCCTGCCTCCTCTCTTCCACCACTTGGCTCATGAAGCCCAATACTTCTTCCCCGTATTCCCGTAACTCCCTGGTACTCCGAAAAATACCCGAAACACTCAGAACCTTTCCGATGTCCGAATATAGTCGTCCAATATATCGATCTTTATGTCTTGACCATTTCAAGACTCCTCATCATGTCCCTGATCTCATCCGGGACTCCGAACTACCTCCGGTACATCAAATCACATAAACTCATAATATCATTCATCATCGGATGTTAAGCATGCGAACCCTACGAATTCAAGAACTATGTAGACATGACCGAGACACGTCTCTGGTCAATAACCAATAGCGGAACCTGGATGTTCATATTGGCTCCTACATATTCTACGAAGATCTTTATCAGTCAAACCGCATAACAACATACGTTGTTCCCTTTGTCATCGGTATGTTGCTTGCCCGAGATTTGATCGTCGGTATCTCAATACCTAGTTCAATCTCATTACCGGCAAGTTCTTTACTAGTTTCCGTAATGCGTCATCCGGCAACTAACTCATTAGTTGCATTGCTTGCAAGGCTTATAGTGATGTACATTATCGAGAGGGCCCAGAGATACCTCTCCGACAATCAGAGTGACAAATAAGGATGGCAATTTTATCCATGGACTTGGACATCCATGGATATCCGACCCGAATGGATAGTGCTTGGATATGCTTTTGTGTCCATGGGCGGCGCCCAAACCCGACCCGATTGTTCGTGGATTGGGCATGGATATAATCTTGCACCCATGGATATACCCAAACCCGACCCGATAGTATGACTTAATTGGGGAAAATCTGCTATCCCTGCCCCACGGTCATATGTCCCACAACAATTTTACACTTTTTTATCTAAAACATGCATAAGAAATTACACAATCCCCATCGTAACTTTTTTTAGTTGACATTCAATCCCCTCTGTAACATACCCCAACACCCCTTTCCTTGTTTTTACCTCCTTCTTAAATGACTCGTCATTCTCATCTGTTATAAAAATACTAAATGATCTTAGGTTGTTAGTGGATGTTGATTTACCATAAGTGAAGCCTAGCCTACCACGAGGTGATGAATGGAAGAGTTTATGTTAATATTGTGTTATGTCTTATTTATATGTCTCGAGAGGACCCAATGGATATCCAATGGGTATGGATATCCATCGGATTTGGACATGGACACAATTTTTCACCCATGAATTTTTTCATGGGCGGGCAAACACTATCGTCATGGACATGGATATGGATTTGAGATTGTTCAACCCGACCCAAACCCGACCCATTGCCATCCTTAGTGACAAATCCTAATCTTGATCTATGCCAGCTCAACAAGTACCATCGGAGACACCTGTAGAGCACCTTTATAATCACCCAGTAACGTTGTGATGTTTGGTAGCACACAAAGTGTTCCTCCGGTAATCGGGAGTTGCATAATATCATAGTCATAGGAACATGTATAAGTCATGAAGAAATCAATAGCATTAAACTAAAATGATCAATTGCTAAACTAACGGAATGGGTTAAGTCAATCACATCATTCTCCTAATGATGTGATCATGTTGACCAAATGACAACTCATGTCTATGGTTAGGAAACATAACCATCTTTGATCAACGAGCTAGTCAAGTAGAGGCATACTAGTGACACTCTATTTGTCTATGTATCCACACATGTATTATGTTTTTGGTTAATACAATTCTAGCATGAATAATAAACATTTATCATGAAATAAGGAAATAAATAATAACTTTATTATTGTCTCTAGGGCATATTTCCTTTAGTCTCCCACTTGCACTAGAGTCAATAATTTAGATTACACAGTAATGATTCTAACACCCATGGAGCCTTGGTGCTGATCATGTTTTGCTCGTGAGAGAGGCTTAGTCAACGAGTTTGGAACATTCAGATCCGTATGTATCTTGCAAATATCTATGTCTCCCACCTGGACTTGATCGCGGATGGAATTGAAGCGTCTCTTGATGTGTTTGGTTCTCTTGTGAAACATGGATTCCTTTGCCAAGGCAATTGCACCAGTATTGTCACAAAAGATTTCATTGGACCCGATGCACTAGGTATGACACCTAGATCGGATATGAACTCCTTCATCCAGACTCCTTCATTTTCTGCTTCCGAAGCAGCTATGTACTCTGCTTCACACGTAGATCCCGCCATGACACTTTGTTTAGAACTTCTCCAACTGACAGCTCCACCGTTCAATATAAACACGTGTCTGGTTTGTGATTTAGAATCGTCCGGATCAGTGTCAAAGCTTGCATCAACGTAACCATTTACGACGATCTCTCTGTCACCTCCATAAACGAGAAACATATCCTTAGTCCTTTTCAGGTATTTCAGGATGTTCTTGACTGTTGTCTAGTGATCCACTCCTGGATTACTTTGGTACCTCCCTGCTAAACTAATAGCAAGGCACACATCAGGTCTGGTACACAGCAATGCATACATGATAGAGCCTATTGCTGAAGCATAGGGAACACTTTTCATTTTCTCTCTATCTTTTGCAGTGGTCGGGCATTGAGTCTTACTCAACTTCACACCTTGTAACACAGGCAAGAACCCTTTCTTAGCTTGATCCATTTTGAACTTCTTCAAAACTTTATCAAGGTATGTGCTTTGTGAAAATCCAATTAAGTGTCTTGATCTATCTCTATAGATCTTGATGCCCAATATATAAGCAGCTTCACCGAGGTCTTTCATTGAAAAACTCTTATTCAAGTATCCTTTTATGCTATCCAGAAATTTTATATCATTTCCAATCAACAATATGTAATCCACATATAATATTAGAAATGCTACAGAGCTCACACTCACTTTCTTGTAAATACAAGCTTCTCCAAAAGTTTGTATAAAACCATATGCTTTAATCACACTATCAAAACATTTATTCCAGCTCCGAGAGGCTTGCACCAGTCCATAAATGGATCGCTGGAGCTTGCACACTTTGTTAGCACCCTTTGGATCAATAAAACCTTCTGGTTGCATCATATACAACTCTTCTTCCAGAAATCCATTCTGGAATGCAGTCTTTACATCCATTTGTCAAATTTCATAATCATAAAATGCGGCAATTGCTAACATGATTCGGATAGACTTAAGCATCGCTACGGGTGAGAAGGTCTCAACGTAGTCAACTCCTTGAACTTGTCGAATACCTTTTGCAACAAGTCGAGCTTTGTAGAGCTTAATGTTACCGTCAGCGTCAGTCTTCTTCTTGAAGATCCATTTATTCTCGATGGCTTGCCGATCATCGGGCAAGTCAACCAAAGTCCACACTTTGTTCTCATACATGGATCCCATCACAGATTTCACCATTTTGCGGAATCTGGGCTCATCATCGCTTCCTCATAGTTCGTAGGTTTGTCATGGTCAAGTAACATGACCTCCAGAAAAGGATTATTGTACCACTCTGGTGCGGATCTTACTCTAGTTGACCTACGAGGTTCGGTAGTAACTTGATCTGAAGTTTCATGATCATCATCATTGGCTTCCTCACTAATTGGTGTAGGTGTCACAGGAACCGGTTTCTGTGATGGACTACTTTCCAATAAGGGAGCAAGTACGGTTACCTAATCAAGTTCTACTTTCCTCCCACTCACTTCTCTCGAGAGAAACTCCTTCTCTAGAAAGGATCCATTCTTAGCAACAAATGTCTTGCCTTCGGATCTGTGATAGAAGGTGTACCCAACAGTCTCCTTTGGGTATCCTATGAAGACACATTTCTCCGATTTGGGTTCGAGCTTATGAGGTTGAAGCTTCTTCACATAAGCATCAAAGCCCCAAACTTTGAGAAATGGCAACTATAGTCTCTTGCCAAACCATAGTTCATAAGGCAGCGTCGGATTTAGATGGTGCCCTATTTAACGTGAATGCAACTGTCTCTAATGCGTAACCCCAAAACGATAGCGGTAAATCAGTAAGAGACATCATAGATCGCACCATGTCTCGTAAAGTATGATTACGACGTTCGGACACACCATTACGCTGTGGTGTTCCGGGTGGCGTGAGTTGCGAAACTATTCCGCATTGTTTCAAATGAAGATTAAACTCGTAACTCAAATATTCTTCTCCACGATCAGATCGTAGAAACTTTATTTTCTTTTTTCAATGATTTTCCACTTCACTCTGAAATTCTTTGAACTTTTCAAATGTTTCAGACTTCTGTGGCATCATGTAGATATACCCATATCTTCTCAAATCATCTGAGAAGGTGAGAAAATAACGATACCCGCCGCGAGCCTCAATATTCAACGGACCACATACATCAGTATGTATGATTTCCAATAAATCTGTTGCTCGCTCCATAATTCTGAAGAACGGCATTTTAGTCATCTTTCCCATGAGGCATGGTTCACAAGTACCAAGTGATTCATAATCAAGTGATTCCAAAAGTCCATCAGAATGGAGTTTCTTCATGCGCTTTACACCAATATGACCTAAACAGCAGTGCCACAAATAAGTTGCACTATCATTATCAACTCTGCATCTTTTGGCTTCAACATTATGAATATGTGTATCACTACTATTGAGATTCGTTAAAAATAGACCACTCTTCAAGGGTGCATGACCATTAAAGCTATTACTCATATAAATAGAACAACCATTATTCTCTGATTTAAATGAATAACCGTCTCGCATCAAACAAAATCCAGATATAATGTTCATGCTAAATGCTGGCACCAAATAACAATTATTCAGGTCTAAAACTAATCCCGAAGGTAGATGTAGAGGTAACGTGCCGACGGCGATCACATCGACTTTGGAACCATTTCCCATGCGCATCGTCACCTCGTCCTTAGCCAATCTTCGCTTAATCTATAGTCCCTGTTTCGATTTGCAAATACTAGCAACAGAACTAGTATCAAATACCCAGGTGCTACTGCGAGCTTTAGTAAGGTACACATCAATAATATGTATATCACATATCCCTTTGTTCACCTTGCCATCCTTCTTATCCACCAAATACTTGGTGCAGTTCCGCTTCCAGTGACCAGTCCCTTTGTAGTAGAAGCACTCAGTCTCAGGCTTAGGTCCAGATTTGGGTTTTTTCACTTGAGCAGCAACCAGCTTGCTGTTCTTCTTGAAGTTCCCCTTCTTCCCTTTACCCATTTTCTTGAAACTGGTGGTCTTGTTGACCATCAACACTTGATGCTCCTTCTTGATTTCTACCTCCACAGCTTTTAGCATTGCGAAGAGCTCGGGAATCGTCTTATCCATCCCTTGCATATTATAGTTCATCACGAAGCTCTTATAGCTTGGTGGCAGTGATTGAAGAACTCTGTCAATGACACTATGAATAGGAAGATTAACTCCCAGTTGAGTTAAGTGGTTATGGTACCCACACAATCTGAGTATATGTTCACTGACAAAACTATTCTCCTCCATCTTGCCGCTGTAGAACTTATTGGAGACTTCATATCTCTCAATCTGGGCATTTGCTTGAAATATTAACTTCAACTCCTGGAAAATCTCATATGCTCCATGGCGTTCACAACGTCGTTGAAGTCCCGGTTCTAAGCCGTAACGCATGGCACACTGAACTATCGAGTAGTCATCAGCTTTGCTCTGCCAGACGTTCATAACATCTTGTGTTGCTCCTGCAGCGGGTTTGGCACCTAGCGGTGCTTCCAAGACGTAATTCTTCTGTGCAGCAATGAGGATAATCCTCAAGTTACGGACCCAGTCCGTGTAATTGCTACCATCATCTTTCAACTTTGCTTTCTCAGGGAACGCATTAAAATTTAATGGAACAACAGCACGGGCCATCTATCTACAACAACATAGACAAGCAAAATACTATCAGGTACTAAGTTCATGATAAATTAAAGTTCAATTAATCATATTTAAGAACTCCCACTTAGATAGACATCCCTCTAATCATCTAAGTGATCACATGATCCACATCAACTAAACCATGACCGATCATCGCGTGAAATGGAGTAGTTTTCAATGGTGAACATCACTATGTTGATCATATCTACTATATTATTCATGCTCGACCTTTCGGTCTCAGTGTTCCGAGGCCATATCTGCATATGCTAGGCTCCTCAAGTTTAACCCGAGTATTTCTGCGTGTGCAAAACTGGCTTGCACCCGTTGTATGTGAATGTAGAGCTTATCACACCCGATCATCACGTGGTGTCTCGGCACGACGAACTTTGGCAACGGTGCATACTCAGGGAGAACACTTGTACCTTGAAATTTAGTGAGAGATCATCTTATAATGCTACCATCAATCAAGCAGAATGAGATGCATAAAGGATAAACATCACGTGCAATCAATATAAGTGATATGATATGGCCATTATCATCTTATGCCTGTGATCTCCATCTCCAAAGCACCGTCATGATCACCACCGTCACCAGCTTGACACCTTGATCTCCATCAAAGTGTCGTTGTCGTCACGCCAACTATTGCCTCAACGACTATCGCTACCGCTTAGTGATAGAGTAAAGCAATTACATGGAGATTGAATTTCATACAATAAAGTGACAACCATATGGCTCCTGCCAGTTGCCGATAAATGTGTTACAAAACATGATCATCTCATACAATAAAATTTAGCATCATGTCTTGACCATATCACATCACAACATGCCCTGCAAAAACAAGTTAGACGTCCTCTACTTTGTTGTTGCAAGTTTTACGTGGCTGCTACGGGCTGAGCAAGAACCGTTCTTACCTACGCATCAAAACCACAATGATATTTCGTCATGTTAGTGTTGTTTTAACCTTCAACAAGGACCGAGCGTAGTCACACTCGGTTCAACTAAAGTTGGAGAAACTGACACCCGCCAGCCACCCGTGTGCGAATCACGTCGGTAGAACCAGTCTCGCGTAAGCGTACGCGTAATGTCGGTCCGGGCCGCTTCATCCAAGAATACCGCCTAACCAAAGTATGACATGTTGGTAAGCAGTATGACTTGTATCGCCCACAACTCACTTGTGTTCTACTCGTGCATATAACATCTACACATATACCTGACTCGGATTCCACTGTTGGGGAACGTAGTAATTTCAAAGAATTTCCTACGCACATGCAAGATCATGGTGATGCATAGCAACGAGAGGGAAGAGTATCGTCCACGTACCCTCATAGACCGTAAGCGGAAGCGTTATGAGAACGTAGTTGATGTAGTTGAACGTCTTCACGATATGACCGATCCAAGTACCGAACGCACGGCACTTCCGAGTTCAGCACACGTTCAGCTCGATGACGTCCCACTAACTCCGATCCAGCAGAGCTTCACGGGAGATTTCCGTCAGTACGACAGTGTGATGACAGTGATGATGTTGCTACCGACGCAGGGCTTCTCCTAAGCACCGCTACGATATGATCGACGTGGATTATGGTGGAGGGGGGCACCGCACATGGCTAAGGGATCAATGATCAACTTGTGTGTACTAGGATGCCCCCTGCCCCCGTATATAAAGGAGCGAGGGGGAGGCCGGCCGGACCCTGTAGGATGCGCCAGGAGGGAGGAGTCCTCCTCCTAGTAGGAGTAGGACTCCCCTTTCCTACTCCTACTAGGAGGAGGAAAGGAAGGGGGAAGGGAGAAGGAAGGAGAGGGCGGAAAGGAGGAAAGGGGGGCCGGCCCC
>NC_041388.1:242432141-242457410 GCF_002162155.2 Triticum dicoccoides
CCATTGTTGAGGCATATCTCACTCGATGTGGTTTTGGTGATTGATGACAACGTGTTTGCGGACTAATCGTGTGCTTTGAGCATTTCAGAGATTCATCCTTGGCACGAGACGATTTCTTTCCCTCGGAGTGTCACTCAAGACGGTGTAGCTCTTTCGTTTCTTTCTCGGTGGGCTAGTTGCATAGAGGGCACCGTACTATCAAGAGGGGGTCCGCTTTGGTATTGCTTGGGTGGAATCATCACGTACACATCCGCTTCTCACCCTTCGAGCCCTTCTGCTTCTACAGGGAGATCTTCTCTCTTCTTGTGGGTTTTGTCTGGGTCCCAGGGGTAGTACCATGGTACCCAGCGGTAGTACCGCTGAGGGGGCACAAGCGGCAGTACCGCTCCATAGCGGTAGTACCGCCGGTGCCTCCGCAGCAGTACTACCGCTGGCTTGCCAGGTCCCTACCGCGTCGATTCGAGGGGTCTTTTTCTATGTCGGATTGTGCGGTACCTTGCTGCGGCAGTACCGCTCATTTGCGGCAGTACCGCCCTTCCTCCGCGGCAGTACCGTCCGGTTCCCTCTTTCCCTTCGCCTTTCGTTCTGCACGGCAGTACCGCCGAAGGGAGCGGTAGTACCGCTTAACCCAGCGGCAGTACCGTTGTCTCCCGCGGTAGTACCGCCCTCTGCGGGGCTGTTTAGTGGGGCAACGGTTGGATTGTTGCCCCCACTATAAAAGGGGGTTCCCTTCTTCCCCGTTGACTTACCTCTTCCCCCTCAAGCTCCATTAATGCTCCAAGCTCCATTTTCACCCGATCTATCTCTCTAGCCAATCAAACTTGTTGATTTGCTCGGGAGTGGTTGAGAAGGCCCCGATCTACACTTCCACCAAGAGATTTTTGATTCCCCCATCTATCCCTAGCGGATCTTGTTACTCTTGGGTGTTTGAGAACCCTAGATGGTTGAGGTCACCACGGAGCCATAGTCCATTATGGTGAAGCTTCGTGGTATTGTTGGGAGCCTCCGATTAAGTTGTGGAGATTGCCCCAACCTTGTTTGTAAAGGTCTGGTTGCCGCCTTCAAGGGCACCAATAGTGGAATCACGGCATCTCGCATTGTGTGAGGGCGTGAGGAGAATACGGTGGCCCTAGTGGCTTCTTGGGAGCATTGTGCCTCCACACCGCTCTAACGGAGACGTACTTCCCTTCAAAAGGAAGGAACTTCGGTAACACATCCTCGTCTTCACTGGATCCACTCTTGGTTATCTCTTACCTTTACTTGTGCAAGCTCATTAGTGTTACTTCTCTTGCTTGCTTGTTTGCTTATTGTTGTTGCATCATATAGGTTGCTCACCTAGTTGCACATCTAGACAACCTACTTTGATGCAAATTTTAATTTGGTAAAGAAAAGTTAAAAAAATTGTTAGTTTCCTATTCACCCACCCCCTCTAGTCAACCGTTTCGATCATTTCAATTGGTATCAGAGCCTCATCTCTTTACTAAGGAGTTTGCCGTCTGAAGAGTATGGTTGATACCGTAGACGGTGTGGAGGAACACTCCGGTGTGAATCCGATCTCGTCTATGGGCGATGGGGGAACCTCGGTCTCTCGCGAGGAGTTCAATGTGGCCTTGGAGACATTGAAAACCTCCATGATGACCGAGGTTGAAAGCATGTTTACTAAATTCATTGAAGGGCTTAAACTATCCACCGCACCATTGAAAGTGGGTGTTCCCACTGACAAGGTAACGGATGTTATCTCCGACAAGGGGGGAGCTAGTAGTGAAAAGGCTCCTTCTTCTAGTGGTAAGAATGGCACCGGCATCTTTCCTCATGTGGAACCACCACTTGTTTATGGTGGACCTGTTCCTTCCACTCATTTGAATCATGCCGGTCCTCCCCCTAAGATTGTGAAAAATGAGGACTTTGATTCTTGGGTTTATCGCTTTAAGCATCATTTAAATCATGTGAACACTAATCTTTGGAGAATCATTGAAGAAGGTTTCCATCCACATGATCCAAGCAACTTCACTCCTCGAGAATCCACGGATAATCAATTAAATGAGAATGCTCTCTTTATCATTCAAGATGCAATTCCACCCGAAGATCTACCTCACCTTCGGCCCTTCGCCTTGGCCAAAGAGGCATGGCTTTGTGTTGTCTCTCTCTATCGGGGAAGCAAAAGCATTCAACGCTCCAACTATGAAGTAGTGCAAGATGAAGCCGATGAGTTTGCAATGAAAGAAGATGAAGAACCTCGTGAGCTTTATCGAAGAGTAACCAAGCTCGCGGTCTCACTCCGAGATCACGGGAGCAAGGACACGAATGACAACTAGATCAAGCGCAAATTCCTCAAGGCAATGATGCCTTACCACAAGGCCATGTCCTCCGTCATTCGTCAAAGGCCGGACTTCCACACTTTGACCTCAAGTGAAGTGTTGGATGAGTTTGTGGCTATGAACATCTTGGACAAGACCGCCGGCAATGCGGTGCTTCGTTCTCAAAGGGCAAAGAAGCCCAACCTTGCATTGAAGGCCAAGGTTTGCGTTGAAGAAGAAGAAGAGGAAGAAGAGGAAAGCAACCCCGAAGATACAAAGTATGCCTATCATGAACACATGGCACTTGCTTCAAGGCAATTTTGGAGTAAGAAAAACTCAAGGCCAAACTTCAACAAGAACAACTCAAGTGGCACGAAGAGCAAGCAACGTGTAAGGACTTGCTACAATTGTGGAAATTTGGGTCATTTTGTTGCGGAGTGCCCGTATGAGAAGAGGGAATACAATGGTGGCAAGCTCATTCGAAAGGACAAATCCAAGTCTTTCCCCAACAAGAGCAACTTCATCAAGAAAACCCCTCACAAGGCATTGGTGGTTCAAGAAGAGTACCATGAGGATGATGATGATGAAGATGAAGATGGTGAGTCGGTTGCCATGGCCTCCGTTGCCATTGCAAAAACTCCACGACTATCTCTCTTCGACTCACCCAATGAAAACATCACCGCCAAGTGCCTCATGGCTAAAACCACCAACAAGGTAACTCCCAACATCAAAACTACCATCATTAATAATCCTTCCTTGACGGATTGCATTGATGAATGTGAGGGATCTAATGTGGAGGAAAATGAGTTTGAGTCATTTATGGGTAAACTCAAGGGTAAATCCAAGAAGCATTTTGTTGCTCTCTTGGAACAACTTGGTGAAGCCAATGACGTGATCGAGTCTCATGAAGATACCATCTCCAAGATGGAGGGGCATAGTTGTGGCTATGCCGATGAGATTTCGGATCTTTCCAACACTCTTGAGGAAGAGTGTGGTCTTCGTTTGGCTCTTGAGGAGTCATACAACGATGATCATGCTAAGTTAAAGAAAGACTTTGATCATGCTCTCGTGGTTTCTCGTGTGCTAAACTCCGAGAAGGCCAAACTTGGGGTTGATCTTGCTAGACTCAAAGAGGAGTTTGATCTACTTGACAAGGCTCACAAGGTCTTGAAGGGTGCTCATGCTACCCTCAAAGAGTCTCATGATCAACTCCAAGTAAAGCTAACCAAGGAGAAAGCCACCTATCCTCGTATGATGTTAGTTGATAATGCAAATGCTACTAACCCGTGTAGTGAGCATGTGCATCTTGTTGAGGAGAACGCTAAGCTAAAGGTGCAACTTGAGAAAGGTCTTGTGTCTTGCATACAAGGCGAGAAGAGCCTCAACGACCTCTTGACCAACCAAAAGGGAGTTGTGGCCAAGGAAGGGATTGGGTACGTATCCAAGTCGAAGAACAAGAAGAAGAATGACAAGGCCAAACGACCTCCTCCTCCCAAGAAAACCTTTGTGAGGGAGGGTGAGGGTGCTACTAAGGAGAGGAGAAAAATGTAACGCCCTCGATGCGGCTATATCTCCCACGTGTCGAAGCACGACTTAGAGGCATAACCGCATTGAAAGCAATGTCGCAAGTGAGGTAATCTTCACACAACCCATGTAATACATAAGCGAAAGAGATACATAGTTGGCTTACAATCGCCACTTCACACAATACATGAATAAAGCATTACATCAACCAGATACAAACAAGGTCCGACTACGGAACCAAAATAAAAGAAGACTACCCCAAATTCTACACAGATCCCCAATCGACCCCAACTAGGCTCCACTACTGATCAACTAGAACAAAACAACACAAAGGACAAGATCTTCGTCGAGCTCCTCCTTGAGCTTGGTAGCGTCACCTGCTCGGCAACATCGGCACCTGCAAACTGGTTTTGGAAGTATCTGTGAGTCACGGGGACTCAGCAATCTCACACCCTCGCGATCAAGACTATTTAAGCTTATAGGAAGGGTAAAAGGTATGAGGTGGAGCTGCAGCAAGCGACTAGCATATTTGGTGGCTAACATATTCGCAAAAGAGAGCGAGAAGAGAAGGCAAAAGCACGGTCGAACAACTATGATCAAGAAGTGATCCTAGAACAACCTACGTCAAGCATAACTCCAACACCGTGTTCACTTCCCGGACCCCGCCGAGAAGAGACCATCACAGTAACACACGCGGTTGATGTGTTTTAATTAAAGTCAACTTCAGATTTTCTACAATTGGACATTAACAAATTCCCATCTGCCCATAACCGCGGGCACGGCTTTCGAAAGTTCAAATCCCAGCAGGGGTGTCCCAACTTAGCCCATCACAAGCTCTCACGGTCAACGAAGGACATTCCTTCTAGCGGGAAGACCCGATCAGACTCGGAATCCCGGTTACAAGACATTTCGACAATGGTAAAACAAGACCAGCAAAGCCACCCAGATGTGCCGACAAATCCCGATAGGAGCTGCACATATCTCGTTCTCAGGGCACACTGGATGAGCAAGACGTCGGGTAAGCCAGCCCAGGGTTGCCCCTGGTAGCCTCGGACATCGCTTAGTTGGACCAACACTTAGAGAAGCACTGGCCCGTGGGGGTTAAAATAAGATGACCCTTGAGCCGGCCGACTCAAGGGAAAGAAAAGGCTAGGTGGAAAATGGTAAAACCAATGTTGGGCCTTGCTGGAGGAGTTTTATTCAAGGCAAACTGTCGAGGGGTTCCCATTATAACCCAACCGCGTAAGGAACGCAAAATTCGGGAACATAACACCGATATGACGGAAACTAGGGTGGCAAGAGTGGAACAAAACACCAGGCATAAGGCCGAGCCTTCCACCCTTTACCAAGTATATAGATGCATTAATTAAATAAGAGATATTGTGATATCCCAACAAAATAACCATGTTCCAAACATGGAACAAGCTCCAATCTTCACCTGCAACTAATAAAGCTATAAGAGGGGACATAGCCAAACAACGGTTTGCTAGGACAAGGTGGGTTAGAGGTTTGGTTTAACAATATGGGAGGCATGAGAAGCAAGTGGTAGGTATCGTAGCATAGGCATAGCAAAAGAGTGAGCAACTAGCAAGCAAAGATAGAAGTGATTTCGAGGGTATGGTCATCTTGCCTGAAATCCCGCAAGGAAGAAGAACGAGTCCATGAAGAAGACAAACGGACGTATAGTCAACGGATCCTCACAAACGCAACGTTACCGGAACCAACCCGAAGAAGCAACACCGGAAAGGAGCAAATAACATAGTAAACAACCATCACATAAGCATGGCACGATGCGCAAACAAGTATGATGCATGTCCGGTTTAATGAGGCATGGCATGGCAAAATGCACAAAACAATCCTACAAACTAAGTGGAGCTCAATATGCAACGAGTTGCATATTGATGGAACACCACACGACTTACTTAGTTCTCTCTCGTTTAGGTACCCAACAATATTAAATGTTGTTAAACATGGCAAGAGGTGAAGCATGACAAAACTACCTATCTAGGCAAGTTTAAATGAGGCCAGAAACAACGAACAACAATTCTGGTAAACCCCCATATAAATATTTTGAGGTTTGGTATTGTTGTGCCCTAAACACAATTTTAGAGTTGTTAAACAAGCAAAGTGATGCCACCATGTTGAACTAGGCATTTTCTACCCCATTTACATATAAAGATTATTTAATTTGGAGCTAAGGTTATTTAGTTATGAATTAAAGCATTTTAACATGGCATAGGAGCAAATTTAACCAAACATCATTTTAAACATTTTAAACATGGATGAAACTTGGATATTATTAATCTACACAAAATTTTAAGCAAGTTTCATATATTAAGTTTTTACATGTGATGCTTAGTTTGGGAGTTAAAATATGCATGAAGTTTAGGGGATAATCTGTAAAACTGGTTTTTCTCTGGATAAAAGGAAAATCGCTCTGTGGGAAAAAAACACGAAACGGGCCAAATCTGAAAATGCCCACCGGGCGGCTGGCTGCTCACCTAGCTGGGCCAGGCCCAGTTCGGGGGGAGGAGCGCTGGCAAGGGGGTGCGCTGGTCTGGGCAGCCTGGCAAGAGGAGGCCCACGCACGGGCGCTGATCTGGCGGTCGAGCGGTTCATCGACGCAGGACTGGTCAACGCGAGCGCTTGTCCCCTTCCCTGGTTCGAAAGAAGCAGAGGCAGGGGCTTGGCAACGGCGACAACGGGACTACAGGGCTCCGGCGAAAGGCTTGCCGGTCCGGCAGCGGCTGGAATGGACGGATCGGGCCTTGGGGCACCGGATCCGGTGGGTGGTGGAGCTCCATGGGTGGCGACTTGCGGCTTGGTGCAGGGAGGAGGAGGCGCTTCCTGTGAACAGCATGAGAGAGAGAGAGGTCGTCAGAGGGAGAAGGAAGGGAGAGGATGCTGCGGGGAAGACGGGAAGGAGCAAGAACGCTTGAGGGCTGGCTGCTCTGGCGAGCTCCGTCAGCAGTGCGGTTGGCATCGAAGGGAGGCGTTCGACTCCTTGGGTCGACGAGGAGTGTGAGGAGGCAGGCATGAGGCCTTCCGTTCATCTGCTGCGGCCGGGAGGACGAGGAGGCGGGCACGCAGGGTGGAGCTCGGGCGTGCTGGATCGGGGAAAAGGAGGAGGTTGGAGAGGATTTGGATCGGGAGGAGTGCGGCTCTGGTTGGCTGGTGATGGGATCGAGGGAGATTGAGTGAGGGGATCCCGAGAGGAAGAAGCTGATTGGCTCGGCGCTGAAAACAAAAGGAGTGGCGGCGGCGTGGGGATTGGATGGATGGGACAAGGTCCTAGAATTTAGGGTTAGGGGCTTTATATAGCATGTAGGCGAAAAGAGAGGGATTTGGATCATCGGATCGAAATCCGACGGACGAGAATAAATATGCTAAGGAGTCAAATAAATAAAACGATGATATTTTGTAGACGTTTGGGGATGATCCGGACACAACGGTGGCGACAGTCCGGGTCGGGTTCGGGACAACTTTCGGACGCACGCGCGAGGAGGGCCGCGGCATAACCGAGAGAGGGGTAGGCATGGGCCTAGGAGGACTGTGGAGAGCGGTTTGGACTGAGAGAAGAGGGGAGAGATGCAGCCCAGCACGGTTTCCGGAGACCGAAAATGTGCGACGTTAGACCGGCTATACTGCCGCTATAGTTATCCGTTGGGGTATCAAACGATCTCCGAATGCGATGAAACTTGATAGGCGGTCTATCTACACTATAATAAGACCACACGTCAACTCTCATCCCATTCTGAGAACATTTTCTGACCACTTATAAAATACTATTTCGGACATGCTGCGGGCGTGTGCAAGTGTGTCTGGGCTCAGAACGGACAACGGACAGAACTGGGGGAACCCGGACTAATGCAAGTTTTGAAAAACATGATGATGCAATGCACATGATGCAATGACAAGATGCGACACACGAGCAAATGACAAGGCAACAACAATGAATAACTGGAAGACACCTGGCGCAACGGTCTCGGGGCGTTACAACACTCCACCACTACGAGAGGATCTCGTCCCGAGATCTAGAATGGCACCGGAGAGAAAACGTAAGAGAAAGAGAAGAGGTAAAACTAAGTTGCTTCTTTGAACAAATGAGTGAAACCAAAGAACCTTGCGAGGTTGAACAAATTGAAAGAAAATAATACAATGAAGATGAACGAAGTGGAAAACACTCTGTTAGGAAAGAGGAACAAGGCACATTGCGAAAAAAACTTGAGGTTGAAGGCCAAGATATATATTGAAACCACTCCGGTTAAAAAAACAAAATAGAGAAGGATTAAGAATGATATAATTTGGACAGCACTCCGACTGTAAATGGATGGAATCGAACAAGAACTTGATAAGATGAGAGTATGCTTGATGAAATCAACAACACACTGCCTCCGGAACTATTGAAAGAATGGCACAAAGGGTAAGAACGATTTTAGACGGCACTCCGGTTGAGAAAGGAGCCAAAACTTGACAGAATGGGAAGAACTTGAAAAGAGGGCATGACACTCCGGTTAAATGGATAAGCACGAAGAACATGGTCCTCATAATCCGAGAAGATGAGTGAAGAGAGCAACATCACAATGCCTCCGGAATGAAAGAATAGAAGTTGGATCGTTGGAAAGGAAAGAACTGAGAAGAAAATGACATCTTCTAGCACAATTGAATTTTAAAAGCATGCTTAAAAAGAAGGATTGGACGGAGTTGTTGGGAAATCAACAACGAAAAGAACAGGCTTATTGTGGGCTTATGGAAAACATCTCAAAACTTAGTTGAAATGCTGCCACTGACGGAAATGATAGATTGGATTGATATGAACAAGGAGATGAGAAAACTATTACACTGGGAGGATAGATGAAGAACTTGGATCATTTATCAGCACCACAAATAGCAATGATCCTTAGGGAAAGCTTTAGGTGCAATATAACCCAAGATAACTCCAACAAGGCGATAGATGGATTGAGAAGAGCTCATGCTCGAAGAAATTGGTGGGTTTAACTATCTCATTCTTGACAATTGTTGTATCATGAAACACGAACTCAAATTGTCACGAATGGCACAACACCACCTCTGATATTATGGTAGAAAGAGTTGCACTCCGGATAGCAAGATGAAGAATGCTTGAGTACCTCTGAAAAGAAACTTGATGAACACTTCGAGAAGGAATCAAATCCTTGATGAACCATCATGTAGAACCTTCGTGCAGAACTCCGATAACAAAAGGATGATCAAAACAGAATGAAGGAGAAGTTGAAAACACCAGTTGAATCCTTGCAATGACTAGATGGATCTTCATGACAAGAAAATTGAGGGGGCTTGGAACTCCGGGAAAAGAAAATATGAATCAAGTTTGACCGAGAATTTTGAAGAGGCTCTGGAATAAGGAATTGAATCATTTGGATGAAACAAGAATAAGAATTACATTATGCTTATCCTTCACCAATTAAATTGATGACAATCAACGGATTTTTGCATACTACTTATTCTCATAGAAAGGGTTAAGATAGATATAACGTCAACTTGAGAGAGGTCTTCAACGAACCACCGGTAGGATAGAAATAACAAATAAATTGATATGATAAACGAAAGAAGAGAAACTTGAATGAACCACTGTAAGAATTAAAAACGATCAAGGAAAAATATAGCGAAACACCGGGAAGAATTAGAGAACGAATGAAGATGCTTGAGGGAATTTAGTTACAAGAGGACGAATAGGTCACGAGCTTAATAGAGAATATTTGAATGATGTATCGGTAAGATCTGGGGAACGAGAGCTGAAAGCTGAGAATGAATAACTCTGAGATGATGGACTCCGGATAACAAACTGAGAAGACTCTTGAATTGCTCCGGATAGGTGAAAAGAATTCTCACAATCAAAACAATTATGAGAGGATGGCCTTGAACTAGAACCACGAATCTCTGAGAGAACGGATAAGATATGGAGGTAAAACTCTTCTTCGGTCTTCAAACACAGAGAATGATGACGAGAAGCACCACCAAGAATTGTTGATGCACTCCGGAATGAAAAAAAGAAAAGGTTGAGCCAAATGATGAAAAAATTTGAAAGATCTTGGACAAAGGCACTTGACTGATGATGCTTCATTCTTACGTCAAACTTTGAAAAGAATTTGAGAAGCTCCGGTAAAATAAGAAGAGTTAGGTAAGATCCTGGGAAAAGACCTGTGGGTTAGGGGCCACTAAAAAGATACACCATAGAACAATTAGTCGAAAGAGAGATAGCACCGGTTTGATAAAAAAGGCTTGAATGAGATAACAACCTCGAAATAGGTTGAACGGTTCTTGAATGAAAAGACGAGCCTTCTGAGATATCTTCAGCACTCCTGAACAAATGAATAGCGAGAAGTGAATGATTATGAGGTGCACCGGCATGAGAAGGTATTAGAAAGGAGAAAAAGGATATGATCAACAACCAAACTTGAATTGAATCCACCGGAGGAGAAAACGAGTGAAGAGTGACGAACTTGAAGCTCCGTTAGAATCTTCAAGAGAATCACCGGATAAGAACATTGACAGAAAAGAAATGGAGAGACTTCACAAGAATAAAAGGATACTTGATTAAGACATCGGATTCCTTGAAGAAAAAGGGTGGGTGGGCGGGAAAACAAAGACAACTTGGAACGGATGAAGCAAACACCGGTTGAAAAGGATTGACATGACAATCTCGATGATCATGAAGGATTGGTATTCACATCGGAGTATGAGAACACCATTTGGGGAAGGTATGGAATCAACATTTGACTTTGAAGCAACTCGAATACCACAACTCAAAACAAAACAAGGATTGGCTTCCAAAATAAGCCGGAACAAACATATGATAGAGATTTCGTCCGAAGTTTTCGTGGTGGGGCCTACACGGGCTCGATCGTACAGCACCATCATGTACAAGGCAGTGCACATGACATACGAAGCGTCCCCGAGTCGGCATAGCCAAGGACTCTTTAAGACACAACGAGACCACTGTAAAACCAACCGTGGATAGGCGGACCACTAGACGTCGAACCCCAATTTCATATCATACATCCGTCGGAAAGATATCCTAAGAGCTACTTGAATTCCCACTTATAAACTCCCGAAAATTTTCTGGTTATGCAATCAGGTGTTGGGGATACAGGGGAAGCATAATATCTCACCCAAACTAACAAATCCTACATCCAGCTGTATCCATCCTTCAACACATAACCAAGAAACCTTCGAAAATCGTCTACCTCAACCTTCAAAAAGCATCCGTTATAAAAGTTATGGCAATACTCCCGAACTCCCGCCCTAGTACTGGGTGGCGTCGAGGTTATCTCACCAACAACTGCATAAAAGAGATTTTTGATGTCGGCGAAACTAAACTCAGGTATTCCAGAACTGCAACGATAAAATTGTGACGACAACACCTCGGAGCTCAACTCCCCGGGATACTGCCACAACCCCTAAATGTCAGGAGGCACCAAGAACAATGTTCTCATCACAAAACCATCAGAACGATTCCAAAATACCCGCGTGATCCTAAAAAAATTAGTGGAATTTGAGAAGAGAAGAGTCAAAACTCTACGTCAGGATGCCTCACCAGAGCGACGAAGGGACTGAGGAGTAAAAAGAATTCCTAACTCTCCGATATATATAATCCTAAATGACTCAAAACATTTCTAGACTCAATAACGCCAGCGATTCGATCAAGCAGGGGGCTCCTAAGGTCGGGGAAGGCTCTGATACCAACTTGTAACGCCCTCGATGCGGCTATATCTCCCACGTGTCGAAGCACGACTTAGAGGCATAACCGCATTGAAAGCAATGTCGCAAGTGAGGTAATCTTCACACAACCCATGTAATACAAAATGGAAAGAGATACATAGTTGGCTTACAATCGCCACTTCACACAATACATGAATAAAGCATTACATCAACCAGATACAAACAAGGTCCGACTACGGAACCAAAATAAAAGAAGACTACCCCAAATGCTACACAGATCCCCGATCGACCCCAACTGGGCTCCACTACTGATCAACTAGAACGAAACAACACAAAGGACAAGATCTTCGTCGAGCTCCTCCTTGAGCTTGGTAGCGTCACCTTCTCGGCAACATCGGCACCTGCAAACTGGTTTTGGAAGTATCTGTGAGTCACGGGGACTCAGCAATCTCACACCCTCGCGATCAAGACTATTTAAGCTTATAGGAAGGGTAAAAGGTATGAGGTGGAGCTGCAGCAAGCGACTAGCATATTTGGTGGCTAACATATTCACAAAAGAGAGCGAGAAGAGAAGGCAAAAGCACGGTCGAACAACTATGATCAAGAAGTGATCCTAGAACAACCTACGTCAAGCATAACTCCAACACCGTGTTCACTTCCCAGACCCCGCCAAGAAGAGACCATCACAGTAACACACGCGGTTGATGTGTTTTAATTAAAGTCAACTTCAGGTTTTCTACAACCGGACATTAACAAATTCCCATCTGCCCATAACCGCGGGCACGGCTTTCGAAAGTTCAAATCCCTGTAGGGGTGTCCCAACTTAGCCCATCACAAGCTCTCACGGTCAACGAAGGACATTCCTTCTAGCGGGAAGACCCGATCAGACTCGGAATCCCGGTTACAAGACATTTTGACAATGGTAAAACAAGACCAGCAAAGCCACCCAGATATGCCGACAAATCCCGATAGGAGCTGCACATATCTCGTTCTCAGGGCACACCGGATGAGCAAGACGGCGGGTAAGCCAGCCTAGGGTTGCCCCTGGTAGCCTCGGACATCGCTCAGTTGGACCAACACTTAGAGAAGCACTGGCCCGGGGGGGGGGTTAAAATAAGATGACCCTTGAGTCGGCCGACTCAAGGGAAAGAAAAGGCTAGGTGGCAAATGGTAAAACCAATGTTGGGCCTTGCTGGAGGATTTTTATTCAAGGCAAACTGTCGAGGGGTTCCTATTATAACCCAACCGCGTAAGGAACGCAAAATCCGGGAACATAACACCGATATGACGGAAACTAGGGCGGCAAGAGTGGAACAAAACACCAGGCATAAGGCCGAGCCTTCCACCCTTTACCAAGTATATAGATGCATTAATTAAACAAGAGATATTGTGATATCCCAACAAAATAACCATGTTCCAAACATGGAACAAGCTCCAATCTTCACCTGCAACTAATAACGCTATAAGAGGGGACATAGCCAAACAACGGTTTGCTAGGACAAGGTGGGTTAGAGGCTTGGTTTAACAATATGGGAGGCATGATAAGCAAGTGGTAGGTATCGTAGCATAGGCATAGCAAAAGAGCGAGCAACTAGCAAGCAAAGATAGAAGTGATTTCGAGGGTATGGTCATCTTTCCTGAAATCCCGCAAGGAAGAAGAACGAGTCCACGGAGAAGACAAACGGACGTAGTCAACGGATCCTCACAAACGCAACGTTACCGGAACCAACCTGAAGAAGCAACACCGGAAAGGAGCAAACAACATAGTAAACAACCATCACATAAGCATGACATGATGTGCAAACAGGTATGATGCATGTCCGGTTTAATGAGGCATGGCATGGCAAAATGCACAAAACAATCCTACAAACTAAGTGGAGCTCAATATGCAACGAGTTGCATATTGACGGAACACCACACGACTTACTTAGTTCTCTCTCGTTTAGGTACCCAACAATATTAAATGTTGTTAAACATGGCAAGAGGTGAAGCATGACAAAACTACCTATCTAGGCAAGTTTAAATGAGGCCGGAAACAACGAACAACAATTTCGGTAAACCCCCATATGCATATTTTGAGGTTTGGTACTGTTCTGCCCTAAACACAATTTTAGAGTTGATAAACATGCAAAGTGATGCCACCATGTTGAACTAGGCATTTTTCTACCCCATTTACATATAAAGATTATTTAATTTGGAGCTACGGTTATTTAGTTATGAATTAAAGCATTTTAACATGGCATAGGAGAAAATTTAACCAAACATCATTTTAAACATTTTAAACATGGATGAAAGTTGGATATTATTAATCTACACAAAATTCTAAGCAAGTTTCATATATTAAGTTTTTACATGTGGTGCTTAGTTTGGGAGTTAAAATATGCATGAAGTTTAGGGGATAATCTGTAAAACTGGTTTTTCTCTGGATAAAAGGAAAATCGCTCTGTGGGAAAAAAACATGAAACGGGACAAATCTGAAAATGCCCACCGGGCGGCTGGCTGCTCACCTAGCTGGGCCAGGCCCAGTTCGGGGGGAGGAGCGCTGGCAAGGGGGCGCGCTGGTCTGGGCTGCCTGGCAAGAGGAGGCCCACACACGGGCGCTGATCTGGCGGTCGAGCAGTTCAGCGACGCAGGACTGGTCAACGCGAGCGCTCGTCCCCTTCCCTAGTTCGAAAGAAGCAGAGGCAGGGGCTTGGAAACGATGACAACGGGACTACATGGCTCCGGCGGAAGGCTTGCCGGTCCGGCGGCGGCTGGAATGGACGGATCGGGCCTTGGGGCACCGGGTCTGGTGGGTGGTGGAGCTCCATGGGCGGCGACCTGCGGCTTAGTGCAGGGAGGAGGAGGCGCTTCCTGTGAACAGCAAGAGAGAGAGAGAGATCGTGAGAGGGAGAAGGAAGGGAGAGGAAGCTGCGGGGAAGACGGGAAGGAGCAAGAACGCCTGAGGGTTGGCTGCTCCGGCGAGCTCCGCCGGTAGCGCGGTTGGCGCCGGAGGGAGGCGTTCGACTCCTTGGGTCGACGAGGAGTGTGAAGAGGCAGGCACGAGGCCTTCCGTTCATCTGCTGCAGCCGGGAGGACGAGGAGGCGGGCACGCAGGGTGGAGCTCGGGCGCGCTGGATCGGGGAAAAGGAGGAGGTTGGAGAGGATTTGGATCGGGAGGAGTGCGGCTCTGGTTGGCTGGCGATGGGATCAAGGGAGATTGAGTGAGGGGATCCCGAGAGGAAGAAGCTGATTGGCTCGGCGCTGAAAACAAAAGGAGTGGCGGCGGCGTGGGGATTGGATGGATGGGACAAGGTCCTAGAATTTAGGGTTAGGGGCTTTATATAGCATGTAGGCGAAAAGAGAGGGATTTGGATCATCGGATCGAAATCCGACGGACGAGAATAAATATGCTAAGGAGTCCAATAAATAAAACGATGATATTTTGTAGACGTTTGGGGATGATCCGGACACAACGGTGGCGACAGTCCGGGTCGGGTTCGGGACAACTTTCGGACGCGCGTGCGAGGAGGGCCGCGGGCATAACCGAGAGAGGGGTAGGCATGGGCCTAGGAGGACTGTGGAGAGCGGTTTGGACTAAGAGAAGAGGGGAGAGATGCAGCCCGGCACGGTTTCCGGAGACCGAAAACGTCCGACGTTAGACCGCCTATACTGCCGCTATAGTTATCCGTTGGGGCATCAAACGATCTCCGAATGCGATGAAACTTGACAGGCGGTCTATCTACACTATAATAAGACCACACGTCAACTCTCATCCCATTTCGAGAACATTTTCCGGCCACTTATAAAATACTATTTCGGACATGCCGCGGGCGCGTGCAAGTGTGTCTGGGCTCAAAACGGACAACGGACGGAACTGGGGGAACCCGGACTAATGCAAGTTTTGAAAAACATGATGATGCAATGCACATGATGCAATGACAAGATGAGACACGTGAGAAAATGACAAGGCAACAACAACGAATAACTGGAAGACACCTGGCGCAACGGTCTCGGGGCGTTACAAAAAACTCCATGAAGGGTAGTGATGCCAAGAAGGGAAACGCTCCCCTTCCCAACAAGGCCGGGGACTTTAACCCTTCTTATGTGTTGTGCCGCGCTAGAGATGGGCATGTTTATGCCAAATTTGTTGGTTCTCCTTATGAGTACATTGAATGGTCTATTTGGGTTCCTAAGACCCTTGTTACTAACATCAAAGGACCCATTACAAAATGGGTACCTAAAACCAAGCATTGATCTCTTGTAGGTGTTTGCTTCCGGTGGGGGATCATGGTTGCTCGATAGTGGAGCTACTAATCATATGACCAGAAGCAAGGACTTGGTGGTGGACGTGCAAAAGATTCCATCCATGCCCACCAATGTTGAGTGGGGTGATGCCTCGTCTTCTAAGGAATTGGGACTAGGCAAAGTTGTCATTTCTCATGATCTTACTATCAAGAAGGTCATGCTTGTTGAGTCCCTTGCATACAATTTACTTTCCATTCGTCAACTAGCACTCATGGGCTTTGCCACTTTCTTTGATATTGATTCCGTGGCCCTCTTGTGGAGCAAGACTCTTAAAGTAGCCTTTGTTGGGCATGTCGAGAACGGTCTCTATGTGATTAACTTTTTGAAGCGACCCACTAAGACCGCGACATGCCTAATGGCTAAAGTTGACATGGGATGGCTTTGGCATCGCCGTTTAGCCCACGTCAATATGAGATCTTTGCAAAGTCTTCTCAAGGGGTACCATGTCCGTGGACTAACAAATGTTAGTTTTGCCAAAGATCGTGCTTGCAGTGCTTGCATTGAAGGAAAGCTACATGAGAAGGCTCACCCTCCCACGACTATCATCTACTCGAAGAGGCCTTTGGAGCTCCTTCACTTGGATCTCTTTGGACCTCCATCCTTTGATAGTCTTGGGGGTAGAAAGTATTGCTTGGTAATTGTGGATGACTATTCAAGATACACTTGGGTATATTTCTTCAAGAGGAAGAGCGAGACCCAACAAACAGTCATCGACTTTACAAATGAAGCTCAACGACAACACAATGCAAAGATTTTGACAATAAGAAGTGACAACGGCTCCGAGTTCAAGAACTACACCTTGGATGAGTTTTGAGTGATGAGGGAATCAAGCATCAATATTCCGCACCCTATACCCCTCACAAAATGGTGTAGCAGAGAGGAAGAACCGGATGTTGATGGATGCGGCAAGGACCATGATGGCGGAGTTCAAGTCTCCATACAACTTTTGGGCCGAAGCCATCAACACCGCGTGCCATGCATCTAATCGGCTCTACCTCTAAGGCTTGAACAAGACTCCATATGAGATACTCACTGGTAACAAGCCCAACCTCAAGTACTTCCGAGTGTTCGGGTGTAAGTGCTTCATTCTCAAGAAAGGTGTCTGTTTGTCTAAATTTGCGGCTAGAGCGTATGAGGGCATATTTGTTGGTTATGCTACAAACACTCATGCTTACCGTGTTCTCAATAAGTCCACGGGACTTATTGAGGAAACGTGTAACATGGAGTTTGATGAGAATAACGGCTCCCAAGTGGAGCAAAGTGGTACTTGTGATGTAGGTGATGAAATTCCTCCCCAAGCCATAAGAAGAATGGGTATTGGTCATATCCTACCCATTGAGGAACCCCTTGTGGCCGAAGGAGAAGGACAATGTTCTACTCAAGTGGAACCTTCACCAACCCAAGACCCACACACTTCCGAAGAACAAAGTGAGGGCCCTCAACCTCAAGAACAAGACCAAGGGCAAGATCAATCTCAAGATGGTGTTGTAACATCAAATGATGCCCAAGGTCAAGCTCCCTCCTCCGAGGAAGTTCAAGATCAAGTCCCACATGATCAAGAACAAGCTCAAGACGACACTCAAGATGATCAAGTGATCACTCCTCGTCTCACCCCCGAGGAGGAATTGGAGCGTCGTGCCGCCAAGGTTTCTTCCAAGCTCTCCACCAAGGATCATCTCATGACTAATGTGCTTGGAAGCTTAAGAAAGGGGGTAAGCACTCGTAGACAATTAGCAAACTATTGTGAACATCACGCGTTTGTCTCTTGTGTCGAACCACACAAGGTCTATGAGGCGCTCGAAGATCCAGATTGGCTCAATGCCATGCATGAAGAACTCAACAACTTCGAGCGCAACAAAGTGTGGAGATTGGTGCCAAGACCGACGGGGAACCACAATGTCATTGGAACCAAGTGGATATTTAAGAACAAGCAAGATGCCCATGGGATTATCATTCGCAACAAGGCTCGTTTGGTAGCACAAGGCTACTCCCAAGTCGAGGGTATCGACTACGGTGAAACCTTTGCTCCCGTTGCTCGTCTTGAATCCATTCGCATGTTGATTGCATATGCTTCTCATCATAACTTTAAGTTACAACAAATGGATGTGAAGAGTGCTTTTCTTAATGGTCCTATTAATGAATTGGTTTATGTCAAGCAACCCCCCGGGTTCGAGGATCCCTACTTTCCCGATCATGTGTATCAACTCGATAAGGCACTCTATGGCCTTAAACAAGCCCCACGTGCGTGGTATGACCACCTTACCGAGTTGTTACAAGACCGTGGTTTTGAAGTTGGGCTAATCGACCCCACTAAGAAGGTCAAAGGGGAGTTGTTTGTGTGCCAATTATATGTTGATGATATTCTCTTTGGTTCCCCTAACAAAGCTTTCAATGAGGAATTTGCCACTCTCATGACCTCAAAGTCCGAGATGTCTTCCATGGGAGAGTTAAAGTTCTTTCTCGGGTTCGAAGTGAAGCAAAGGAGAGAAGGAACTTTCATCAACCAAGCCAAATACACTCAAGACATGCTTAAGAGATTCAAGCTAAGTGTTATCAAGCCGGCATCCACTCCCATGCCCACCAAGTGCCAACTTGACATTGATCCCAATGGTAAAGCGGTGGATCAAAAGGTTTATCGCTCCATGATTGGCTTCTTGCTTTACCTTTGTGCATCTAGACCGGATATCATGTTGAGTGTGGGAATTTGTGCACGGTTTCAAGCCGCACCTAAGGAAAGTCACTATGTGGTGGTCAAACAAATCTTTTGATATTTGGCTCATATCCCAAACTTTGGCTTATGGTACCCAAGAGGAGCAAATTTCAAGCTTGTAGGTTATTCGGACTCGGATTGGGCGGGAGACAAAGTGGATAGGAAGTCCACTTCCGGAGGGTGCCAGTTTCTTGGTTGCTCTTTGGTAAGTTGGTCTTCCAAGAAGCAAAGTTGTGTGTCTCTCTCGTCCACAGAAGCGGAGTATGTGGCTGCCGGTAGTTGTTGTGCACAACTTTTATGGATGAGGCAAACTTTAAAGGATTACGGTGTCACTTGTGACAAAGTGCCATCAAGATTTCCCTCAACCCGGTGCAACACTTCAAGACAAAGCATATTGAGATTAGGTATCACTTCATCCGGGATCACATTAGGCGAGGGGAGATCGAGCTCAACTATGTCAACACTCATGATAACCTTGCAGATATCTTCACGAAGCCTTTGGATGAAGCAAGATTTTGCGAGTTAAGGCATGAGCTAAATATCATTGATTCGAGCATTGTGACTTGAACCCCTGCACACCCCACCTCACTCAACATGTTGTCTAGTTTAGGTGTAGGCATGGACATAGGGAGAGTGTTGTTCTCTCAATAAACTTTCCCTCCCCTCATAATGCATAAACTAACCAAACTCTTTCACATTAGCCATTTCTTTATGGCACTTGTGCTTCAAAGATGAGTGTTGGTCATGGGCCCAAGGTTAAAATCTTTGCGGCCCCATACCTCTAAACTCAAACATAGGTGGCCTCGGCCACCGCCCTCTCTTAGAGAGGTGTGTGTTTCTTGTTCTCTTTGTCGTTTTTGTGTGTGTGTTTTGTTCCCATTTTCTTTTCGTTCTTTTTCGAGAGTTAAGCCCTTTTTTCCTAGTCCTCTTTGTGGCTGAGCGGTACTACCGCTGCGATTGTGGTACTACCGCTTATGAGGGTTAAGCGGTACTACCGCCCTCACCAGCGGTACTGCCGCTGAGGGGCGGGCGCTGGGGGTTATATCGGGGCGGGGGAGTTATTTTCTCCCCATACCCATTCGCCCCCACTCGCTCGTCTTCCTCGTCGTTCCAGCGATGCCTCGCCGCGGGAGGGCACCGGCTGGCCGCCGTTTTCTGGCCGATTCTCTCCATTGCCTCCGGTGGAGTCGTTCTCCATCTCGTCCTCCAGCCATGGATGCCGGTATTGCCTCCGTTCTCGGTTTCTCTTTGCCTAGATCTTGCATCTAGTTCTTAGGGGCAATAGGCATTGTTTTCTAGTTTTTTGGCAATGAAGAGGCTTGTGGTGGATGGAGATTTCTTCTAGGCTCTTTGGATTGATGTTTGGTAGGATAAATTTTTGAATTTGGCATCCCGGTAGTGCCGGATCTGACCACGGCAGTAGAAAACCGCTGTTCCCCATTCTGAGCGGTACTACCGCTCACCTTGAGCGGTACTGCCACACGAGCGGTACTGCCGCACGAGCGGTACTGCCGCGGGTAGATGGCGGTACTGCCGTCGGATGCCCAGTTCCAATATTTTCTACTTCACCTTTATCCTTTTTGTCTCGTTTGGTGGCTTATGCTCTCTTCTTTCGTGTGTTTCTTCTGGTCGTGTGTTTGGTTCCAGGTGATGATCATCCTGAGCAGCAGGTCCGCCGTGTCAACCCCAGGTGTGCAACGTCAAAGCGCTACCACACCTCAGAGCCAGCAGGTGGTTCCTCTAGTACTCAACCGCCACCAGCAGGCGCATCCTCAAGTGCTCCACCACCACCTCCGCGGTCGAAGAGATCCGCCAACAAGCCAAAGGGAAAGACTGTGACTGAGATGTCTTCCAAGGAGTTTTGGGCAAAGCGTCGCCGCAACCCCTATGAGGAAGACCAAGATCCCACTTTGGTCAACCGCCCGTTCTGGAACCGCTTTCAGTTTGCCATCTATTTTGATGTGATCAAGGCCAAGAAGAATCTCTATGTTGATGTACGCTCCATCGACACGGATGCTATGGAGAAGGACCCTGAGTACTTTGGCGAAGCCCTTCAGATGTGTTCTCAGCTAAACATTCTCAGGATCATGCAGTTCAACAAGGATTTTGATACAGATTTGGTGGCTCAATTCTTTGCTACTGTTCATCTTGGCACTGATGCCGACAGGACTCTGACTTGGATGACCAATGGAAAATTGTTTTCCGTCAAGTGGCAGGCCTTCATGGAGTTACTTGATGTGGAAGATCATAGGCTTGAGACTCCAGTCGGCTTCAGCCCTCACCGCAATGCTACATCCACTCACAAGCAAGCCCTTTAGCCCTACTATACTGTGAAGGTTAACCCAGTGGCTAAGAAGGAAACCTATGAGTTGTCTGCCTATCTGGACATTCTTCATCATGTCTTCCGTGAGACTCTCTTCCCTTGCATCGGGAATCTGGATATGGTCCACTCCTATCTTGTGGACATGCTTCTTTTCTGCCAGCATGAGAAGGAAGCAAACACTGGAGAGAGCCTGGACATTTCTCATGTGATGTGGTCTGAACTTCTCTCTGTTGTTTTTTAGCGCAAGAGCCCGATATATGGTCCATTCATCATGAGGCTCATTGAGAAGGCCTGGGCACGTGTCTATCCCAGAGTGATGTTGGAAACTGGAGACTTGGTTTCTCATGAGATCAAGCGTCTACGGAAGAAGGACAATTGGGGCACCCAGTGCCTAAACCCGGGGGCCCATCTACTGTTGCCGCTGCCATGGAGACTGAGACTGAGGCTGAGGCTGATGCTGATGATGACGACTATGAGCCGTCTGGGACAGAGCCCTCTTGGGCAAAGAAACTCAAGCATAAGATGAGGAAGCTCTTCTGCATGGAGTCACACGGCCAGTACATGACTCATGTGGCGGAGAAGAAGGCCAGGGGGCGTCACAAGGAGCTCATGCGTTAGTTGGGTGCAATCGTTGTTAGTGGTTCTGAGGGACAGATCACTGAAGAGGAGGAATGGATTCACCAGCATTGCCCTTGGACCGATTCAGGCGCCGAGCAGTTTCCGACCAACGACGAAGATGCGGACGATCACGCTGAGATGTGATGTTCGAGATCCTCAGCTAGCCATCACCTGGAGCCGTAGCGTCGCTCTTTGCCCTTTTGGTGCCTCGATACCAAAGGGGGAGAGAGTTTAGGGATTTGTGTTGTTGCCGTGTTGCGAGTGTGTCTTTGTGTTGTCTTGTGTTTTCTCATGTGTTTTCTCATTGTCTTTTCTTGGTTTGGTTTGGTGCCAGTGAGACCTAAGTTCTAGATATATGGTGTGAGACATATGCTACCCTATCGCTACCTTATTACTTATGTCTATTCAGTACTGTAGTATCTTATGAGTTGCATGCTTACCCTGTTTTATACCCTGCTTTCATATATCTTGTTCTTAGAATTGTTGGACTATAAAATATAGGGGGAGTGTTGATCCGAATGTGTGTGTCTTGCATTCCAAAGGCTCCACTAACTAGGTGCACACATTCAGGGGGAGCCCGACTATATTTTTTTAGTTCTAAGTATCCTGTCTTTTATATCTTCTCCTTGTGCAAATCCCTAGTTGTCATCAATCCACCAAAAATGGGGAGATTGTTGAGGCATATCTCTCTCGATGTGGTTTTGGTGATTGATGACAACGTGTTTTTGGACTAATCGTGTGCTTTGAGCATTTCAGAGATTCATCCTTGGCACGAGATGATTTCTTTCCCTCAGAGTGTCACTCAAGACGGTGTAGCTCTTTCATTTCTTTCTCGGTGGACTAGTTGCGTAGAGGGCACCGTACTATCAAGAGGGGGTCCGCTTTGGTATTGCTTGGGTGGAATCATCACGTACACATCCGCTTCTCACCCTCCGAGCCCTTCCGCTTCTATGGAGAGATCTTCTCTCTTCTTGTGGGTTTTGTCTGGGTCCCAGCGGTAGTACCGCTGAGGGGGCACAAGCGGCAGTACCGCTCCGCAGCGATAGTACCGCCGGTGCCTCCGCAGTAGTACTACCGCTGGCTTGCCAGGTCCCTACCGCGTCGATTCAAGGGGTCTTTTTTTGTGTCAGATTGTGCGGTACCTCACTGCGGCAGTAGTGCGGCAGTACCGCCCTTCCTCCATGGCAGTACCGTCCGGTTCCCTCTTTCCCTTCGCCTTTCGTTCTGCGCGGCAGTACCGCCGAAGGGAGCGGTAGTACCGCTTAACCCAGCGGCAGTACCGTTGTCTCCTGCGGTAGTACCGCCCTCTGTGGATCTATTTAGTGAGGCAACGGTTGGATTGTTGCCCCCACTATAAAAAGGGGTCCCCTTCTTCCCCGTTGACTTACCTCTTCCCCCTCAAGCTCCATTAATGCTCCAAGCTCTATTTTTGCCCGATCTATCTCTCTAGCCAATCAAACTTGTTGATTTGCTCGGGAGTGGTTGAGAAGGCCCTGATCTACACTTCCACCAAGAGATTTTTGATTCCCCCATCTATCCCTAGCGGATCTTGTTACTCTTGGGTGTTTGAGCACCCTAGACAGTTGAGGTCACCACGGAGCCATAGTCCATTGTGGTGAAGCTTTGTGGTATTGTTGGGAGCCTTCGATTAAGTTGTGGAGATTGCCCCAACCTTGTTTGTAAAGGTCCGGTTGCCTCCTTCAAGGGCACCAATAGTGGAATCACGGCATCTCGCATTGTGTGAGGGCGTGAGGAGAATACGGTGGCCCTAGTGGCTTCTTGGGGAGCATTGTGCCTCCACACCGCTCTAATGGAGACGTACTTCCCTTTAAAAGGAAGGAACTTCGGTAACACATCCTCATCTTCACCGGATCCACTCTTGGTTATCTCTTACCTTTACTTGTGCAAGCTCATTAGTGTTACTTCTCTTGCTTGCTTGTTTGTTTGTTGTTGTTGCATCATATAGGTTGCTCACCTAGTTGCACATCTAGACAACCTACTTTGATGCAAAGTTTAATTTGGTAAAGAAAAATTAAAAAAATTGTTAGTTGCCTATTCAACCCCCCCCCCTCTAGTCAACTGTTTCGATCCTTTCACCCATGAGGCCCAATACTTCTTCCCCGTATTCCCGTAACTCCCCGGTACTCCGAAAAATACCCGAATCACTCAGAACCTTTCCGATGTCCGAATATAGTCGTCCAATATATCGATCTTTACGTCTCGGCCATTTCGAGACTCCTCGTCATGTCTCCGATCTCATCCGGGACTCCGAACTACCTTCGGTGCATCAAATCACATAAACTCATAATACTGGTCGTCATCGAACGTTAAGCGTGCGGACCCTACGGGTTCGAGAACTATGTAGACATGACCGAGACACGTCTTCGGTCAATAACCAATAGCGAAACCTGGATGTTCATATTGGCTCCTACATATTCTACGAAAAGATCTTTATCGGTCAAACCACATAACAACATACGTTGTTTCCTTTGTCATCGGTATGTTGCTTGCCCGAGATTTGATCGTCGGTATCTCAATACCTAGTTCAATCTCGTTACCGGCAAGTATCTTTACTCATTTCTGTAATGCATCATCCCGCAACTAAATCATTAGTTGCATTGCTTGCAAGGCTTATAGTGATGTGCATTACCGAGAGGGCCCAGAGATACCTCTTCGACAATCGGAGTGACAAATCCTAATCTTGATCTATGACAACTCAACAAGTACCATCGGAGACACCTGTACAACACCTTTATAATCACCCAGTTACGTTGTGACGTTTGGTAGCACACAAAGTGTTTCTCCGGTAATAGGGAGTTGCATAATCCCATAGTCATAGGAACATGTACAAGTCATGAAGAAAGCAATAGCATTAAACTAAAACGATCAATTGCTAAGCTAACGGAATGGGTCAAGTCAATCACATCATTCTCCTAATGATGTGATCTGGTTGACCAAATGACAACTCATGTCTATGGTTAGGAAACATAACCATCTTTGATCAACGAGCTAGTCAAGTAGAGGCATACTAGTGACACTCTGTTTGTCTATGTATCCACACATGTATTATGTTTCCGGTTAATACAATTCTAGCATGAATAATAAACATTTATCATGAAATAAGGAAATAAATAATAACTTTATTATTGCCTCTAGGGCATATTTCCTTTAGAAATTAAACAAGCTATTATGAGCTCTTATGCTAGTGGTGCTCCTGGCCCTGATGGCCTTTCCTTTTTATTCTACCAAACCTTCTGGGATCTGATTAAAAATGATTTTATGTGGATGGTTAGAGATTTCAAGAATGGTGCTTTAGACATGTATAAACTGAACTATGCCATTATTACCCTCATACCTAAAGTGCCTCTGGCTAGAGATATGAAATTTTTTAGGCCTATTAGTCTGAGTAAGTGTGTTGTCAATATTTTTTCTAAAACTATGACCACTAGGGTTTCCCCTCTATGTGACAAACTTATTTCTCCCAATCAAACTGTCTTTATTAAAGGCAGATTTATTTTGGAATGTGTGGTTATGGCCCATGAGGTTATTCATGAGATACATAGGTATGGGTCTAGTGGCTTAATTCTTAAACTGGACTATGAGAAAGGTTATGATAGAGTGAGCTGGGATTTTCCGAAGGAAATGCTTCTTTCTAGAGGCTTTATTAAGAACATAGCTGGTTGGCTGGGGGGATTTCTCTCCTATAGAGGCAAATTGATTCTGCTTACTACTTGTATTGCTAGTATCCCTGCCCACTTGATGTCTATTGTTAAATTTCCCAAATGGGCTATTGATATGATTACATCTCA
>NC_041388.1:242457792-242460559 GCF_002162155.2 Triticum dicoccoides
TCATCTTGCTAGCTGGGGTCTGATCTCCAGGAAGAAAGAATTTGGTGGTTTGGGGGTTCCCAATCTTAGAGATTTCAACATGGCCCTTTTGGCTTCTTGGGGAAAAAGATTTTATGATGATATAGTTAGTGATTGGAAAAATATTTTGGCCTACAAATATAATGTTAATAACCCCAACCTCTTCAGTACTAGAGCAACCTTGGGGTCCCCTTTCATGAAAAGCTTAGCCTGGGCACTTGCAGCAGCTAAAAACTTCTATAGGTGGATCCCTGGTGATGGCAAGAATATTGCCTACTAGCATGATATTTGGATTGGGGACTGTTCTTTAAAAACTGCATTTTGGGACCTGTTCGATATATGTCAACAACAAGAAGCCACTCTTGCACAGGTCTAGGTGGGAGGTGAACTCCAACTCACTTTTAGGAGATGTGTAGATGGGGGGGCTTTGATCAGATGGGGCGACCTCATTAAAACAGTTGAGCAGGTTGTGTTGCCTGATTCTCCAGACCAGCCTGTGTGGATGCTAGATTCTTCCAGCAAATATTCTGTCAAATCTTTCTACAAAATGATTAACTTTGGGGGATACCTTCTGAGATTAGAGATGATATTTGGAAAATTAAAATCCCTCCCAATATCCATATTTTTCTGTGGTTGATATACTATAATAAGAGCTTGACCAGAGATAACCTAGCCAAGCGTAGACATGTAGAGGACAAGGCCTGTGTCTTTTGTGATGAACCAGAGACGATTCAACATCTCTTTTCTGACTGTATTGTTGCTAGACAAGTTTGGGAGCTGGTTGCTGAAAGTTTTAACATTACTGTACATGACTCCTTTGTTCTGCTCTCTTCTTTCTAGAAAAAAGGAAACGTTGTGAAGCCTTGAATACAACTACTGTTGCTACCTTGTGGAGCTTATGGCGTTTGCGAAATGATTTTGTTTTCCAGGGGCGAAGATGGCGAAGTATACGCTGTGCTTTGGATCTGTTAGGGGCAACGATCAGGCAATGGAAAATCCTATGTTCAAAGGTTCAGGGTGCTCTTCTTCTCCGATGCTTAAGGCTGCTGGACTACCGAAGAGGGGAATTGCTTAGGATCGCCTAGAGATAAAGAACTCTGGATTTCTTTGATCTATTTGTGAGCTGACATGTTTGTTTACCCTGGCTATGTATCCTTCCCTCGAACTGTTTAAAATCTGTTGTAATAGGGTAGTCAACAGAACCCTGGTTATTTCCTTCTGTGGCAGCTACTCTCCCTTCGGTTGTCGCCGAGCGCTGTTTAACAGTTTGTTGCTATGGTTTGACTTGGCTTTCAATAAAAAAAAAGTTGGGGCGGGGAAACCGCTTTCAGTTCAAAAAAACTTCCTCCGTCCGAAAATACTTGTCATTAAAATGAATGAAATGGTATGTATCTAGAACTAAAATACATCTAGATACATCTCCTTTTATTCATTTTGATGACAAGTATTTCCGGACGAAGGAAGTATAAGTCTTTGATTCCAGCAAGTGACTACATACGGAGCAAAATAAGTGAATCTACACTTTAAAATATGTCTACATACATTTGTATGTTCATTTGAAATGTCTAAAAAGACTTGTATTTAGGAACGGAGGAAGTACAATACTATCTCAGTTCTTATACAAAAAACTTACATTCAGGTATAACCGAGCAGTGCGATCAATTGCGTGTACAGGGCGTTTGGGTCTATACGTACGCACCTTATACTCCAAGATAAAGTTCAGGTTGAGCTATACGTACGCACCTTATACTCCAAGATAAAGTTCAGGTTGAGTGCAATTCTCAGAAGGCTTGACTCCCTATCCCCTCTAAGCTCCGCAGGTCTACCACACTGATACCAAAAATCAAAGTTCGCTACAAGTTGATTCAAACATGGCCAGTTCAGTATGAACACGCAAGAGACATCTACTACTTCCGTTACTAAATACGAGTCTTTTTAGAGATTTCAGTATGATTCAAACATGGCCATATTCACTCATTTTGCTTCGTAGGTAGTCCGTATTTGAAATATCTATAAAAGACTTATATTTAGGAACGGAGGGAGTACCACATTGTATGACAAATAAATGTGCTATCTTCGTAACTGGAAGGTAAGAGGAATCAATCACATTAGATGAAGAACCTGGAACATAAAGATTAACAAGATTTGATAATGACATGAAGGTTCAATAGACTATCGTAGAATATTCTTCAGGTTTCAGCCACTTGGACAAGCAACCACAAAGATTAAGCAGAAGGGGGTATAGCTTTCACTGTTCAAAATATAGATGACCTGACGTAATTTAAATTTGTTAGGTCGCTTCACGTGTCCAAGTTCAGTGTGGCATCTGCCCTGGCCTCGATATCGTTCTTGCTCCTGACAACGCATCTCTTCTTTGTCTCTTCGTCCAGGTACCCGAGATCTTCAGCCAGCGCAATATGTGCATACAGCAGCTCTTCGAGTTTGTCAGCAGGAACTGAACTCTTACCTTTCTCACATAGTATCTGATGGAGTTCTTCCTTGCCGTGGTTCTCAGAGCTGAAATGATCGTGAATTCTCATAGCTTCCTGAAATCCAGATATTGTTGGTAGGAACTTGACCACAAACACACTCTGATTGGCTGGTCTTCCCTGGCTTATCTTTGCCTTGTCACATGCAACACCAATATCTGGAGACACAAGGTGATGATATAAGAAACGTTGAATAGTTCAAACAGAAGAAACAAAGCATAACAGAGGGTTTCCTTTTCAGAACTACATAATGCATTGTG
>NC_041388.1:242460861-242462257 GCF_002162155.2 Triticum dicoccoides
TACTATATCAACAATTGATACATGGAATCTCAAGAAAGCCCATGATAAAAAAAAATGAATGGCCCAGGCTGGATACTTGGGGAACAAAAGAAATAACAAGTGGCAGACTAATAACATATATATTCTTCCAACTAACCTGCAAGTACACCTTCGATTTCTTCAATTGTCACAGTCTTTGCTTCGGCGATCTTTGCGTTGTTTGTGATAGAGCTGTTGTGTATCAGGACAACTGGAGGCCATACCATCAGATCTCTCTTCATGGCATTTACTTCCTCAGCGGGAACAGACTGATAGGCTTTAGAAGTGTCTGGAGCAACATGCCAATTCCACCCCATCAGAACACAGAGTGCCTTGTGAAAACCTAAATGCTTTGTTTTCAAACCCGGTTTGTGTGTATCGTAAGCATGTGACATCAAGGCATCAATGTCTGGAAACTTCCTTGCGACACTGTTGTAAGAAGAAGTGAACAAAAAGCAAATAAACAAAGCATATCTTCATGTTAGACATTCAATATTCAATGACATCACAATTGAACAAATACAAGAAATTTGTTTTTATAACTAACAAGAAGAAACAATTTCAAAGGACATACAAATCCCATGGTATAATATAGGTTTGGACATTATATATTTCCTAGGAAATTTACTTAGGAACACCCAAAAAATAGGTTGAAGATACTAGAAAAACTCACATGAAACTATGCTACATTAACCCGCAAAGTAAACAAAATGCTCAACTGTTGCTTCATGTAAACACATCTAATGGAGGTCAAGTGAATAAATTTAGCCAAAATCAATATGCCACATTGCACATGAGAAAGCAAAACGCCATCTGGTTGGACAAGGTAGAAACTAATCAATTTGCAAGTAAGATAGCATTTGCATACTTACTAAAAAGTAGACAATCCTAAAACAAAGTCAAAAATCTAACCCATCCTAAGGGATAACTAAGTTCCAGGAAAAATATCCCTGTAAAATACTCCGTTAATCAAATTTCTGGTCTACAAGAAAAAAGAGCTTAATCTTATTACAAACATGTTTATATATACCTCCTCAATCAATAATGTCAAAGTGAGTTGCTAACAAAACTCAAAGATGCCAAGTACACACTATCCATACTGAAGAAAATAAATACTAGGAACTATGATGAAAATTGAAATGATAAAATAGAATTCAAGCCAAACTTACTCACCAGGATAGGAAGAGGAAAATACAACACAATAGTTAATAGATAGACAATATTCCCCGCATATCTTATTTTAAGTTCTATAAGCGCAACTGTTGATTCAACCTACAGCCTCTAGCAGCACACTAAAGGTCATCTCCAAAGCAGACCCTCAAATCACATGCAACGCCGTCCCGCGTCAGTCCGCTTGTCCGTTTTCCCTCAAACCGGA
>NC_041388.1:242462530-242484225 GCF_002162155.2 Triticum dicoccoides
AGTTCGGACCGCCGCCACGTAGAACTCCGACACCCCCGGCCCACCCAAACACCGCCTGGACCCCGAGTCTCCATCCTTCCCTCTTTTCTCTGCATCCACTTCCTCCCTCGCCGCCGCCGCCGCCACTCTACCACCCCAGCCGCCTGCCAAGCCTTCCCGGACCTCCAGCGCTACAACCGGTCGCCACGCCGCTTGTCCTGTGCCGCCGGTCCACACCTCTCGCACGTCTGCCGCGCAAGTACCATCCGCCCCACGGTGGTCACCACGCCTGGCAAGTGTTTGGTGAAATACCCTGCTAAATTTGTTCCTCCTCCTTTGAAGGAATGGATTCGGACATGGAGTACATGGACAAGCACTACGCTGAGTAATCCAACAAGGAGGATTATGCGGATGAAACAACGATGACGCAGGCAGTCCATGCATGAAGCATGCGGAAGAATATGTTCTCAATTTCAAGGGATGGAAGGGTCATCGAGTGCTGAATCAGAAGGTTTGATATGCTATTATTTTGAGTGCTCCGGACTTAGAAAAAAAAACAGAGACGGACGTTTAGGGGAAGGGTTGGATGGCCGGCTCCGACATCAATGCCCGCGGAATGGTCCGGATCCGTCCACAAACAAATACAATGTCCATTTTGGGGCCGGCGTTGGAGATGCCCTAATATAGCATGCATATGCGCGATACAACTACAGTGGATCCTATGCTACTATTGGTATGTGCCATACTTCAAAAACTCAGCCAGCTCTAACATCTTAAGTTGACAAACTTGCACATAATGGCCTTCAGCTTGCCTTGTAGAGGAACCACAACGGTTTTTACTTGATTGATGTAAACATCGCAAGCAATTTAACTTGCCAAATTTATGATCCTGGTCATCCAAAGAAAAGAGTAACAATTCATGATGCCGATCTGGATAATTCCAATCTCCAAGACATTAGCAACCAGAACTTCCAACCACGAACTAGCTCAAATGCATCAGGAACAGCACCACATTGTTACTCTTTCTGCCAACCATCCTGCCCCTAAACATCTGCAATGTACTATTACTCCAAAGAAGCTACACCATCATCCTTTGCATCAGATGGAACATCGATTCACATCATAGACCAATGCTGAAACTGATCAGAGCCTTTCATACAAACATTTTACTGCCTGAAGCCTATAAACAGAGCCAAGATGTTGTGGTGCACTGCGTCTCTGGACTGAAACATTAACTGACAATGTTTTGGCATAGTCTAGCACGCTGAACTCCATTCAATCCTAGCAGTGCATATACAGGAAACAACAAGGTTCGTCCTGAGGTTGGTGAGGGTGGGGCATAAACTTAGCAATTACTGCAATAAAGTTACTGACATAGTTCAGCATATTGTTAACCTATAAGAACTATGGGGCCAACGGTATCTACGACAAGGTATGCTAAAACACGACCAGGCAATAGAATTTTAGAGGATTCCTCCATTCCAGTTACCAAATCAGCAGTAAGCGGCTGCTGAAATGACCAGAAAGCGCACTCTAACACAATGATAGGAGCAACTAATTAGGTGGTAGAGTGTTAGCACAGATGAAGGAACACAAACCTGCCACATACACGGCAAGATAAAGATCCTTTTGGTGCCTCACGGTATCTCTTCTGCATGGTCGGGCTCTCGTTTAATATCTTTGAGAACTTGAGGAAGGCCTGGTGAACCTGTTTACTGAATTCTTCTGAACCTTCTGGTGGATCTTTCTGCACAGAAAGATCCTCTTCATCAGGTGCATCCTCGTAGTCTGGTTCGGTGCGTTTCTGATTATCTTCTGACAGCTTTGTAAATTTGTTTGGCCGAACAGATTCATTTCTCTCTGATGTATATCCACCATGGAATTGAGGAAGACCAACTCTCAGTCTCTTTTTCGCACTTTTGGTCCATCCTCCCCCTCTTCCTCTTCCAAGCATGGCAGATCCCCCAATTTGTGGCTGGACTATAGGTCTGGACAGCCTCTGAGACATAGGCTTATATTTTGAGCGCCCATGAGCTAACCCGTTAGGATGAGGATGATTACCTTCTTCAGCATCAATCCATTCATCATTCATGTTGTCTGGCAAAGCAATTCTTGAGAAAACATTATGACTCGATGACATATCATATCTGGCGTCATATCCATCTTCATCGTCAACGATATCACAACTTCTTCTTGACAATTTCTCAGGTGATAGGTCATATGGGTCAATCTCATCATTGTAATGCTCTAGTCCAATTTCATCATTGTAATACTCTCGTCCTAGTGGGCCATCAGCTTGGTACATATCCATATCACGAGTACTATATGCAGCTCCCCGGGATCCTCTTCTATAAGCCACGGGAGAAACTTCCAGATGACTTGACTGACAGCCATTCTCCAATGAAGCAAACTCACGTTGTCGAACTGGTTGCCTTGCAAGTTCAAGAGGGTAAGTTTCAGGAGAGCGTGAGTAGCGTACATGAGCATTCCTTGGCTTGGGATAACCTGTGGGTGTATCTCTATGATAATTATGATATGTGTTGTATTCTGCATCCTCTCCCATCCTGCGGGATAGTCTCACTTGTGCATTACTCCTTTCATCCTTGAGGTCTGTCAAAGGTGATGAGACCAATGTGTGCCTGGGGCTAGACCTTGAATCCCGTGAGCAATTTCCACGGAAGTTCCCAAAAGCAAAATATGTGTCATTTTCTGGACCCCTTCTACCATATCCATCTGCATCATATTCCATGGATGCAGTTGTTGGTGGATACTTAGAGTGTGTTTGACTTGTGATGTCCAGTGATATCTTGTCATCGTGACCACTGAGGTGCTCTAGTGAACTTTCTGAGAACCTGTGAACCTGACCACTCCCATGTCCCAAGGAACCTGGTTTACTTATGTCATCCATGGCGTAGCAATTGCTTGGCTCATAACCTCCACCATGCACTCGGTATGGGCTGTCCTTGGCAAGTACAAATGGTGAAGAACCAGCATATCGCTTCAACTGCATAGATGGTGTGATGTCCGAACCATACACGCCCCTACTAGAGTAAAGCCTATCCAATTCTCGATCCCTGTCACTAAGCACATCTCTACTAGGGCCAAGCCTTTCAATTTCTCTGTTCCCAACATATGGGCCAGGCAAATGGTCAGGGTAGTGAAACCTGGTGTCATCCTGAGGCAACCGGGTACTTCCAGCGCCAAGGCTCTCCCCACCTTTCACCATTGAACTCCCTGTGAGGAATCCAGTCTCTCTAAGTGGCACCGAGGGGTACATTGTCCTAGGAGCCAATGAAATTGTAGGTGGTGGAGGCAGAGGCGACCTGCTGTCCAGGTACATTGAGCTAGTCCTTCCCAACCCCGTGGAACTAACTCTGAGTTTCATGGCATCTTCCCCATAAAACCCATGCCCATTGTTAATGCTCCGGTCACCAGGGCCTCCAAAGAAGTCACTTGCATTCTTGGCAGCACGCCCCTGGTCGTATGGATGTTCTGGGAGCATGTAGTCCGGTGGAGCATCATACCTCCCGCTAGTCACACAGTCGCCACGACTGTCAAAGTTCCTGTTCGGGCCACGCTCGCTGCGACCGACATAGCTTGCTCTTGAACCGCGGTCGCCGCGACCATCATGGCTTCCTCTCGGGCTGCAGCGATCGCGCTCCTGGTGAAAGGGTTCCCTCCCGTAGTCCCCTTGCCCGCGGCGGGGCAGGTTACGTTCGCCGTCGTCATCCCTCGAGCGCCTTCCGCGGTGGTCCAGAGAACGGCTGCGGCGCAAGCGGTGGTGCGGGGAGGGGCCGCGAGGACTGTGTCGAGGACGGTAGCCCGGGGAGGGGCTGCGGCTGCGAGGACTGCGGCGAAGGCGGTAGCCCGGGGAGGGGCTACGACCAGCGCTGCAGTGGGGGCGGTTTTCGGGCCGGCGGTCCCGTATACCCATGTCGTCAGGGCGGCGATCGCGCATGCCCTTGACGTCGCAGCCACCTCCTGGCCGTTCGTCCCTTCGTCCGCGCCCTCCCACCCCTCCACCTCCTCGTCCGCCCCGGCGTCCCATGATGTCGACTCGAGTGCGGCCACCGTAGAGATGCGAAAGGGCTGAGCGGATTTCGACCGTGGAGGTGGATGAGAAAAGGCTGTTTAGATCTAGGATTCGACCCTCAGATGCAGATTGGAGATGATGGTGGTGGAGACGACGGAGTACGCGGTGGCGGCGGTTATGTTGATTTGTGCGGCGGAGACGGCGGGGGAAGTGCGGGAGGCAGCGGTGCCCGGTTGCGGTTAGGATGGCAATTTATGCCGCTGGTGCTGGGCCTCCGCAGTTTGGGCCTAATACTAGTAGGCAGTGCACGTCTCTGTTATCTGTTATCTGTTATCTGTTGTATTTGTTATCTGTTATCTGTATCTGTTATCTGTTAATGTGTAAGGTAGAGAAATATTCGCCTAGGGCCACCGAATTTGTCGCGGGATTCACTTTGATCCCTGTCTTCCAAAATACTCTAAATCTATATTTATATCTATAGGGAAACGTTTATAATCTACCGACTGATTTTTGACGAGACGTAAACCGCCCGCTGCGCCGTCCAATTAGCTGATCAGTTTGTTGTGTCAGTGCGTGGTAAAGCGTAGAAAGTATGTTGTGCGTCTTTGTATTTGACTGAACCGAGTTTGCTGGCTTGCTGCACTTAGCTGCATGGTGCTGCGGAGGGCTGCACTTCAACGGCGTTGCTACGAGCCAGCCAGCCACGATGCTACAAGGTTGCCGCTGCTATGCCGCGTCGGTGGCCCGCGATGCGAGGAAGACAAAGCACCGGTAGGCTGCAAGTCACGGCCTTTGCTGCATGCGCCAGTTGGTTGCTGCAACGGAGCGTCGCCGGGCCGCCGGAGCATCGTTGGGTGTCGGCACTGCACTAGAGTGTCACTGGGCCAGCGGAGCATCGTCGGATGTCGGCACTGCAATGGAGCATTGTCAGCACTACAATGGAGCGTCACCAGGCCACCCGAGTATCATCGGCGCTACAACGAAGCATCTTTGGGCCGCCAGAGCATCGCAGGTGTTCCAATGGAGCATCGCCAGGCCACCGGAGCATCATCGGCGCTGCAACAGAGCATCGCCGGGCAGCCGAAGCATCATCGGCCCTGCAACGGAGCTCGCCGGGCTGCCGACGCATCATCGGCCCTGCAACGGAGCATCACCGGGCCATCGGAGCATCGTCGACGATGCAACGGAGCATCGCCGGGCAGCTGAAGCATCGTAGGTCGGGCCGCTGGAGCATCGTCGGCGCTGCAATGGAGCATCACCGGCCACCAAAGCATCATCAGCGATGCAACAAAGCATTGCCGGACAGCCAAGCATTGTCGGTGATGAGGACATGACTACCTTGGATACGACCAAAAATATTGCATACATGCATATTTGTCAGGTGATTTCTAATGCAAACTATTCAATAATCTATTTATGTTATCCAGAACAAAAATACTTCACACACTTTTGTGTTTTGTCTAATTGCAGGTGTATGAGACATTTGTACAATTCACATATGAAGACAAGGGAAAAGGAGAAGTTTAGGTTGTGTTCAAAAAGTCCTCTCACGTCACTTTTGGGCGAAGAGAAGATAGAGTCCAAGTCTCTCACGTTCTGGATTCAGATTCGGACTGCATAGACATACCTGACTCAAAACGCCAACAACTTTTTCATACGGACTCCGAATTGGGTGATTCTTTTTTTGTTCGAAACTAGATTTCGTGCTCTTTCCAACCCAATTGGATTCACCTTCAAATTCGTCCGGAGCATTGAGTTACGGACGAAACAATCTGACGTTGCAGCAGAATCCGAGTCAAACTACAAGCCCAAAGGTGTTGCATCACCTCCACTTGGGCCCATGAGCCTTGTACGACTTTGGGTTAGTTTTAGGCTGCCTTGGGACGTCCTCCCACCTCCTGGGCCGCCACCCCTTGCTCCTATATAAGTAGATTCATCTAGTAGCTTTTTCCTTGGGATTTGTTTAGTTAAAAGTTAGCCACTGCAACTTCGTGTACTTTGTTTGTGTCCAACGACCAGACCAAGACCGCTTACGGATCCCCACCATTATCAATACCTCATATATATTTGCAATATTCAGATTGCTTTATCATATTCTTGCTCGTTCTTCGATTGCTTGCAGGAATAGACCTTCGTGGTCAGGCTGACCGTGCTTCCGGCATCGTCAGTAACCTCAGGAGATTGGTTTAGCGATTGCTAAGGCGCAACGTCGTGCACGTTTGTAGTCGGATCGTCAAAGTCGTCTCCACCAAATCGATAGTTATCATCTCATCGAAAGATCGGGACACCCTCGCCTCTATCAAGTGGTAATCTTGGCTTTATCAACTTCAATTCCCTGTGGAGTAACAACATAGCCAAGAAAAGATACTCGGTCGGTGAAAAAGGTGCACTTTCCAAGGTTTCCAAACAAACGTGCATCACATAGAGCAATAAAAACAACACGTAAATGTTCCAAATGTTCCTCCAAAGATTTGCTATAAATCAATATGTCATCAAAGTAAACTACCACAAATCGTCCAATGAAAGCACGTAAAACTTCGTTCATTAACCTCATGAAAGTACTAGATGCATTAGTTAACCCAAAAGGCATGACTAACCACTCATATAATCCAAACTTAGTTTTAAATGCTGTTTTCCATTCATCACCCAATTTCATACGAATTTGATGGTATCCACTACGCAAATCAACTTTGAAGAATATTGTAGAGCCACTCAATTCATCAAGCATATCATCTAGCCTAGGAATAGGATGACGATAACGAATAGTAATATTATTAATGCCTCTACAATCAACGCACATACGCGACGTACCATCCTTTTTCGGCACAAAAATGATAGGAACAGCACAAGGACTAAGGGATTCGCGTATATAACCTTTGTCGAGCAACTCTTGTACTTGACGCATAATCTCCTTCGTCTCCTCTGGATTGGTACGGTATGGTGCACGGTTGGGTAGCGAAGCATCGGGAATTAAGTCAATTTGATGCTCAATCCCTCGAATAGGTGGTAATCCCGGTGGCACGTCTTGTGGAAAGACGTCAGCGAACTCCTGCAAAATGTTAGTGACAGCAGGGGGCAAAGAGGAAGGCACATCCTCGAATGAAAATAATGCCTCTTTGCACACAAAAGCATAGCAAACAGATTTGCTAAAATCTAGCTCATCAGTATCAGATTTGGTGGCAAGTAAACATGCACTTTTCAATTTAATTTCAGAAACAACAGTAGATGGTTTATTATTAGGCTTCATTTGGTGCTCAAATTCTTTTGCCACAATCTGATTTTCACTCTTATTTGTCTCCTGTTTTGCTTTATTAGCTCTATTAATATCATCTTTCAAAATGGAATCAGGAGTCATAGGAAGCAAAGTGATATTTTTATCGTTATGAACAAGAGTATACTGATTGTTTCTACCATGGTGTACAGAATTTTTATCAAATTGCCATGGTCTACCAAGTAATAAGGAACATGCTTGCATAGGTACCACATCACAATCAACATAATCAGCATATGTAGAGATACTAAAATGCACACGAACAGTACGTGTTACCTTAACCTTGCCGCTGTTGTTGAACCATTGGATGTAGTAAGGATGTGGATGTGGTCTTGTGGTGAGAGATAGCTTCTCCACCATCTCCATGCTAGTCAAGTTATTGCAGCTCCCTCCATCTATGATCACGCGAACAGAACGTTCCTTCACAACTCCCTTTGTATGGAACAAATTATGCCTCTGATTTTGCTCAGCTTGTGTAACCTGCACACTCAAAACACGTTGAGCAACTAAACATTCATACCTGTCAGCATCTTCAGGAGCCTTGTATTGCGTCTCATGATCAGAATCGTCTCCACCGTGTTCTTCACATGTAATAAGAGCCAAAGTCTCCTCATCATAGTCACTAGCGGACTCATACCCACCATCCTCAGTAACAATCATCACACGCTTAGATGAGAATTCTCTCGCATAATGACCTCCACCCTTGCAACATCGACAAATAATATCATGTGTTTGCCCTGTTGATGCCATGGATGAAGAAGAGCTCTTTGCAGGCCCAGAAGGTGTGCTCTTGGCAGATAGTGGTGATTGTGCCTGCTTTATTGTATCACGGTTGGAGGTGGCAGCCGACGGAGGCGCCGGTGTAGCAGAACGTGTGGAAGTAGATGATGCACGTGGTGTCCATGATGAAGGTCGACCTACAGAAAAGTTAGTCCGCGCCAATGCCTGTCGATCCTGCACTTCACGTTCAGCTTTACAAGCAAGATGGAATAAACGAGTGATATTAGTATACTCCTTATACTCTAGAATCGTCTGAATCTCTCTATTTAATCCACCCATAAAACGTGCAAGCATAGCTTCATTCTCCTCAACAATACCACATCTAATCATGCTAGTTTGTAATTCCTGATAATATTCTTCTACAGAATTTTTTCCCTGTCTTAAGCGCTGCAATTTTTGAAGTAATTCACGTTGATAATATGGTGGAACCCAACGAGTACGCATAGCAGTTTTCAAAGCAGCCCAAGTAGCCGGAATAGGATATAATCTACAATGCTCAGACCACCAAACACATGCAAAACTAGTGAAAGCACAAACAGCAGCAGGAACACGTCTCTCCTCGGGATATTGTAAACATGTAAATCGTTGTTCAGTTTCTAACTCCCAAGTAAGATATATATCAGGAACATATCTACCCTCAAATGATGGAATATTCAATTTTAGTTTAGGGAGATGGTCATGATCTCGTACCTGAGGGTGAGCCCTACCATTGCCATTATTTGCATGTGGACGACCTGGTGGTTGCTGTGCTGGTGGTGGCACGTAGTTCTGATTTTGATCAACCTCATCCTCATAATCTCCCACATAATCATCCTCCTCCACATCAGCAGTAGGAGCCACAGAAGTATCAACAGCAGCACCAGCAGTTTGGCCCGACTGAAGAGGGACACGGCTCGCTCGACGGAGGGCTGTTTCCCGACGTGGAGGTAGTCGGTGTTGTTGCTGTTGTTGCAGAGGTGCGGCAGGAGCAGCCGGTGGTGGTGGTGGTGGAAAACGTGAAAGCAATTCAGCAAACTTGTTATCGAGCTTTGTTTCAAACGTCTTCTCCATGCCATCTATCTTCTCCATGGCCTCTTCAAATCTGTTTATCACATCTTGCACATGTCCACTCATCATTTGCTGAAACGTATCATGAAGCTCCTTGTTCATCAAGTTCTCCCAGTCAGTCTCGTCGGCTTGTGATCCTGGCATGGTTAGCAGCAATAGAAACACACAAGAATATGATCCTACAGACTACTAACAAGTGGTGGTGGTGGCGGGTGTCACAAATCCGTCAAGCAAATCTCAAATTCTTACCAGTTCTTACCCAGCAGCAGGCGGTGATCGGAAACCGTTGTAGTCAAAACTCTCAAAAGCTTGGATAGAGCGATTGCCAGGGAGAGTCAAACGCACGACGTAGATGTATGTGGAGCTGGGAAGGCTTATAGTATGGTAGCAAAAAGGGTCAGCAATAATCAATTCAGAGATGCAAAGTTGAATAAACGCTCAACGATGGTACTGTGCTGGTCCTAGGCTAGACCGTGCTAGAGACGCGAGCCTAGAACACTAACAAAATCACGGTGCTGCACATAAATAAGGGAAAAGCACACTCTGGAACTCTCTTTTTTTCGCTCTTTTTTTTGCGCTCCTTTTTTTTGCGCTCCTCTTTTTTTTTGCGAAAAATCACTATAATGGCGAGTGTCTCAAAACTCTTCCCTCGTCAAACTGATAGGATGGGCACGAAAAAAAATTCACTTTTTTTTCGGAAATCAGGGCAGCGACGACGAAAAAGTGCGACAAAAAATCACTATGATGGCACGTGGCTCAAAAGACTCGGAAAAGCCTAAAAATAGGATAGGGAAAAAAATTTGCCCATGAAAATTTTGGCCTAAAAACTGCCCAGGGGTCTCCAGACTCTTTTTTTTTACGCAGGCAAGGAAACACGAATCGGAATTTAGATTGATCTCAAGAACAAACTTAATATGAGAAGAACTCGGATTGGTGGTGGATATATGGTTGTGGTATATGGCAGCGGTGGTGGTATATGGTAGCGGTGGTGGTATATGGATAGAGATTGGTGGTGGTATATGGATACGGATTGGTGGTGGTATATGGATATGGATTCAGAGCGGTGGCGGATAAGCAAAAGTGGTAGATGGGCGATGATGATGGTGCGGCGGCGGGGTGACAACTTATGACCAGAACTCGAAACTCTAAAAGACTAGACTCTAAGACCAGCAACTTGATACGACGATGCAACCGCAAATTCAACAAAGCAAAAACCCTAAAAAGATTATGCAAAGGCTCAGATTGGTTCGGATATGATAAACTAACCCTAATTTTTTTGTGTGGCTTTTTCGTGGACTGTAGGTATGAAGAACAAACTCGATCTAATCTACGAAAAACTGTAAAATCTCACCGAGCAACCTGGAAATCTAATACCACTTGATAGAGGCTAAGGTGTCCCGATGTTTCGATGAGATGGTGGCTATCGTTTTCTGTGGGAGTCGACCTTGACGATCCGACTATGAACGTGCGAGACGTCGCGCCTTAGCAATCGCTAAACCAACTTCCGAGGGTTATTGACCACGCCGAAGCACGATCAACCTGACCACGAGGGTCTGTTTCCTGCAAGCAAACGAAGAACAAGCAAGAAACTGAGATTGCAATCGGGATATTGCGAATATAAGATGAAAGCTTTATTGATCAAGGTGGGGTTCTGTGACGTCTTGGTCTGGTCGTTGGACACAAACAAAGTACGCAAAGTTGCAGCTATGGCGAACTTTTAATCTAAACAAAACCCAAAGTCTAAACGACGCCCTAAGGGCTGTATATATGGAGGAAGAGGGGGGAATTTCGTGGCCCTTGAGGGTGGGGTCCGAAACCAACCCTAACTCTTGTTTCCTCACACATACGGACTCTAAAAATAGCCTATACTTAAGTATTTCGAAATTACATGGGCTTGGCCCATTAATAAGGTGACGCAGCACCTAGAATAGCCTATGGACGAATATTATGAAGTGGCATCTTGTATATTTCGTCCAAGGCTTCATGCACTCCTTATGGCGGCTTCAAAGTCCTGAAATCATCACTTGTAACTCCGTTCTTGATCCCCTTGCGCATGCCATCAACTCCATGCGTGTTCTTGCTCCAATGTTCATCCTTCTCCAAGCTAGGCCCTTCATTTGTAAGCAAAACAAATGTATCCAATTTAGGCAGCATCATAATCTCATGAACATTAGAATCATTACCAAGAAACGAAAGTACCTGGTAATTTAATTGGCATGCGCGAGCTCTAGTAATTGGTCCAGTATATGTAACAGTAGGGACTGTGGGTGTAACAATGGTATTGATGTCCTCATCATCCTCCCCTTCTTGAAATGAAGTCGTCCTCGACGGAAGCGCATCTTCCTCACCCAAATAAGGCTTCAAATCTGCAATGTTAAAAGTGGGACTAACCCCAAAATCTACAGGTAGCTCAAGTTTATATGCATTATCATTTATTTTCTCTAACACCTTAAAAGGACCATCAGCACGTGGCATTAGCTTTGATTTGCGCAGATTAGGAAATCTATCTTTACGCAAATGTAACCAAACAAGATCTCCAGGCGCAAACACAACATGTTTTCTACCCTTATCTCCAGCAAGTTTATATTTAGCATTCATACGCTCAATGTTTTCCTTAGTTAACTCATGCATTTTTAAAATCAATTCAGAATGTTCTTTAGCATCAAAAATAACCTTCTCTGAAGATGGAAGAGACAACAAATCAATAGGTGCACGAGGTAGGAAACCATACACAATTTCAAAAGGGCACATCTTAGTAGTAGAATGCAATGAACGATTATAAGCAAATTCAATATGAGGCAAGCATTCTTCCCACATTTTCTTGTTATTCTTCAAAACAGCCCTAAGCATAATAGACAATGTTCTATTGACTACTTCAGTTTGTCCATCAGTTTGGGGGTGACAAGTAGTACTAAAAAGCAGCTTAGTCCCCAACTTAGCCCATAAACATCTCCAAAAGTGGCTAAGAAATTTAGTATCACGATCTGAAACAATAGTATTTGGCACACCATGTAAGCGAATAATTTCACGAAAGAACAAATCAGCAACATTAACAGCATCATCGCTTTTATGACATGGTATAAAGTGTGCCATTTTCGAGAACCTATCCACGACAACAAATATGCTATCCCTCCCCTTCTTTGTTTGAGGTAAACCTAAAACAAAGTCCATAGATATATCCTCCCAAGGAACACTAGGTACAGGCAAAGGCATATATAAACCATGAGGATTGAGTCGTGACTTAGCTCTTTGACATGTAGTGCAGCGAGCAACGAAATGCTCAACATCCCGTCTCATCTTTGGCCAAAAGAAATGTGTAGCAAGTATATCCTCCGTCTTCTTGACGCCAAAGTGTCCCATTAATCCTCCTCCATGCGCCTCCTGCAACAACAAAAAACGAACGGAGCTAGCTGGAATGCATAGCTTGTTAGCACGAAACACAAATCCATCGTTAAGAATGAACTTGTTCCAAGTTCTCCCTTCCTTACAATTCTGCAATACATCTTTAAATTGAGCATCATGAACATATTGATCTTTGATGGTCTCCAAACCAAATATTTTAAAGTCAAGTTGTGAAAGCATAGTATAACGACGAGACAAGGCATCAGCAATAACATTTTCTTTACCCTTCTTGTGTTTAATGACATAAGGGAAAGTCTCAATGAATTCAACCCATTTAGCATGTCTACGGTTTAGTTTTGCTTGACTTTTAATGTGTTTCAAAGATTCATGATCAGAATGTATAACAAATTCCTTGGGCCATAAATAATGTTGCCATGTTTCTAAGGTCCGAACAAGAGCATATAATTCTTTATCATAAGTAGAATAGTTCAGACTAGGCCCACTCAATTTTTCAGAAAAGTATGCAACAGGTTTTCCATCTTGTAATAACACACCTCCTAATCCAATTCCACTAGCATCACATTCAAGCTCAAAAGTCTTATTGAAATTAGGAAGTTGGAGTAAAGGAGCATGTGTCAACTTATCTTTCAATACCGCGAAGGCTTCTTCCTGTGCGGTACCCCAAACAAAAGGCACATCCTTCTTTGTAAGCTCGTTGAGAGGTGTAGCAATGGTGCTGAAATCTCTCACAAAACGCCTATAGAAACCAGCGAGGCCAAGGAAACTCCTCACTTGTGTGACCGTTTTGGGCTGCGGCCAACTCTCAATAGCTTTAATCTTGGCTTTATCAACTTCAATTCCCTGTGGAGTAACAACATAGCCAAGAAAAGATACTCGGTCGGTGCAAAAGGTGCACTTTCCAAGGTTTCCAAACAAACGTGCATCACGTAGAGCAATAAAAACAACACGTAAATGTTCCAAATGTTCCTCCAAAGATTTGCTATAAATCAATATGTCATCAAAGTAAACTACCACAAATCGTCCAATGAAAGCACGTAAAACTTCGTTCATTAACCTCATGAAAGTACTAGGTGCATTAGTTAACCCAAAAGGCATGACTAACCACTCATATAATCCAAACTTAGTTTTAAATGCTGTTTTCCATTCATCACCCAATTTCATACGAATTTGATGGTATCCACTACGCAAATCAACTTTGGAGAATATTGTAGAGCCACTCAATTCATCAAGCATATCATCTAGCCTAGGAATAGGATGACGATAACGAATAGTAATATTATTAATGCCTCTACAATCAACGCACATACGCGACGTACCATCCTTTTTCGGCACTAAAATGATAGGAACAGCACAAGGACTAAGGGATTCGCGTATATAACCTTTGTCGAGCAACTCTTGTACTTGACGCATAATCTCCTTCGTCTCCTCTGGATTGGTACGGTATGGTGCACGGTTGGGTAGCGAAGCACCGGGAATTAAGTCAATTTGATGCTCAATCCCTCGAATAGGTGGTAATCCCGGTGGCACGTCTTGTGGAAAGACGTCAGCGAACTCCTGCAAAATGTTAGTGACAGCGGGGGGCAAAGAGGAAGGCACGTCCTCGAATGAAAATAATGCCTCTTTGCACACAAAAGCATAGCAAACAGATTTGCTAAAATCTAGCTCATCAGTATCAGATTTGGTGGCAAGTAAACATGCACTTTTCAATTTAATTTCAGAAACAACAGTAGATGGTTTATTATTAGGCTTCATTTGGTGCTCAAATTCTTTTGCCACAATCTGATTTTCACTCTTATTTGTCTCCTGTTTTGCTTTATTAGCTCTATTGATATCATCTTGCAAAATGGAATCAAGAGTCATAGGAAGCAAAGTGATATTTTTATCGTTATGAACAAGAGTATACTGATTGTTTCTACCATGGTGTACAGAATTTTTATCAAATTGCCATGGTCTACCAAGTAATAAGGAACATGCTTGCATAGGTACCACATCACAATCAACATAATCAGCATATGTAGAGATACTAAAATGCACACGAACAGTACGTGTTACCTTAACCTTGCCGCTGTTGTTGAACCATTGGATGTAGTAAGGATGTGGATGTGGTCTTGTGGTGAGAGATAGCTTCTCCACCATCTCCATGCTAGCCAAGTTATTGCAGCTCCCTCCATCTATGATCACGCGAACAGAACGTTCCTTCACAACTCCCTTTGTATGGAACAAATTATGCCTCTGATTTTGCTCAGCTTGTGTAACCTGCACACTCAAAACACGTTGAGCAACTAAACATTCATACCTGTCAGCATCTTCAGGAGCCATGTATTGCGTCTCATGATCAGAATCGTCTCCACCGTGTTCTTCACATGTAATAAGAGCCAAAGTCTCCTCATCATAGTCACTAGCGGACTCATACCCACCATCCTCAGTAACAATCATCACACGCTTAGATGAGCATTCTCTCGCATAATGACCTCCACCCTTGCAACATCGACAAATAATATCATGTGTTTGCCCTGTTGATGCCATGGATGAAGAAAGCTCTTTGCAGGCCCAGAAGGTGTGCTCTTGGCAGATAGTGGTGATTGTGCCTGCTTTATTGTATCACGGTTGGAGGTGGCAGCCGACGGAGGCGCCAGTGTAGCAGAACGTGTGGAAGTAGATGATGCACGTGGTGTCCATGATGAAGGTCGACCTACAGAAAAGTTAGTCCACGCCAATGCCTGTCGATCCTGCACTTCACGTTCAGCTTTACAAGCAAGATGGAATAAACGAGTGATATTAGTATACTCCTTATACTCTAGAATCGTCTGAATCTCTCTATTTAATCCACCCATAAAACGTGCAAGCATAGCTTCATTCTCCTCAACAATACCACATCTAATCATGCTAGTTTGTAATTCCTGATAATATTCTTCTACAGAATTTTTTCCCTGTCTTAAGCGCTACAATTTTTGAAGTAATTCACGTTGATAATATGGTGGAACCCAACGAGTACGCATAGCAGTTTTCAAAGCAGCCCAAGTAGCCGGAATAGGATATAATCTACAATGCTCAGACCACCAAACACATGCAAAACTAGTGAAAGCACAAACAGCAGCAGGAACACGTCTCTCCTCGGGATATTGTAAACATGTAAATCGTTGTTCAGTTTCTAACTCCCAAGTAAGATATATATCAGGAACATATCTACCCTCAAATGATGGAATATTCAATTTTAGTTTAGGGAGATGGTCATGATCTCGTACCTGAGGGTGAGCCCTACCATTGCCATTATTTGCATGTGGACGACCTGGTGGTTGCTGTGCTGGTGGTGGCACGTAGTTCTGATTTTGATCAACCTCATCCCCATAATCTCCCACATAATCATCCTCCTCCACATCAGCAGTAGGAGCCACAGAAGTATCAACAGCAGCACCAGCAGTTTGGCCCGACTGAAGAGGGACACGGCTCGCTCGGCGGAGGGCTGTTTCCCGACGTGGAGGTAGTCGGTGTTGTTGCTGTTGTTGCAGAGGTGCGGCAGGAGCAGTCGGTGGTGGTGGTGGAAAACGCAAAAGCAATTCAGCAAACTTGTTATCGAGCTTTGTTTCAAAAGTCTTCTCCATGCCATCTATCTTCTCCATGGCCTCTTCAATGAGATGATAGAGGCGAGGGTGTCCCGATCTTTCGATGAGATGATAACTATCGATTTGGTGGAGACGACTTTGACGATCCGACTACAAACGTGCACGACGTTGCGCCTTAGCCATCGCTAAACCAATCTCCTGAGGTTACTGACGATGCCGGAAGCACGGTCAGCCTGACCACGAAGGTCTATTCCTGCAAGCAATCGAAGAACGAGCAAGAATATGATAAAGCAATCTGAATATTGCAAATATATATGAGGTATTGATAATGGTGGGGATCCGTAAGCGGTCTTGGTCTGGTCGTTGGACATAAACGAAGTACACGAAGTTGCAGTGGCTAACTTTTAACTAAACAAATCCCAAGAAAAAAGCTACTAGATGGATCTACTTATATAGGAGCAAGGGGTGGCGGCCAATGAGGTGGGAGGACGTCCCAAGGCAGCCTAAAACTAACCCTAAGTCGTACAAGGCTCATGGGCCCAAGTGGAGGTGATGCAACACCTTTCGGCTTGTAGTTTGACTCGGATTCTGCTGCAACGTCAGATTGTTTCGTCCGTAACTCAACGCTCTGGACGAATTTGAAGGTGAATCCAATTGGGTTGGAAAGAGCACGAAATCTAGTTTCCAACAAAAAAAGAATCACCCAATTCGGAGTCCGTATGAAAAAGTTGTTGGCGTTTTGAGTCAGGTATGTCTGTGCAGTCTGAATCTGAATCTAGAACGTGAGAGACTTGGACTCTATCTTCTCTTGGCCCAAAAGTGACGTGAGAGGACTTTTTAAACACAACCTAAACTTCTCCTTTTCCCTTGTCTTCATATGTGGATTGTACAAATGTCCCATACACCTGCAATTAGACAAAACACAAAAGTGTGTGAAGTATTTTTGTTCTGGATAATATAAATAGATTATTGAATAGTTTGCATTAGAAATCACCTGACAAATATGCATGTATGCAATATTTTTGGTCATATCCAAGGTAGTCATGTCCTCATCATCCTCCCCTTTTTGAAAACAAAGCCGTCCTCGGCATTGCTTAATCTGAAATGTGGCTAACAAAAGAGACAAGGTGTACATGTTGTATATGTATATGTCATCCATTTTAACTTCCCTTGATTTTTGCACATATGTCACATGTATACATGAGTAACTTTCATTGTTCATAAAATCTAAAGCCAAAAAATTATCACAAGAAGTAGAAGGCATGAAAATATTGGAACTCAGTTTGCACATATAAGTGAAGCTCTTATTCTCTTCAAAAGATTGGCAATGTTCATCATTAAACCATCCTAACTTCGATGAATAAACCTTACTTGCATCAAATTTACATGCTACAACATGCTTAAATAAGCAAACATGCAATAAGTCATTGGACACAGAATTATCATCAAGATTAGAGGTCATATCAAAATGATTAAACATTGGTTCTTTTGCATCAACAGTTAATTCAATGGGTGCACTCAAAATTGTTGATATTTCAGTTGTTTGATCACATGACGCATTCATGACAGTAACAAGAGTCTCTAAAATAGGTGGTGTGCTCAAATCAACAGGTAACTCAACACATGATGCATTCAAGTTAACTAGGCATGCTTCATTCTCATGTGAAGTTATATCATCAATACCTTTACTGTTACCTCGCAGAGATGTAGCTGATGTAGGTACGGACATTGACAATGTACCATACTCTTGAGATGATATTGCGCTCACAATACAAGGTGGGGCTGCTCTAGTAGGTGCAATAGTGGAGTAACCAACCGGCGATGGTGAGCATGAACTGGAATAGTAGTTGTTGTAGTCACCCAATGCATCCTCCTGTATCTGTCTCTCAAAGGTACAAGCACGGACATACATACCAGTAATGCAACGAGAAATATACTAAAATCTTGCCTGAATATCATAGTTCAAACCATCAAAAAATCTATTCATTGTATCATCCTCAGATTCTTCTATGTCACAATGATGCATATAAGATTTGAACTCTTGGTAGTAAGCATGAACAGTGTTACTGCCTTGTTTTAATTGCTCCAATTTGCGACGCAATTCACGACGATAGTAAGGAGGAAAAAATTGTTGTCTCATTACAGCTTTCAAAACTTTCCAAGTTGTGGGTTGGTTATCAATGTTTTTCTTACAATGTACACTCCACCAAATAGAAACAAAACCAGTAAATGCTCTAATGGTAGCTCGTACTCTCTCAAGTTCAGAAAAATTTTGGTGACTAAAAACTTGTTCTACTTCAAGCTCCCAAGCTAGATAAATAGCAGGATTAAATCTACCCTCAAATGATGGTAAAGAGATAACCTGACCATATGCTTGTGTGTGTTGTCCCAACTCTCGTGATGGTGAAGATGTGTCCGTCGTCCAAGAACTTTCTATCTCTGGAACCTGTCATGATTAGTAGAAACAAGAACCAAAATTCGAGAATAATGTTCCTATGAACTACTAGGATGTGGTTGTAAAGTGCTCACAGTAAAGCAAATATCAATATCTTACAAGTTCTTACCATGCAGCAGGTGGTGAGAGGCAACTAGCGGTGTCAAATAACTCCGAAGATTGTGTAAAGCGATTGCCAGGGGAACATGTGTATACACGGTGTAGAAATATGTGGAGCTGGGTTGGCTATATATGGTAGCAAAAGATTAGCAATAATCAATTCAGAGTGCAATGTTGAATAAACACTCAACGACGGTACTATGCTGGTCCTAGGCTAGACCGAACTAGAGACGCGAGCCTAGAATACTAATGAGGTCACGTCGTAGCACAACTAGCATCAATGAAGGATACTAAGTAGCTCTGGACAGCAAGATATAAGTGAAGATCACAACGGTAGTAAAGATAATGATGTGAAACAACAGCCAAGCAGGATATATCAACAACTTTATCTCCAACTTTCCTCTGAAAAAGTTTGTGCCGATTTTTTTGTTTTTTTTCAAGAATGGTATTGACTCAAGCTTTCAAACACAAAAGGAATCACTCAATTCCGAGTTGATATGAGGAGTCAAAAAATTCGAAAATTGTCCTGAAAAACTGGAATAAGCTGTGTTCATGAACTTCGGAGGGCAAAAAGACATATTTAGAAGTCGATTTTGAGGTGCCAAATATTGAACTAGCTTCTTCAACTATTTAGATGCGGCTCGTCACTAGCTTTCGTTTGAGTACTCGCGGAGGCAAAACGGACTTCGTATGAGGAAGTTATGCTTGTTTTACTGAACAGTGCACAAAACAGATTCCAATCCGAATTCAACTACGAGATTGAGTCTAAAAAGATCCGAATTTTGTTTTTTTTCTTCTCTTTTTTTTTCTCACACTTTTTTTTCTTTCTCTCCTTTTTTTTCTCTGATTTTTTTCTCTTTTTTTTCTCTCTTTTTTCTCTCTCTTTTTTTCTCCCTCTTTCCAAAACAAACTAGATAAGATGCAGATTGGATCAAGTGAAGATGTGAACGATCTCAACTATTATTATGACAATGAATGGTGGGTAGCACGTGGTGGAAATTGATGGATGGGTGGTGGACAGCGGAAGAGATAATGATGCAGCGGTGGCGTGACTAATGTGAATAGAACTCGAAACTCTAAACGAATTAGACACTAAGACCAGCAACTCGACACGACGATGCAACCGATAATTCAACTATGCAAGCAATGAAAAGAAAATTGCAAAGGCTCGGACTGGCTTGGATCAAGGATGAATAGATCTAACTCTTTTTTGTGGCTTTTTCTTGGACAATAGGTAAGAAAATAAATCTAATCTAGGAAAGCTGGAAATTCTCACCGAGCAATCTGAAAACTGATACCACTTGATAGAGGCGAGGGTGTCCCGATCTTTCGATGAGATGATAACTATCGATTTGGTGGAGACGACTTTGACGATCCGACTACAAATGTGCAGGACGTTGCGCCTTAGCAATCGCTAAACCAATCTCCTGAGGTTACTGACGATGCCGGAAGCACGGTCAGCCTGACCACGAAGGTCTATTCCTGCAAGCAATCGAAGAACGAGCAAGAATATGATAAAGCAATCTGAATATTGCAAATATATATGAGGTATTGATAATGGTGGGGATCCGTAAGCGGTCTTGGTCTGGTCGTTGGACACAAACGAAGTACACGAAGTTGCAGTGGCTAACTTTTAACTAAACAAATCCCAAGAAAAAAGCTACTAGATGGATCTACTTATATAGGAGCAAGGGGTGGCGGCCAAGGAGGTGGGAGGACGTCCCAAGGCAGCCTAAAACTAACCCTAAGTCGTACAAGGCTCATGGGCCCAAGTGGAGGTGATGCAACACCTTTGGGCTTGTAGTTTGACTCGGATTCTGCTGCAATGTCAGATTGTTTCGTCCGTAACTCAACGCTCCGGACGAATTTGAAGGTGAATCCGAGTGGGTTGGAAAGAGCACGAAATCTAGTTTCCAACAAAAAAAGAATCACCCAATTCAGAGTCCGTACAAAAAAGTTGTTGGCGTTTTGAGTCAGGTATGTCTGTGCAGTCCGAATCTGAATCCAGAACGTGAGAGACTTGGACTCTATCTTCTCTTGGCCCAAAAGTGACGTGAGAGGACTTTTTGAACACAACCTAAACTTCTCCTTTTCCCTTGTCTTCATATGTGGATTGTACAAATGTCCCATACAACTGCAATTAGACAAAACACAAAAGTGTGTGAAGTATTTTTGTTCTGGATAACATAAATAGATTATTGAATAGTTTGCATTAGAAATCACCTGACAAATATGCATGTATGCAATATTTTTGGTTGTATCCAAGGTAGTCATGTCCTCATCAGTCGGTCCTGCAACGAAGCTTGTCGGGCCGCCGACGCTGTAATGGAGCGTCACCGGGCCATCGAAGCATCGTCGGCAATGCAACAGAGCATCTCCAAGCAGCCGGAGCATCGTCGGGCCGCCGAAGAATCGCCGGTGCTGCAACAGAGCATCGTTGGGCAGCTGAAGCATCGTCGGACCTGCAACGGAGTATCGTCGGGCCGACGAAGCATCACCAGCGTTGCAATGGAGCATCCCCGGGCCATCGGAGCATCCTCGGCGATGCAACGGAGCGTCTCCTTGCAACCTAAGCATTGTCGGCCCAACAATGAACCGTCGTCGGGCCGCCGGAGCATCATCGGCATTGCAACGGTGCATCGCTGGGCAGCGGAAGCCTTGCCGGGCCGCCGAAGCATCACCGGTGCTGCAACGGAGCGTAGCCGGGTCATTGGAGCACCATTGGAGCTGCAACGGAGTGTCGTCGGGCAGCCAAAGCATTTGTCGGACCGTCGGAACATCAACGACGCTACAAGGGAGGATCACGGGTGCTACGATGGAGCATCGTCGGGCCGTCGAAACATCACTGGTGCTACAACGGAGCATCACTGACACTATGATGGAGCATCCTCGGACCGCTAAAACATCACCGGTGTCGCGATGAAGCATTCGTCAGACCGTCGAAACGTCGACAGCGCTGCAAGGGAGCATCACTGGTGCTACGATGGAGGATCGTTGGGTCGTCGAAACATCACCGGTGCTGCAATCGCCGAGCCGTCGGAGCAGCACCGTCACTGCGATGGAGCATCATCAGACCGCCGGAACATCACCGGTGCCGCGATGAAG
>NC_041388.1:242484991-242488774 GCF_002162155.2 Triticum dicoccoides
CGTCGGAGCATCACCGGCACTGCGATGGAGCATCGTCGGGCCGTGAGAACATCATCGGTGCCGCGATGAAGCATTCGTCGGACCATCAGAACATCGACAACGTTGTAAGGGAGCATCACCAGTGCTACGATGGAGCATCGTCGGGCCATCGAAACATCGCCGACGCTGCAATCGCCGAGCCGTCGGAGCATCACCGGCACTGCGATGGAGCATCGTCGGGCCGCGAGAACATCATCGATGCCGCGATGAAGCATTCGTCGGACCATCGGAACGTCGACGATGCTGCAAGGGAGCAAGTGCCCCGATGAAGCATTCGTCGACCACCAGAACAGCGATGAAGTTGCAAGGGAGCATCACGGTGCTACGATGGAGCATAGTCGGGTCGGCAAATCATCGCTGGTGCTACAACAAATCATTGCCAAGCCGCCGAAGCATCACAGGCACTGCAATGGAGCATAGCTAGGTGGCTGGAGTATCGCAGGTGCAGTCATAGTGCATCAATGGTGCTTGAAGGGGTGGTCGCAGCAGCGTCGTTGCTGCAACACAGCAACCCCATAAGTCGTTGGCGCTGCTGCCGTGGCTGATGTATGGCAGGTCCGCTGGCTGTTTTATTATGAGGTGACCGGCGACGTGGCCCTGAGGACTGCAGCTGGTGCTCTAAGCCGGCTAGCTGCTGCTCTCACTAGAGTTACGTGTGCTGGTGGTGCTGCGTTGCTGGCTAGACGCTGCAGGGAGACATGTGCAAGTTGGGATGCGAAACGACTCCTTGATGATCGATCGCGAGAGCGATCGATTCCGACCGCGCTCGTCGTTCCCCCTATTCCCTTTCTATTTTCTAGCCTTTTTCCTTTTCTGGAAAGCCCAGCCGTCCGCCTTTTCCCTTTCCCCTTTACATCCCCTCCTCCACTGCAGCTGCCCTGCTGCCCCCTCCTCGGCGAGGCGCCTCACGAGCGCCGCGAGGTCAGCACGGGAGGCGCGCCCGCACGAGCTCCGCGAGGGAGGTGGCCAGTACGGCGAGGCGCCGTGCCCGCATGAGCGCCGTGAGGTCAAAGTGCAGCGGCGGCCAATACGGGGAGGCGCAGCGACCGCTCGGGCTCCGCGAGGTCCAGGGGCGGAAGCAGCCAATACGGCGAGCGGTGCCTGTCCGGCGACCATACGGCCTCCGCGGCGTGCTCGACCTTGCTCCTACGCCTCCTACCCGGGCTGGACATCCCCCCGTGCGTTGTCCCCACCCGCATCACCAAGCTCCCCAACGGCGTCCGCGATCCCCGTCGCCTCCGAGGACTTCCAGGTACTACCCACCTCTCCCTCCCCTCTTCCTTCTGATGAGTCCATGGCTGACAGCGGCCACCGTCTCCGAGCTCACGAACACCCAGATTTGACAGGGAGCAGCACAGGGATGGCGATTTTGGTAGCTCTGCTCTGATGATGCCGTCAGAGCACAACTTGCTCGTTTTCAGCATGAGGAAGAAGATGATTTGACAGGGAGCAACACAGCTTGCTTGTTTTGTTTCTCTGTAGCAAGTTATTCTATAAATACTGAACACTATGCAAGGAAATCAGCAGCTGCCATTGTTCAAGAATGTACTAATTCTCTGAACATTGTTTTGTTTTTCTATAGCAAGTTATTTCTATAAATACTGAACACTGCAAGGAAATCAGCAGCTTTCATTGTTAAGAGAATGAGCTAATTCTCTGAAAATCTTTTTGTTTTTCTGTAGCAAAATATTGTATGAATTATGAACATTTGTGCAAAGAAATTGTTGCTCCTTTGGATCGATGCCCGGAGGCGGGACTGACTGACTCACTGATGTTTCTTCATCCACAACAATGTTCAGATTAACACCGAGGCTCCCTGCCGTTCACAGCGTCTTGCCAAGTACAATACTACAACCAGGCAAGTAGCTCTTCTCGTATGTGGTGCTGAAGCAATGCCGGCTCCTTTTTTCGCCAAAACCTTCTTGCAAATGATTTAATAAATTATTTAATCCCATGGTTCATTATTCCGTTTAGTGTATGCTTACTTTTGGCACTACTAGTTCTGATGTTGCTGGTGTCCTAGATTTTTTGGTTGCAGTGATGAGTTATGTGCTCCAGCAAATCGTTGCCGTAATTCTGAATTGTAGTAGTTCCTTCTGTTGTCGTTTTACATGATGTGTATCATCACTATCAGTTAAGAAATGAATATGTGAAAGCAGTACTTTTCATATCCAAACTCCAAATACTATGTCATTTCAGTTTGTTGATAATTTAGAGGTTCCAATCCAAGTTGAAAATACCGAACTGAGCTATGCAAGGTTGATTCAATCCAAGTTGGAGTTGCTTTATTATTGATTAAGTGACGGCAATATCGTTGAATACAAGTATTCCATGCTTATACTCTGCATTTTGACCTCTGTTTTATGCCTATATGATTTAGTACAGTAATAGTTTTCCCTGGATGCATCCGAGGTGGTTGAGCTTAACTAGGAACATTCAGTCTTGTTTATCAAACCGAACTGGTCCTTGGAATCAATCAAGTGTTTCTGCAAAATCAAAGTAGTATTGAAGTGAGTGAAATTAAGTGGAGTACATGGCTGTTATCTCTTCTTCAGTATCTCCATGTAACAATCTTGTAATTGGAGTACATGGCTAGAGAGCTTGTTCAGAAGCTGAGTACTTTGTGCTGATCCTGCTGGATTTGCTGCATCATTTGCCCCCAAATGTCACAAATGTGTCGCCAACTTTGGAAAGAAAAATAATTGTTAAGAAAATCAGCAGCTTTCATTGAATGAGCTAATTATTAAGAGAATGCTGCATCATTTTGTAGCAAGTTATTTCTATAAATACTGAACACTGCAAGGAAATCAGCAGCTTTCATAGTTAAGAGAATGAGCTAATTCTCTGAAAATCTTTTTGTTTTTCTGTAGCAAATTATTGTATGAATTATGAACATTTGTGCAAAGAAACTAAGCTCTGAACATTATTCAAACAACAGAGATATAGCACAATCTGTATATACATGAGCATTAAGCTAGAAGAATTCCTAATTTACTGTGTTCCTTTTGTTTTTGGTTTTTTCTCTTCCATGCTGTAGCACAGAGTCCATAAGTTTCATTGTTGTTGATTTTTGGGCAGTTACATATTTAACTGCAACCTGTTTTCTTGTTCACGCTGATTTTCAAAGATCAAACTATTTGTCAGATAAAGACAACTCATTTTTAGCAGTTCATAATATTGTCGCTGTTTAGGGTCTAGTGTTTTCTTCCTTGCTTTTGCATCACGACGCTTCACCCATGTTTTGACTATTTAAGTTGGTGTACAACTGTACATGGTATGTAAATATAATAGTCTGTTCTAACCTATTCTCTGCTTTTTTTTTCAGAGCGTGGGCTCCGAACATTCAGCAAAACAGGGACATTGTGAATTTACTAGATTGCGACAAGTCTAGACAGGGAATAGGCCGAGTTTGCAATGAGCAGCTTGCAGAGCTACTATGGCCTGAGTTCTCAAAGAGGAGATGGCATGGATTTAAGTACATTAATGTCCTTGTACGGCAAGGGAAGCTCCCAAGGTATTGGAAGTAAAATACTCCCAAATTCTTCTTCTCCACCTTGACAGTACACAAAGCATTGGCAGAGGCAACGGGGCGACCAAAGAATTAGTTCATTGGTTCCATACGCCATGGCAGAAAGTGGAGGCCGATCCCCGGGATGACCCTTTCTGCCGAGACGAGCACGTGACACCACTGCCACCCTGTCTTAGCGTAACGCGACTCGAGGCGGACGTCATCGCGGTAGCGAC
>NC_041388.1:242490806-242491051 GCF_002162155.2 Triticum dicoccoides
GAGCACGTGACACCAGTGCCACCCTGTCTTAGGGTAACGCGAGTCGAGGCGGACGTCGTCGCGGTAGCGACGACGGACGCCGAGACGAGCACGTGACACCACTGCCACCCTGTCTTAGCGTAACGCGAGTCGAGGCGGACATCGTCGCGGTAGCGACGACCTACGCCGAGACGAGCACGTGACACCACTGCCACCCTGTCTTAACGTAACGCGAGTCGAGGCGGACGTTGTCGCGGTAGCGACGA
>NC_041388.1:242492256-242493318 GCF_002162155.2 Triticum dicoccoides
CTGGCACCAAATAACAATTATTTAGGTCTAATATTAATCCCGAAGGTAGATGTAGAGGTAGCGTGCCGACCGCGATCACATCAACTTTGGAACCATTTCCCACGCGCATCGTCACCTCGTCCTTTGCCAGTGCCCGCTTATTCCGTAGTCCCTGTTTCGAGTTGCAAATATTAGCAACAGAACCAGTATCAAATACCCAGGTGCTACTGCGAGCTCTAGTAAGGTACACATCAATAACATGTATATCACATATACCTTTGTTCACCTTGCCATCCTTTTTATCCGCCAAATACTTGGGGCAGTTCCTCTTCCAGTGACCAGTCTGCTTGCAGTAGAAGCACTCAGTTTCAGGCTTAGGTCCAGACTTGGGTTTCTTCTCTTGAGTAGCAACTAGCTTGCCATTCTTTTTGAAGTTCCCCTTCTTCTTCCCTTTGCCCTTTTTCTTGAAACTAGTGGTCTTGTTAACCATCAACACTTGATGCTCCTTCTTGATTTCTACCTCCGCAGCTGTATCACGCGACACCAGTGCCACCCTGTCTTAGCATAACGCGAGTCGAGGCGGACGTCGTCGCGGTAGCGACGACTACGCCGAGACGAGCACGTGACACCATTGCCACCCTGTCTTAGCATAACGCGAGTCGAGGCGGACGTCGTCGTGGTAGCGACGACAGACGCCGAGACGAGCACGTGACAGTACTGCAACCCTGTCTTAGCGTAAGCGAGTCGAGGCGGACGTCGTCGCGGTAGCGAGGACGGACGCTGAGACGAGCACGTGACACCAGTGCCACCCTGTCTTAGCGTAACGCGAGTCGAGGCGGACGTCGTTGCGGTAACGACGACGGACACCGAGACAAGCACGTGACACCAGTGCCACCCTGTCTTAGCATAACGCGAGTCGAGGCGGACGTCGTCTCGTAGCGACGATGGAGGCCGAGACGAGCACGTGACAGCACTGCAACCCTGTCTTAGCGTAACGCGAGTCGAGGCGGACGTCCTCGCGGTAGCGACGACGGACGCCGAGACGAGCACGTGACACCACTACCACCCTATCTTAGCGTAATG
>NC_041388.1:242495363-242500017 GCF_002162155.2 Triticum dicoccoides
CCACTGCCTCCCTGTCTTAGCGTAACGGGAGTCGAGGCGGACGTCGTCGCGGTAGCGACGACGGACGCCGAGATGAGCACGTGACACCACTGCCTCCCTGTCTTAGCGTAACGCGAGTCGAGGCGGACGTCGTCGCGGGAGCGACGATTGACGCCAAGACGAGCACGTGACACCACTGCCACCCTGTCTTAGCGTAACGTGAGTCGAGGCGAACGTCGTCGCGGAAGCGACGATGGACGCCGAGACGAGCACGTGACACCACTGCCACCTTGTCTTAGCGTAACGCGAGTCGAGGCGGACGTCATCGCGGTAGCAACGACGGACGCCGAGACGAGCACGTGACACCACTGCCACCCTGTCTTAGCGTAACGCGAGTCGAGGCGGACGTCGTCGCGGTTGTCACAACCTAGCTAGTCATGCATTAGAGTGTTGCATCATGTTTACTCTTTCATCAGAAACTTGAAATGGGGATGACAGAACCCCCAGTCCCCTCTGAAACCAACTAGGGTTACTAAAATAATTTTTCAATGAACCTGAAATGCCCTTCTAAAATGCCCATCATTTTTGCCTTGGTTCAGAACCTCTGCCAAAAATGGTGCACATTTTCCTAGGCCATCCTAGGGTTTTTGAATTAAATCATAAATATTTGAATTTGGGCATTTAAAATAATATAAAATATTTAAATGCTCAAATATCTCCAAACTAAAATGTTTCATGTTGGAAATAATCCAACTATGGGCCAGGAATAGTTTGGTGATTTTTGAACTAGCCTAGGTATTTTATTTAATTCAACAAAGTTGCAGAAGTATTAGAAAAACAGAAAACAGAAGAAAATGAAAAAAACTTACCTGGCGCCTGCCCCGGCCCACCTGCCGGCCCAGCCCAGCACCGCTCCAGCGAGCTGCTTGCCGGCCAGGCAGGCAGGCAGGTGCCCGACGGCGACCGCGGCGTGCGCCACGCACCTGCTCGCCGCCTCGCCGCTCCCCTCGCCAGGTGACGTCGAGGATCGGCCTCTCTCTCTCCCCCGAACCCCCCAGACACCCCCTCTCCTCTCCAGCTCCTCCCCCTCGCACGCCCCAGCCATGGCCGACGCCATCGCCGCCACCCCCTCGCCGTAGCCACGCCCTCCGACCACCCCACGCCGTCTCACCGTGTCCAGGAGCTCCGCCGCTGTCCACTTCATCGAGCAGCCGAGCCCCGAGCGCTCGCAACGCCCGAGACCACCGCACCGACCTCGCCCGAGCTCACCGTCGCCGGAGATCCCCTTCAACGCCGTCGTCGCTCCGGTCCATCTCCGGCCGCACCAAGAACTCCGTCGCACTCACTGTGAGCTTAGCCATCTTCCCCTCCCTTCCGTTCTTGCTCCCGAGCCGTGTAGCAACCTCCCAGAGCTCAACCGCACCCACCGCCGTGGAGCTCGTCGCCGACGTGCTCCCGGTCATCCTCCGGCCACAAGATGGTGTCCATCTTACTCACCAAGTTCCGCAGCACCTAGCTAGCTACTCCACGAGCCTCACCGAACCCTCTAGCGCCAAGTTCACCTCCGACCGAACCCCGGTGGCTGCCAAAGTCGTCGCCGGCGCCAACTCCGGCCACCCCGACCCCAACGGACTCCGCCAAGAGCTGCGGTTTGTCCTCAGCTTCACTCCGGTGGTCTCCGCGGCCCATTTGGTGGCCGAAATGACCAAAACCACTTCCGCCGCCGCGTCGGGCTCGCCGGCGACTAAACGCCGGCAGCCGAGATTAACTTTGACCACGGGTGGGCCCTGGTTGACTCCCCTGAGTCAATGACAGGTGGGGCCCAGCCCTGTTAATTAAACAGGATTAGTTTTAATTAAGTTTTAATTAAAATAATCACCCTGACATGCGGGACCCACTGTCAGGTTTGACCTGGACCAGTTCCGTTGACCTGCTGACGTCACACTGACGTCAGGCTGACGCAGTAATTAATTTTCTGGATTTAAATTAAATCAGGAAATTCCAGAATATTATTTAAACTTCAAAAATTCATAACTTTTATTCTGTAACTCCAAATTGGACAAATTATATATGAAAAATGATCAGAAAAATCCAATCTATCCATCTGTACTATTTTCATGCATGATCAAACAAGTTAAATTGATGTTTTAAGCAGAACAAGGAAAAGCACTTTAAAAGACCATATTTGAATTTGAAATTTGAATCCTTGATTCAAATTTGTTCAAACCCTTCTGGCTTTAGTTGCATTAGCCCAATACACTCATATTGCCATGTTTCATGCATGCATCATATTGTTGCACATTGTTTGGTGATGCTTGTGTATCGATGCCCTTGCGACAGGTTCTGTCCCCGAGGAGTACCGTGATTACCCTAACGAAGAACCGTATCCGTGCATCGAACCATCAGGCAAGCAACCAACCATTTGATCATATCGATACAATCCCATGTTCTCGCTCCTGCTCTCTTTTACTGCATTAAGACAACGCGATTCAAACTGCTGTGTGCTACGGTAGTTGAACCCATTTCCTCTGCATGACCTGTCATTGCCACAATAACTAGATGAAACCCACTAGCATGTGTAGGAGTTGCTTGAGCCATATGTATGTGTTGTTCCTACCTTGCTATGCCTGCTATGCTTAGAGTCGTGTCAGGTCTGGTTCATCTGGGTGATGGGCTGGAGTGAAATGATTATGTCGGTAATGAGAGTGGTGTGGTGAACACGATTTGGTAAAGGTATCGATGAAAGGCCATGTAGGAGTACATGGTGGGTTGTTTCATTGAAGCCGACCTTAAGCACTGAGATCTGTATGTGTGATTTAAGAATCAGCTACTACCATGCATTGGGCCCGAAACCAATGGACCCTCTCGGCTTCTTATTCACCCTAGTTCTCCGTCCAGGAGTTGCAAGTAGTTTCTGGTGTTTGTAGCCTACTGGAGGCCGTGGACAGCGCTGACCGTAGGGGTGGGCTATGATGCGGTAGGTACGTGGCCGGGTGTACCGAATACCCGTTAGGTATCTCGGGAACCCTGTTCACATCGTTCGGGGCCGTATGGGAAACCTCGGCCGGACTCCCTGCGGATGGAACCTGGATAGGCGATAAACCTGGACTGGAGGCTTAGGTGATTAGGTAGGTCGTGGCCGACACCCACGTTGGGCTTCCGCTTGAAGGTTGCCGAGTACATGTCGTGTAAACGACGGTAAGTGGTGAGAGCGTGTATGAAGAAGTACCCCCTGCAGGGTTAACATGATCTATTCGAATAGCCGCGTCCGCGGTAAAGGACTACTTGGTTGCCTATACAGTTCATAGACAAATAAATGGAAACTACTAAAAGCCTCAAGATAAGTGTGAGTGCCGAGGATGGCTCTTCCGTAGGAAGACGGAGGCGGATCCTCGGTAGTGTATTGAATTGGTGAGTAGTGGACTCGTGTGCGCAAAACCATTTCAAGTTGGAGTATCGTAGGATAGCCTAGCCAAGAGTCAAAGCTGGCTTGCTGCAATAACTCCACCAACCCTTCTTCATACTATGCATGTATGTAGGATCTGATGTAAGCCTTGCTGAGTACCTTTGTACTCATGTTGCTATAATCTACATTTTTACAGAAGACGCTGCAACCCCTTCTGATGGGTTCTATGTAGACGTTGACATCAACGAATAGGCTAAAGACCCAGGTGGTGACCCTGAGCTTGTGAAGGACCATGTAGTATAGCTAGGCTTTCCAAGCCTCTTCTATTTTACTAGTTGTCTGTACCCAGACAAGTTACTTCCGCTGCTGGTTTGTATGACTGTATGACTTGTATGTGGGGTCGTGAGACCCGTACCTTTGTGTATGTTATGTATGGCTCACTGAGCCTTAAATAAAGTACTTGTGTCATAGAGTCATGTTGTGATGCTTCGTTGTATTTGCACATATCGAGCATATTGTGTGTATGATTGAAATGCTTGGTATGTGTGGGTTCTGACTATCTAGTTGTTTATCTTTAGTAGCCTCTCTTACCGGGAAATGTCTCCTAGTGTTACCGCTGAGCCATGGTAGCTTGCTACTGCTCTGGAACACTTAGGCTGGCCGGCATGTGTCCTTCTTCGTTCCTGTGTCTGTCCCTTCGGGGAAATGTCACGCTTTGAGTACCGGAGTCCTGTTAGCCCGCTACAGCCCGGTTTACCGGAGTCCTGCTAGCCCAGTGCTACAGCCCGGACCCACTTGCTGATGACCGACACGTTCGAAGCTGGGTCATGGATGCCTGTCCCTGTAAGTCTGTGTCACTTTGGGTTTACGACTAGTCATGTCAGCCCGGGCTCTTTATCATATGGATGCTAGCGACACTATCATATACGTGAGCCAAAAGGCGCAAACGGTCCCGGGAAAAGGTAAGGCGACACCCGTGGGAATACCGTGCGTGAGGCCGCAAAGTGATATGAGGTGTTACCAGCTAGATCGATGTGACATCGAGTCGGGGTCCTGACAGCGGTAGCGACGACGGACGCCGAGATGAGCACGTGACACCACTGCCTCCCTGTCTTAGCGTAACGCGAGTTGAGGTGGACGTCGTCGCGGTAGCGACGACGGACTCCGAGACGAGCACGTGACACCACTGCCTCCCTGTCTTAGCGTAACGCGATTCGAGGCGGACGTCATCGCGGGAGCGATGACGGACGCCGAGACGAGCACGTGACA
>NC_041388.1:242501940-242502474 GCF_002162155.2 Triticum dicoccoides
GCGGTAGCGACGACGGACGCCGAGACGAGCACGTGACACCACTGCCACCCTGTCTTAGCGTAACGCGAGTCGAGGCGGACGTCCTCGCGGTAGCGACGACGGACGCCGAGACGAGCACGTGACACCACTGCCACCCTGTCTTAGGGTAACGCGAGTCGAGGCGGACGTCGTCGTGGTAGCGACGACGGACGCCGAGACGAGCACGTGACAATACTGCCACCCTGTCTTAGGGTAACGCGATTCGAGGCGGACGTCATCGCGGGAGCGACGACGGACACCGAGACGAGCACGTGACACCACTGCCACCCTGTCTTAGGGTAACGCGATTCGAGGCGGACCTCGTCGCGGGAGCGACGACGGACGCCGAGACGAGCACGTGACACCACTGCCTCCCTGTCTTAGCGTAACGCGAGTCGAGGCGGACGTCGTCGCGGGAGCGACGACGGACGCCGAGACGAGCTCGTGACACCACTGCCTCCCTGTCTTAGCGTAACGCGAGTCCAGGCGGACGTCGTCGCGGTAGCGACGACGGAC
>NC_041388.1:242502873-242503460 GCF_002162155.2 Triticum dicoccoides
AGACTAGCACGTGACACCACTCCCATCCTGTCTTAGCGTAACGCGAGTCGAGGCGGACGTCGTCGCGGTAGCGAGGACGGACGCCGAGACGAGCACGTGGCACCATTCCCACCCTGTCTTAGGGTAACGCGAGTCGAGACGGACGTCGTCGCGGTAGCGACGACGGACGCCGAGACGAGCACGTGACACCATTCCTACCTTGTCTTAGCGTAACGCGAGTCGAGGCGGACGTCGTCGCGGTAGCGACGACAGACGCCGAGACGAGCACGTGACACCACTGCCACCCTGTCTTAGCGTAACGCGAGTCGAGGCGGACGTCGTCGCGGTAGCGAGGACGGACGCCGAGACGAGCACGTGACACCATTCCCACCCTGTCTTAGCGTAACGGAGTCGAGGCGGACGTCGTCGCGGTAGCAACGACGGACGCCGAGACGAGCACGTGACACCACTGCCACCCTGTCTTAGCGTAAGGCGAGTCGAGGCGGATGTCGTCGCGGTAGCGACGACGGAAGCCGAGACGAGCACGTGGCACCATTCCTACCCTGTCTTAGCGTAACGCGAGTCGAGGCGGACATCGTCGCGGTAGC
>NC_041388.1:242504156-242504761 GCF_002162155.2 Triticum dicoccoides
CGCCGAGACCAGCACGTGACACCATTCCCACCCTGTCTATCTTACGGTTACGCGAGTCGAGGAGGACGTCGTCGTGGTAGCGACGTCTGACGCCGAGACGAGCACGTAACACCACTCCAACCCTGTCTTAGCGTAACGCGAGTCGAGGCGGACGTCGTCGCGGTAGCGACGACGGACACCGAGATGAGCACGTGACACCATTCCCACCCTGTCTTAGCGTAACGCGAGTCGAGGCGGACGTCGTCGCGGTAGCGACAACGGACGCCGAGACGAGCACGTGACACCACTCCCACCCTGTCTTAGCGTAACGGGAGTCGAGGCGGACGTCGTCGCGGTAGCGACGACGGACGCCGAGACGAGCACGTGACACCACTGCCACCCTGTCTTAGCGTAACGCGAGTCGAGGCGGACGTCGTCGCGGTAGCGACGACCGACACCGAGACGAGCATGTGACACCATTCCCACCCTGTCTTAGCGTAACGCGCGTCGAGGCGGTTGTCGTCGCGGTAGCGACGATGGACGCCGAGACGAGCACGTGACACCACTGCCACCCTGTCTTAGCGTAACGCGAGTCGAGGCGGACGTCGTCGCGGTAGCGACGACGG
>NC_041388.1:242505287-242505858 GCF_002162155.2 Triticum dicoccoides
ACGCCGAGACGAGCACTTGCACCACCGCCACCCTGTCTTAGCGTAACGCGAGTCGAGGCGGACGTCGTCGCGGTAGCGACGACGGATGCCGAGACGAGCACTTGCACCACTGCCACCCTGTCTTAGCGTAACGCGAGTCGAGGCGGACGTCGTCGCTGTAGGGACGACGGACGCCGAGACGAGCACGTGACACCACTGCCACACTGTCTTAGCGTAACGCGAGTCGAGGCGGACGTCGTCGCGGTAGCGACGCCGGACACCGAGACGAGCACGTGACACCATTCACACCCTGTCTTAGCGTAACGCGAGTCGAGGCGGACGTCCTCGCGGTAGTGACGATGGACGCCGAGACGAGCACGTGACACCACTGCCACCCTGTCTGTCTTAGCGTAACGCGAGTCGAGGCGGACGTCGTCGCGGTAGCAACGACGAACGCCGAGACGAGCACGTGACATCACTGCCACCCTGTCTTAGCGTAACGCGAGTCGAGGCGGACGTCGTCGCGGTAGCGACGACGGACGCCGAGATGAGCACGTGACACCACTGCCACCCTGTCTTAGCGTAACTCGAG
>NC_041388.1:242506858-242514313 GCF_002162155.2 Triticum dicoccoides
GAAGAAGAAGGAGAAGAATAAGAAGGAGAAGAAGAAGAAGGAGAAGGAGGAGGAGGAGGAGGAGCAGGAGAAGGAGAAGGAGAAGGAGAAGGAGAAGGAGAAGGAGAAGGAGCAGGAGAAGAAGAAGAAGAAGAAGAAGAAGAAGAAGAAGAAGAAGAAGAAGAAGAAGAAGAAGAAGAAGAAGAAGAAGAAGAAGAAGAAGAAGAAGAAGAAGGAGAAGAAGAAGAAGAAGAAAACTAGATATAACTTAGATATAACTTAGATCTTCTAGTCTTCTTCTTCTTCTTCTTCTCCAAAATTAAGTTAGATCTAAGTTATATCTCATAATATGCTTAGTTCGGTAAAAATGGCATAATTAGCTAGGTAAGCTCAAAAATGGCATTTTTCTTCTTATGTAGCCTATTTATTCCATTTATGACATAATTTAGCCTATTTAGTCCACAAATGACATAATAAGATGAAGAAAATCCAGGAAGAGGAAGAAAAGAAGGAATAGGAAGAAAAGAGGAAGAAGAAAAAGAAGAGAAGAAGAAGAAGAAGAATCTTCTTCTTCTTCTAGTTTTCTTCTTCTTCTCCAAAATGAAGTTAGCTCTAAGTTATATCAAAAATGGCATAATATGCTTAGTTCATTCAAAAATGGCACAATTAGCTAGGTTAGCTCCATTTTACCTAAGTATGCTTACTTCTTCTTGTTCTTCTTCTTCATTTTCTTCTTCTTCTGATTCTAGCTAGTCTTCTTCTTTTCTAACTTTCTTGTTTCCATTTTGCAGATTTAATTCACTATATGGAAGCTTGCATGGATGGAGTGCTTGTTTCCCTTATATTTTTTCGTTTGTATCGATGAAAAACATGGAACTTGTTATATGTATGCATGGAACAATGTGTTGGATGAACATTGTGATATGTAATATGTATATATGGATGGAACTATGTTTATTATGTATATATGTATGTTGTGATGGAGATAGATATGTATATGTATATCTGTGTGTTGGATACATCATATATGTGTATCTGTGTGTGCCTGTGAACAAAATATATATATGTATATCTGTGTGTGAATTCCTGTGAAATTAAATGGATTCAAACAACAATAGGGGATATATAACCTCTTTGTCGTCTGCTAGCGGACGGCAAAGCTATTTGTCGTCCGCTAGCAGACGGCAAAGAGGACACGTGGCAGCTACCTGTGAAACCTAGGAACACTGGCTGCCTATTTGGTCACTTTGCCGTCCGCTAGCAGACGGCATAGCTGGCCACGTGGCAGCTTCGCAGTACTGCCTAGCTGAGCTCTTTGTCGTCCGCCAGCAAACGGCAAAGTGATTTGAATCTTTGCCATCCGCTAGCAGACGGCAAAGAGCGCCGTTAACCCCCTAACGGCTCTCACGCCACCGCACTGTCGTCTGTTCTCTTTGGCATCTGCTGGCATCGGATGGCGGATGGCACAATCCTTTGCCGTCCGTTTTTGAAAAGCGGACGGCAAAGAAGGCCTTTGCTGGCACCCTTTCGTCCGGACACTTTGCCGTCAGCTGGCGGACGACAAAGAGGTTTTTCGTCTGTGAACCATGCCTTTATCGTCCGCCATGGCGGACGGCAAAGAAGCTGATTCCAGTAGTGAAGTGTCCATTTCTAGTTGTAATAGATCAGGATATAAGTCTGAACGTCTGTTACCGTGGACACGGCTATTAATATATAATCTTCCCTGCAGGGGTGCACCACGTTTTCCAACACGCTTGATTACTCTAGACAGACACACTTTTTTGGGTCAATGCCCGGCCTCAGAAAATCAACACATCGTAGCCCTACCTAGGCTCAGCAGAGAGGTCCCCGCCGATCTACATCCTAAGCACTCCAGGGTCTGGGCCCATCGCCCGTTGCACTCCTGGTTGTTGCGCGCAAGGCGGGTCCAAGCTCCACCACTACATGATGGTGTCGGCCTAGCTGTGCCGCAATGCTGAACTGGACGTCTGACCAAGCTTCAGCTGATACTACGTCGTCGAGGCCCATAACTATTCTCAAGTGGTGGTTAGTGCGTAAAGGCCAAAGGCCAACTTAGAACAAATACCCAAACCATAGTGTATTATTAGCTTGCGGAGACGAGCAGAGACTCAAGATCGATGTGACCCCATCGCCCCGTCTCGTGGACTTACAACAAGGGCCTAGAATGCCCGTCTGTGCCACGTAATTATCATGCGGGTGCTCTCCGGGCCCGCCCGACTTTCCCAAAGGTCTCAAGTAAAGTCAAGGTAACTGTGTGTCCAAAGATCAAGGGGAAAACCCGAGGAATCTCCCTCGGTGGATTCCACTCGATGTAATCATCAAGGTGAGCGTGGGAGGAATCACCCTCGAGGTCCACACTTGAGAGGTTGCACGACAGAGCCGTATCGAGAATGGTGAAGGAGGAATCACCCTCGTTGACCACGACCGAATAGCTACACTATAGAAATCTCATTAGGAGTGATGTATGAGGTATCACCCTCGGCACTCGATGGTAATTCTACAGAGTTGAGCAACAAAAGGGGCGTGATGTGATGTGAGGTGTCGGGCTCTGGTCGCCGATCACGTTGATCAAGTCGCCGATGATGAAACAGGGGCAACAAGGACTAGGTGGGGATCATTGATGGATCACTAACCAACCTATACTAAGAGGATAAGCAGGTAAGGTACAACATCAGGTACAAAAGCAGGCTATGCATCTGACAGTGTCCCATTAGGTTTATTAACTAGGTAGTTTTAATTAAACCAAAATAATTACGGGTGGGGGCCGCTGTCGGTGGCACGAGCCAGTCACCATGGCGTGGTCGTGCACGCGTGCATGCACACGGCAAGGGGCGAGACCGTGGCTGGAGCTAGCAAGTCAGGGGAGGTGCGGCCAATGCCGGGGAGGGGTAGCCACGGCGGACGGCAGAGGGCGTCGCGCGGCACAGTGAGGATGGCTTGGGGCGCGCATGGGCGGCCGTGTGCGCGGGCGACTAGGCGAGCGCGGGCATGCGACCGTGCGCGGCGCGCAAGCGGGGCTGTGGCCGGAGCGCAGCACGCGACGAGGGCGAGGCACGGTCGGGCACAGAGCGGGGTGCAGTGACGTCCGGGGACAGGGAAGAGAGGAAAAGGGGTCCTCACCCCCGTTGAAGGCGTACGGGGCGGCGAGGCTCGACGATGACCATCCATGGAGAGGCGGGGCAGAGTCGAGGAGGCGGTCCGGCAGGGTCCGACGAAGGCGCGAGGTGGCGGTGAAGTTGACAGCGTCGAGCAAGCGTTGGGCCACGAGGGAGAGGGGACGGGGCCGCGAGGAGGAGGTCGAGGATGACTGCGACGAGGTGGCGGGGCGACGCTGGGGTGAGCGCCAGCGTCGGGGCACGGGGTGACGGTTCGCCGGAGTCGGGGGGTCAAGCGTCCCTGATCCAGATCGGGTCATGGGGAAGAGAGGAGCGAGGGGAGAGTGGGAGGAGTGGGGTTGATCAGGGCTAGGGTTTACGGGTGGTGGGGGGTTATGCAGGGAGAGGTGGGCCGGCCGGGGTGGGCTGGCAGATTGGGTCGGCCAGTGGGCTAGCTGGGCCAGTTGGCTCAGTTGGCTAGGGGGTCTCTTTTGCATTTTATTTCTGTTTAAAACTTTGCTACTGTTTTCTATTAAAATGTAAATCTAAACAAGTTTTGTTAGATATGAGACTTCTCTCATAAATCAAGCACATTATTTCTAGGAGTCACAAAATGTTCGAGGCCAAAAGGAGTTGTCTAACCATTTTTAGAAATTGGAAAGGCCAATTTTAAATGTTGCTGGACCACTAAATAAATTTCCAAGGGCACCTAGGAATCTAAAAGAGGTTGATTCCAACATGACAATTAACCAGAGATCATTTTCCACAGTTTGGACATTTTAGATTTTATGTTTAAAACTTTTATTTTTGACTTCAATTTAAATTTGAATTTGGACCGGATTCGAACCAACGTGAGTTTAACAACAGTAATCATGATGACGTGGCATCATTAGCAGGGAATTACTGTAGCTTAATTATCCGGGCGTCACATAGGTAGATCAAGATGAGACTTTGGGGAAATGGTAGCCCTCTCCGAATGGCATCCCTTTTTCCCTACATACAAATTCTACATCTACTGGTCAGCCTAGGAGGGTTCCCACAACTTACTTAGTCCAGACAGAGCCCATATTGTCTCACGGTTACACATATGCATGGAAGCTACTCAACCTTGAACTCGTACAATCCCTTTCATACCTAGGTGGTATTCCCCTTCAAGATCACACTCGATGACCCAATCAAATCCAGTCCACCCAGATTGATTCATTAATTAAGTAGTCACCCATAGGTAACCTTTAATGATGATCCCAATCCACGTTAAAGCAACTAAGAAACTACTCGGTGGTTTCAAGGTCAGGGTGATGATGGACCTATATTTCTCCTACTTGGTTCTGTCAAGCATTACGTAAAATCCTATAGGGATGTCCTATAGTTGCAAAACAACTACAATGCATGAAAACATAGGCTATGATCAAAGGTTCCACTTGCCTATATTGACGATTCTTCAATCTCACAATCTTGATCATGTTACTCTTCGCTCTCCACACAATATATCATAAGTAAAGAGCAATCATAAACAACCATATAAAACAAACAAACATACAACAAGTGTTTTGCATGGTGTCAGTGTCATTGTGTCATGAGATCATGTGTTAGACTATACTCATAAGAGTTCTGGAAAACAACATAGTGGTTGTCAATTGGAATACATGTAACATAAGGGTTCACATGCACATTTCAAATATGGATTCATCACATAAGGAGTATGTGATGTCAAGTTGTGGTTGTTAGATTCAAAGAATCTTAACAACAAAGTCATGGTATATGAATCTTGGTTAGCCAAGTTCATGTTCAAGTTTGAATTCCAATTCAAACTTGCTGGCCTTTCCTAAGCTTGAATACACTAGTGTCTGAAAATGATAACTTGGTCTGGCTTCCAATTCAATTTGGATTAGAATTAGGGTTCATCTCATTTGAATTTAATATGAATTGAGTTCACAATTTGATTTGGTTCTACTAAGTTAACTTTTAATTATGAATCATTTCATAGTTTACTTAGTTTGTTCAATTCAACTCAATTACAATTAGTTCTCCTAAAGTCAAGTAAAATCCAACATAGTTTCTAGGGTTTATTTATTAACTTACATTCAACTAAAGTCAAATATAAACCCAATATGATTACTATAGTTTTTTTATTTGATCTTAGTTATACTAAAGTCAAAAATAAATCCCACATTATGACTAAATTTATTTCTTTAATTTGAACTAAAGTCAAATATGATTCCAAAGTGTTTTACTATGTGCAAATAGTTTTCAACTTTATATGAGTTCTAAAGTTAACTATTAACTCGAAAGATAATTTCTAGGTTTAATTAAATTCCTTAAACCAATTTCATTAGTTTTACTTAAATTAACCTAGGGTTTCAAATAATAATCAAACTATGTTTTAATTTTAATAGAGATGTTAGTCAAAGTTCCTAAAATAAAAAATAATAATCCAAAAATATTTACTAAAGTTAATTTTAAGTTCCTGAACTAGTTGCAAAATAATTGTTTCTTAAACAATTTCTAATTCAATTTAAACCAATTTGAGTTTAATTTCTATTTGAATTCTGACCTCTATTGTATTCTGTTATAAATATATTTTAAAATTATTCAAATTTGTACCAGACTGCCTTGAGTTGAAAATATATGTCCCTATGTTCATTTTGCAAAAGGAAACAATTTATTTGGATTTATTTTTTGCAAGTTATGCCCTTTTTGAATTCAAATTCATTCTCTTTGAATTTGAATTTTAAATTATTCAAAAGTGAAATATTTATGTTCCAGGTGAAAGTACATTTCATAAGGGTCACTTTGCAAAAAGAATCATCTTATTTGGACTTGTAGATAATTAGTTACGAGTGTTTTAAGTTGAGGGGCTTTTCTGCAAAAAATCTATTTTAATTTAATTAAACGGTTTTTCTGTAGATAAGGTTGTGACGTGGCGAGCTCTGATTCACTGAGACCAATTCATTTTATGATCTAATTATGCGTGTGCGATCATGATCCTGCGATGGAGATTAAACACAGGGGGTCCTCACTGGGGCTAAGTCGTCGGAATCTTGCTGGAGAAGTCAACGGCGGTGACACTGGGCTCAGACGTCGATGGATCGGGTGTTCCAGGGGGTCTTGGATCGCACAACGTTGCTGATTTAAGGCCATATGACAAAGAAGACCTTGGCACATCGAGGTCGACGCCTTTCTAGGGCGGAGGATGAGGAGGACATCCCTGGTCCTTTACCATCCTTTTCCATTGATAATGTTGTTGCACAAGACAAGTCCAATGAAACCAAAATGGGACCAATTCCAAGACCATGTGCAAAGCTACTAGAACAATAGGTGAATTCACTCTTAGTTGAATATGGTATTTTTGTTAATTAGAATTTTATAATGCCTAAGTGTTTGCATTTATTTATGATCAAATTTGAAGAGGAGACAAGCTTGGCATGTGAAGATGAAGAATTGCAGCAAGAAGAACACCCACTGATTTCCGATGTTAGCAAGTGCGTGAGGGAGGAGAGGGAGGCACATGCAATACAATTGGAGACGAGATTATGGTCACCAAATAAAGAGAACAAAAGATGGAAACAAGATATCCCCTTTCAGCTTCGAATTAACAACTAGGAGGTCCGATACTGAAATAGGTGCAAAATTCACATACACACTTCAAATAAAGCAAGTAAATACAGGTTGGAGTGCTGGTTCCGTGTGCTTTCCAAACTATATACTCCCGGGCCCTGACTCGCAGTGATCGAGTCGATATCCTCAAAACAATATGGCGGTTGTTTCTGCGAGTTTCCAAATAGTCTTTTATAGAAAAGTTAGGGAAATGCTTGTTTTTGACCTCCAACCTTAGGTTGGACCTAAATGTGTCTTTATATACCCTTGTAAGTCATGACTTTAAGGGGGGTCACATTTGAAATAAACCCTAAACCAGAACGAATTACTACAAGCATTCATCTAAATTCAACATATTCCTCTTTGCATCGTCATGAGTATTTACCCCCTCCAAGTTTGCATCGATATGGACCTTTACTACTGTAAGTCAATTGCTATATGTCGTTCCACTGGGAATTGAGAGATTGCAAAACCACTTCGTGATCGGCGGGCAACATGCGCAAGTGTGTGGTGTTGCGAATATCTATAGGGTTGAAGATCCGTCGCATTGTCAGTGGTTTTGATGTTGTTGATGCCCGTGCGCTATCACGAAGATTTCTCGTGTCTTTGCCCCTCGGCCTGTATGGTTTTCCTTGTAAACTAGATCAAGATTTTCGATCTGGTCTTCCTTATAAGCCACATCACAGTTTTCAATCTGGATCTCTCGTGAACCGGATCATTTTCTTTGAATAGAGATCAATATTCATGTGGGGATTCCTCCCCA
>NC_041388.1:242514579-242569389 GCF_002162155.2 Triticum dicoccoides
GTTAAAAAAAACTTTATGGCTCAGTTTTTTTACGGGTAAAGAACTTTATTCCTTAGATAATAGAGAGATCATGTACAATGAGATGAGAAATAAAGTCCAGAATTGAGCTATCCCAAACCTCAGACGATCTATTACTAAGGGAGTATTTTGCTAAGCTATTTGCTACATTGTTGGTTTCGCGGAAGCAATGGGTTACGTCCACCTTTGTTAAGCCTGCAACAAGAGCTTTACATCCAGAAAATACAACTGCATCCGGGCCTAAATATACATCTTGAGTGAGTGCTTCAACAACGTTCGAGCTATATGCTCCCACTGTCACCAAATTGCAGCCAATGTTTCCGACCAAGTAAAATCCATTTTGGATTGCTACCATCTCTGCCGCTTCTGCACTTATGACATGCGTTATAAACCACACGGGTGCAGCTACAAACTGCCCATGGTCATCTCGAGCTATTGCTCTGTAGCTCCAGTCATAGTCTCAACACAGAATGAAGCATCTACATTAATTTTAATAGTTCCTTTACTTGGTTTTCTCCACATGTGATCATGCTTTTGAACCGGTCGATTTGGAGTATATGCGTAGACAAAGTTTGTTGCTACCACCTTGATAGATACTCCCTCCGTCCGCGAATAAGTATACTTCTAGCCTTTGTTCTAAGTCAAAGTTTTAAAATTTTGACCAAATATATACAAAAGAGTAGTAACATATATGACATAAAATTGATATATTATGAAATTACAATTCAAAACGAATCTAGTGATATTAATTTAGTGTCATAAATGCTGCTACTTTTCCCTATAAAGTTGATTAAAGTTTTAAAACTTTGACTTCAGACAAAAGTTAGAAGTACACTTATTCATAGACGGAGGGAGTACTGCAGTACACTCCGGTGGCCTGATTTCCTCTCCTTTAACGAACTGACGCTGCTGCCACCAGATGTACCAACTCGCCACCGTAATTAGTTCCGCCATAGGAAGCTCCCCAATAGGGGATCGCCCCCTCATCCGAATATCCATGGTCATAGCACCAGATCGGTCTTCCCCAACTGCTTTAAGTATTTCCTCCTTCAGCCCTAGTTGGATCCAGACTTTCAACACTCGCTTGCATGTGAATAGGCAGCGCTGCGAATCTTCAAACCCAATACGACAGTTTGGGCATTGTGCAGAAGTTGGGATATGTCTACCAACTAGTGTTCCTAGACACGGTAATACCCCGCGAAGCACTTTCCACACAAAGTGTTTTACCTTCCCCGATATCTTAAGGCTCCAAAATTTTTTTCCACGAGTCACATTCTTGGTGACTACCTGGTCCATTACTGCGGTTCCAATGGTGTCCAAATTGGTGTTCAAATTCAACATAATATGCTGATCGTAGTGAGAAAGTACCAAAACGAGTGTGATGCCAAGCTACAAAATCATCCATCACTTCCACCCAAAGTGGTATTTGTAATATTTTGTGAACATCGACGGGTGAGAACACAGAACGTATAGGAGCTTCATCCCATTGGCCAGTGTGCGGATCAATCAATTCTCCCACTTTCCCCAACATAGTTGTTCCTCTTGGTGTGATGACCTTCCTAGATTCACTAGTTGGACAGGTGTTAATCTGTGAGCCAATGCCCACCCTCCAAATGCATCCCCTTTTGAACGTTTGTATGCCCACAACAATACTTTGCCATGTAAAAGAAGAGCCCTTCTTAGGGCCTGTATTGAGTATATCTCCATCTGAGTAAGAACTTTTGCACACAAAGAGTCTAGGATTCTAGAGTAGTCGCCAAGATTGTTTTTCTAGTAAAGCAACTTCATGGCTCAGTTTGTACTTGTAGAATCTGTTGTGCTTATTTTATAATCTAAAATTTCAGGGGGGAAATGAGCAAAGTAGATCAAGCAAACACTAAAATAGGACAAGATTACGAAAATCCACCGCAGCGCCAAACGCAGCCAACCATACTGGCTCAGTACGATTGCGCAATCACAACACGATGATTTGTTAAAATTTTGGTTTAAAAAGAAATTCTCCAGCTGCACATTGAACTGAATCAATTTGTTCTTCTTCCCCAGAATTTATTTCAACAGAGGATGATATATAGTACCATAGATAAGCATAGATTGTTTAGTCATGAACCAAAGACATCCTCCTCCAACAAGCGCTTAACCTGAGATCGCTAAAAAAACTACCTCTACGGCTCTACCAACCAAGCAAGTTCTACAAAGAAATTAACTCGGAAGCCCGCGTCTATAATCATGTAAACCACCAGCACATCAGCATGATAGTTTTGACTTTTGATCCAACTATCAACGACAGAATCCAACTCTTGGAAGAGTACATTTCTCCAGAGGGCAAAAAAAAGGATACACATTATGATAAAGCTCTGTGCCTTGAGCATGCCATCAATCAGGACACCTTTACCTTGCATGTTGGACAGTCTGCATTCCTGGGAAAAACTTCTCTAACTTGGCACTGGAGAGAACCTTGTTAGGGTCCAGCTCCATGCGCGCCTTGTTATATGCGTCAACGGGGAAGCGTTTCCGCAACCTAGCCTGCAGTTGAGCAAGTTCATCCTTGTCCTTCGGAACCTGAAAAGAATCAGAGAATTCGTTAGGAAGCAAACCATTTTGTCAATAATGCTTTCAAGACAGTTTAGCAGGCCACTGCTATGCCTGCAAGAGAAGAGATGATTCTCTTGAAATGAACAGGTATGATGCTAATCTTCCACCACGTCTGCAGCAATGCTTACTAACAAACACCAAACGGTAGTGGGTGCATGAATCTTGCAGGTGATAGTTAAAGTTGTTACCTCAATTTTAGCCCAGTGTTCATATGCAGAATAATCATCCCAGAGACTAGTTTGCGTCAGACTTCTGTAGTTGAAGAACTCCTCGGTAATATCCTTCCTTTGGCGAGGATCCGATGTTGGTAAATACATTATTATACCAACCTGCATTACATTACCACAGTAAGTATTTTAAGAGGACTAACAAAGAAAGTAGTTAACTAAAAGTTGAAACATGGTAAAAACTGCATAAAACCTTGTGTCATGGTTAACAAATGAGTTTTGCCAGATTCATCTACAAAATTTTCTATGTATTCGACAAAGTAGCATGAACCAAAGTTCTTCCATGACTGTTGTTAATTTATTACCAATACTGACACCTATACATACTGATTTCTGTGGTATCTATGAAGTACAAATGACAAAATGTTGAGAATAGCAAAGTTTTTCATCGGCTTGTAAAATAATTATCAAATATCACAGTTTGAAGTGAGTTATACAGGGGAAATGTCCTCTAAAGTTTAAAATATCCTAAAAGAATTACTCTCTCCGATCCATAATAAGTGTCGCAGTTTTGAACTACGGTTAGTTCAATCTTAGTTCAAAACTGCGACACTTATTTTGGATCGTAGGAAATACCAAATAAGAATAGAACATGTTCTACATTTCTACACAAAATTAAGATAAACCCAAATCTCATTTGGGTCAATAAGAGAAAAATACTTCTGGAACTGTGACAGTGTTATTGTTCAGTAACTCGGTAAGCATTTGCCTTTTTGATATCTTGCAAATCTGAACTGAGTTGAATCTTAAATTATTGCATGGAAATAGAACATGCCCTCCTGTGAAACCGGTATAACTTTAGAACTTTTGTAACTCACAGCAACATTAATTAACACAACAACAAAATGTGGCAGAAGAACAAGTTACCCATGAAAATATGTCATCTTCTTCAGAGCTTGATGCCGGACTCATGGGGCTCCTGCTGTGGGCAGTCCAACGCTGCTCAATAGGTGCAGGTGCAGGTATATCCTCCTCCTCAATCAACTGTAGCAACTCCTCCATATAATATAAATCCTTCATGTTTGGCTTCGCTAGAGTTCCTGTAGGGAAGCAGGTTTCAGAAACCCACTGCTGCCCACCACAATCAAAACCTAGTATTTCATCACTCCAGCACATGCGATATCCCTCAGACTTCTTCCAATACTCAGCTTCTGCTTTATTAATTCTGATCACATGATCTTTATCCAGAGGATCAAGGGCGAGCAATTGATCCCTCAATTCAGTAAATGAAAGTTGATCTATCGCTGGGTCTTTACTGTCGGCTTCAGTTCTGGAAAACATCTATAAGGTGGCATAAGCTAGAAACCAAAACAAAACAAAAATCCGCTATTCCTGAGTAAAGCTAGAATTTTAGTGCAAATAAATTCAAAATTAACTCCTTTGAGTAAAGCTACAAGTGGTTCTAACATATATTCAGTATTTTACTTGGCTGCATACACCTTCAATTTGTCTATCATTTCAAGGTAGCACAACTGAATGCCTAACAAGCAGACAAAAAGGTTCAACCTGACACTTCTTGTATAACTTATCGCATATGCGACTCTTCCTACAAACATCACGGCCCCCCATGCCTTTCTGTACGAGCCACAACAAAGTCTCAAGCTGGAAAGGTCAAATTCAGACTAAAACATGTAAGAGCAAGCTAAAAGCACCATGGCCAGTTGGTAGCCAGAGTAAAATCACTTGCTCCCTACCATTTCAGTTTCTAACCAAGGGAATATTTAGCTGATTCATTCAGGTAATCAGATACAAAAGAATATCTGCATAAGTGTAGAAAATCTAAGTGAAGTTTGTTAGTATCAAGTGCACACACTGTAAAAGTGCAAGAGTACTTGTAATGTGCTCTCAGGTTAACCTAGAAAGAGTTATGATGAAGTTTCCATACAGAAAATCAAGGAAGCAGTGCAATTTATATATCGAACCACGCCAAGTGTTCGCACCTATATTTCTTCAATGACTCTCGGTAAAGGTCACGAACATGCTGTAGGGCTTCATCCTTTACATATTTTGATGCCAACTTTGGAGTTTTCCATCTTGAAGGAGGATTACATTGGACAACGACAACTGTATCAGTATATGGAATCCACAAGTATTTGATATGTTTGTTTTCAGAAAGCCAATTCCTGAAAAGGGCATGAAAGCAAGGAAGTTAGACATTCCTCTGGTAAAAGATACTAAAACTGTATACAGACTAAGCAACTGAGATGTGTAGCATTACTGGTGGTTTTTCTTGATTTCATCTGCATTAGAAACAAAAGTATGCTCAACAAGTTGGTGTCTTTCTACACACTGAAGAGTAACTTCTGCAACGACTCCTAGGCCACCAAGTCCACAGCGGGCAAGATAAAATAAATCAGGATTTTTCTCCCTTGATAACTCTATCGTCCCTTTGGCAGGAGTAACCAGTTTCATGCTAATAACCTGCTCATCAATTGGAGGCAATCTCGCACCAGTACCATGGGCACCAACCTGTAGGCAATCAAGAATTTAACATTTGAAATTAGTTACGCATATTCATATCATGTCCAAACTGAAATTAGTGGACATTAAGCTTCATTCACACAAGTTGTAGAGCAATACCAATAAAGCAATTAGATCCCTCAAGCAGTAGGGCGAGTAAAGTTGGGCGTACATATTCAGAAGATAAGCAGTTAGCACGCATAAAAGCTACTATACACAGTGAAAACAAATGGCAGTACATAGTTACTTTGATGCCATAAGAACTGTTCATAACTACTCCCTCCGTTCCAAATTACTCGTCGTGGTTTTAGTTCAAATTTGAACTAAAACCACGACGAGTAATTTGAAACGGAGGGAGTAACATTCTACTCATTGCTCCTTTCAGCAAATATACTTATCTCTCTCTCACAAAAAATGGGCAATACTACGAAAGAGGTTCTTTTCAGTAGAAACACGTGGAATTCCATGTTACAAAGAATGTCAAAAACATTTGTAGCTGGTAAAAAAATAGTAAGCATGTGCAATGAATATATAACAAAGACAAAGCTTAGAGAATCCCCCCTTATGAAAAGCAAATTAAGTCTATCTTCTTAGCAAACCTCAAGTTTTGGAGAACTTCTGGGTAAGAAATCTAAAAACGGAAGACCCGGATGATAAGACTCGACCGAAGATAACCTTCGGTCTTTCTGTTAACCGTTTTCTGCTGATTGATGTGTCTGAACTAGAAAGACCGCTCTAGCCCTTCTGTTAGTAGTATGTCCAAGGACATGAACTGAATCTCCTAGTAAAATTAACATGAAAGTTTTGCCACTCTCTGGAACCCTCATCTGTCGCCACATTAAGCACGTTTGAACTCCTGCAACAGGCTATGAGGCGATGCTTTCTAGCTTTTATGCGAATAAAACAGTAACTAATGCAGTGTTGCCAATGGGAAGCATTTCATCAAATATCTTCAATCAAATTTGTGCCAAATGATTTTCCAATTTTCATTATAATACTACCAAATATCAGCGATACAACTCCTTGCATAGCGCGTGTACAGAAGGAGTTGAGGATTATCCATAACCATAACTAATATCCTATTCGCAGCTCCTTTGAGCAAATGCTTGTTCCTCCAAAAAAGGGCAATATTAGTCAAAGCAGTTTTCAATCTTCAATTAAATATAAAAGAACATTAAAAACATCTGCAGATGGTAAACATAGCCATGTGCAATTAAATATAAAAGAAATAATATGCTCAGAAAGTATACATTATGAAGAAAAGCAAATAAATTATATCCTCTCAAATCTCAAGTACTCCCTCCATCCCAAATTATTTGTCTTAGATTTGTCTAGATACCGAACTTGACATGGGAGGAGTCCGTAAAGAGAGATCTGAGGAGTATCAACAAAGAACTAGCCATGGACAGGGGTGCATGGAAGCTTGCTATCCATGTGCCAGAACCATGAGTTGGTTATGAGATTCTTATGGGTTTCAGCTCTAGCCTACCCCAACTTCTTTGGGACTAAAGGTTGTTGTTGCTGTAGATTTGTCTAGATACGGATGTATTTAAACACATTTTAGTGTTAGATACATCCGTATCTAGATAAATTTAAGACAAGTAATTTGGGATGGAGGTTGCATTAGAGAATATTTTAGTGAGAACTATAAAAAAGAAAGACCTAATTAAATGGTAAGACTCGAGCAAAGATAGCCTGGAGTCTTATTAACCATTTTCTGCCAATTGATTTGTCTGTGAACTAAAAAGGCCCATCTAGCCCATATATTAGTAGGTGCAAGGATATGAGCCGAATCTACCAGTACAATACATGCAAAAGTTTTGTCAAACATTGATGTCTAGATCAATAGATTAGTTCTACATTAAGTGTGTTTGAATCCATGCAACAGTCTATGAGACGATGCTTTCTTGCTTGTATGTGAATATAACAGTAACTCTTGCAGTGTTGCAAATGTGAAGCATGCCATAGAGCATCTTCAACCAAATTTGTGCTAAGTGATTTTGATGATTTTCATTGTAATATCAAAATTCACTAATAGAGCTCATCGCATGTATGGAGGGAATGGCTTTCCCCAACTGAACAGACCTGAATGATGCCGCCGACCTGCTGCTCTCGAATGGAGGCAAAGTTCTGCAGTGTGAGCCCATGCTTGCTGAGCGCATCGACGAGCTCGGCGACACGTATCCCAGCCTGCACCGTGACGGTCTTCTTCTTGACATCGACGTCTAGCACCTTGTCCATGAGCGCAAGGTTGACCATGCCGGCCCGGGAGAGCCCGAGGCCATTGGGGGACAGCCCGGAGCCGAGGGGCCTGAGCCTGCGTCGCTCCCTGTGGGCTGTGGCGAGGGCATCCTCGAGCGCCGGGATGGAGTCGGGCTGGAGGAGGACGCGGGTGTGGACCTCGTGAGTGCCGCTCCAGTTGGAGACGGTGTGGAGGTCGTCGGGGAGGGGCGCGTACTTGAAGGGGACGGCCTTCTTGTGGAGCGCGTCGGGTGGGAAGGGGAAGGAGTAGTAGGTGGCGGCGCCGCAGCCGAGGACGAGGAGCGCGTAGCCGGCGTACTTGCGGAGGTCGGTGTCGGAGGCCGGGAGAGGGGAGGAGGAGGAGAGAGCACGGATGAGTTGGAGTTTGTGGTGAGGCTGGGAGGGGGAGGAGGTGCCGCATCGTGGGGAGCGGGAGTGGGTGCGCGGCGGCGGTCGAGTCGCGGCCGGAGGAATGGCGACGGGAGAGGCCACCGCACCAGATCGCGATGGGGTTTTAATCTCCGGTTCGTTTGGGAACGGGGTTTTCGCTGGTAGGGTGCTACGGTGTGGAATATGCGTGAAGTTTTGTGCGTTAGAGGTAAACTGTAAAAACTAGAAGAACGCCTGTGCGTTGCAACGGGTCACATTAATTTTAAAAGTTCAATATTACGACATTTACGATCTTTTTTACCATCATATTCTCACACACACAGACACACACTCTTCCTCCCTCTTCCTTACTCTCTATCCCCCTCTCCCTCTCTCTCTAACACACACGCATATCTATCTTATTGGGTACGGGACCATAATCCATCTATTTCACACATACACGCTAGTGCATAACAATATGGATTATGTGTATTATATTTGCCACCAGAACTGGGGAATTAATTTCATGTAAATCGACCAGCCACAGCTCCAAGAATACGCAGACGAGGTGGCTCGGGTCAGCGTCGGCGCCGTCCAGCGCGGGCCACGGGCCCGCTTCCAAGTGCACATGCAATGCACATCTTCACAAATATTATAACCAGATGTGAGAAATCACATGCATAGAAAAGACATTCTGATAGCAATCCAAATACCATACTCAATTGAGTACCTAACCTGGACAATACTCTTATTTCTATGCGCCAGAAAAAATGGAATAGCAAAGCTAAGTATGCCTACATACGCTCAAATTATATATAAAAATCTTGGGTGAACAGTTGCAACAAAGCACTAAGCAACGATAAATTTAAATAAAAAATCCATTAACTATGCAGCCAGCAGGCTTGTTACAACATAGAGAGATAGGAAAATGTCACCTCCAGTAATGTAGCGCAAAGGAGTGGAACGAAGCATGAATGAGCGGTTGTCTGTTCTTCTCCATGTACATGGATCAGCAGTAGAGGCCAAGTATATAAGTACTTGACTGGACTCCACTCTTCGTGTACGGAGAGCCATATTCACCTTCTCACCGCTGCAGCATGGGAGGACGGCTGGTTCACGTGACCCTCCAGCTGGGGGATCCATGGTGGCTGACCGTCGAGCTCGAGGCAGAGAAGTTGAGGGCAGCAGTGGCGAGATCCATGCCGGCCAACCGGGCGAAGAGGAGGTCGTTGGGGAGGGACACATCGGCAAGATCCGGTCACCACGCGACCTGAAGAGCAACAGTGATCTCCACAAGCTGTAGGCCGATGGCGTGCTCCATCCCCTGCGATGGGGTGACCATGGCGGTGGCCACAGCTCCTCATGCTCGCCTCGATCTCGGCGACACACCCTGAGTGTAGGAGGCAGCAACGACCTCGACGAAATCATGGCCTCCATCCCGGAACACATGAAGGACCTCGGCCCTGTCGCTTCTCCTCCCGCCGTAGCTGAACGCGGATGCGGACCGTGGGTAGGAGGGCAGGCGGCGTCGCCTCGGCTGACGACAAGGAGCAGCGTTGATTTCGGGTAGGTGGCATCGCGAGGACGGCCGCGGCCGTGGGGAAGCACCCTGATCATGCTGCCAGGCCAATGCTTCTCCTCCGATCCCCTATCCCCGAAGATTGCGCCGCCTCCCCGGTCGTGTTGTTTCCATATATTATGCCATTTTTTCCTGTACCTAAACAAACGCGGGCGAGCGGATGACAGAGTTTTGGTCCGCCCTCTAAAATTGCTAAACACACTTTTGGTGAGGATTATTGTTAATAAATGAATTCAATCATGTCACTCTAAATAAATGGATTCAATCATGTGACTCTAATTACTTCGGATTGTTATGTGCACACTAAGCGGGGTGCAGTTAGGAAAGAAAATGTTTTCTAATTAAAGTGATTGAGTGATTTAAGGTAACGTTAATTAATTTAGATTTGATTTTTAGTGATTGTTAGTAAAGTATGATGCGTCTTTAAAATCTTTTATTTGTTTCTTTAAAATATATTATTTGTTTCCTAAAGAAATTTGCAATAATGGAAGGTATCGGTTGATTTGAATAAGTTAGTAAATTTAAATCCGTGATTGCGTGCATGTTTGGAAAGTGCTGATTTGCAAGTAAAGAGCTTAGGGGTAAATAAACCGGTGAATAAGAAACCAGCATCGAAAAAAATCTACGACGGTTAACCTACGAAAAAACCCGGACGAAAGTGGTTGGACGAAAAAAAACCTGGAAGCGAGACTACCAACTGCAGTTAGGAAAGAAAATGTTTTCTAATTAAAGTGATTGAGTGATTTAAGGTAAGGTTAATTAATTTAGATTTGATTTTTAGTGATTGTTAGTAAAGTATGATGCGTCTTTAAAATCATTTATTTGTTTCCTTAAAATCTATTATTTGTTTCCTAAAGAAATTTGCAATAATGGAAGGTATCGGTTGATTTGGATAAGTTAGTAAATTTAGATCCGTGATTATGTGCACGTTTGGAAAGTGCTGATCTGCAAGGAAAGAGCTGATGGGTAAATAAACCGGTGAATAAGAAAGCAGCATCGAAAAAAATCTACGACGGTTAACCTACGAAAAAAACCGGACGAAAGTGGTGGGACGAAAAAAAACCTGGAAGCGAGACTACCAACTGCTCCATTAGGAGTAGAGATCCGATGACGAGTTTGGCCCCCTTTTGGCTTTTATTATAGTCGCTCGGCCCGTAAATGATCTTACGGTGGCCCGCAACCCTACCCCCTCCCCCGCGGTATATCTACGGGATTGCGGCGAGTATACGGGGCGAAACCCTATCCCCTCGCCGCCGTGATTTCCCAATCCCCTTTTCGATTTTTCACCGCCGGTGAGCTAAATTCGCAACCCCCGCCCACCGATCTGCAACTATGTGGAGCTCAGGCCAGCGCGGTGGCGACGAAGACCCGAAGCGCAAGCGTTGCGTCACCGCCGACGCGGCACACAAGCGCTCGGCCAAATGGTACACCAAGTATGGGCTCTCAGCCCCGGCATCCCTCCTCCACCGCGAGACGGAGGAGTACGATCGCCGCTATGCGCGACGCTTTCGACGCGGGGAGTGAAAAGTGCTAGTTATCGACTAGAGGGGGGCTGAATAGGCGATTTTTATAAATAGCCTTCAAAACACGGAGGCTTTGAAGACAAACGATATAAATGAACATATTGATATGCGGCGGAAATTAGACTACACTAGACAAGTCATAGTCAAGTAAGCAATGAAGTGAAAACACGAAGACTATTAGCAGCTAGATAGTATGGATCGGGATGGAAGATAGTATGAAACAAAACAGTAAAGAGTCTTCACTTAGTAAAGTCAATCAGATTATACAGTCATGCAATGACTTCACGAAGACAAACTGTAAAGTAAAAGGAGGTGGAGGATAGAACCAGTAGCTTGATGAAGACAAGGATTTGGTAAATCAGTTCCAGTTATTGTGACAACTGTACGTCTGGTTAGGGAGGCTGAGATTCAACTCAGAAGACCGTGTCTTCACCTTATTCCTCTTGAGCTAAGGACACACAGTCCTCGTCCAATCACTCTAGTAAGTCTCCAAGGTAGACTTCCAAACCTTCACAGACTTCGTTCACCGGCAATCCACAATGACTCTTGTATGCTCAGAACGCGACGCCTAACCGGCTGGAGGATTCACAGTCCTCAAGTGTAACAAGTCTTCAGGTCACGCAGACAGAAAGACTTCAGTGATGACTAACACTCTTTGGTTCTGGGTGTTTTGGGTTTTATCCTCGCAAGGATCTCTCTCTCAAATGCTTCGGGGGTGGGTTGTTCTCAAACGACAAAAGCCGTGTACTAACTCTGAGCAGCCACCAATTTATGGTGTAGGGGGTGGGCTATTTATAGCCAGGAGGCAACCCGACCTGATTTGTCCGAAATGACCCTGGATCACTAAGGAACTGACACGTGTCCAACGGTCAGATTTTAAACACATGCGGCAACTTGACTTGGGCTACAAGTAAAGCTGATTCATCCAGCTCTGGATAGGATTTGCTCTCATTGTCTTCGCTCGAAGACATGGGATTTGGTTGAGCATCACATCAGTCACTCTGACTTCATTCACTTGGACCCCACTTAACAGTGCGGTGGTTCCTATGACTCAACAAAGAAGAAAGGAAACTACAAAACAACTATGTCTTCGTACTCCATAGTCTTCATACGATGTCTTCTCATGTCATAGTCTTCAATGTGAATTTTTTCATGAACCACCATTGTCTTCAATGTCTTCACACATTTTTGGGGGTCATCTCTGGTAGGTAAACCGAATCGATGAGGAACTACTACATGTGTTATCCTGCAATTTTCACAAACACATTAGTCCCTCAACTAAGTTTGTCGTCAATACTCCAAAACCAACTAGGGGTGGCACTAGATGCACTTACAAGAAGCTCTTCCGGCACGGGGAGCACTTCGGGCGCGCCGCTACTTCCAGTGAAGAGGGAGCCCAGCGAGCTTCCTCTGCTCTGCGCCGTTAAGAGGGAGCCGGGGGAGGAGCGCCCACGCGGTCGTGGCGTCATCAGCTCGGGGGACTACCGCGTTGGGCCCGACGTGGACGCCTTCGAAGCAGCGCTCACCGAGCGCATTGCGCGTGAGTAGGAGCAGGAGGACGAGCGTCGGCGGGACGAGGAGCTCGGTGACCTCCTCTACAAGCAGGCGCTCGCCGCCGCGCGCGAGTTCGACACCAAGCAAGCGGGATGGCGCCGTGAAGCCGAGGAGCAAGACAAGATCTACATCAATTTTTTCTCCTCCAACGACGACGAGTGAGTGTCGCCGTGGCACCCAGAGAGCTCCCGTGAGCTCCGGTTTTGGCTAGTTTAGGGTAGGGTGGCATCGCGATGTAAAGTAACTTTCGAAATGTAGCGATGATCAAACTATGAATGCAGTATGTGTTCTTCTACGGCTCCCAGTCCCGGCGTCCCTCCTCCACCGCGAGACGGAGGAGTACGACCACCCCTATGCGCGACGCTTTCGACGCGGGGAGCAATTCGGGGCGCCGCTGCTTCTAGTGAAGAGGGAGCCGGGGGAGGAGCGCCCACGCGGCCGCGGCGTCATCGGCCTGGAGGACTACCTCGTTGGGCACGACATGGACACCTTCAAAGCGGTGCTCGCCGAGCGCACTGCGCGCGAGCAGGAGCAGGAGGACGCGCGTCGGTGGGACGAGGAGCTCGGTGACCTCCTCTATAAGCAGGCGCTCGCCGTTGCGCGCGAGTTCGACGCCAAGTGTAACACCCCGGATATAACTTTCCCAATTTGTAATCCAACTCTTGTCGTTTCCGGCGTTAAGTTATATTTATTTCCTCGGGTTCGGGTCTTTGTCTCCGTGTGTTGTTTTCGTTGTCATGCATCTCATATCATGTCATTATGTGCATTGCACTTGCATACGTGTTCATCTCATGCATTCGAGCATTTTCCCCGTTGTCCGTTTTGCATTCCGGCGCTTCGTTCTCCTCCGGTGGTCATTTCTAGCTTTCTTTCGTGTGTGGGGATTAAACATTTCCGGATTGGACCGAGAATTGTCAAGCGGCCTTGGTTTACTACCGGTAGACCGCTTGTCATGTTTCGTATCATTTGGACTTTGTTTGATACTCCAACGGTTAACCGAGGGACCGAAAAGGCCTCGTGTGTGTTGCAGCCCAACACCCCTCTAATTTGGCCCAAAACCCACCCTTTGCTCCATCATCTAGAGCGTTCGATCACGATCACGTGGCCGAAAATCGCACCTCATTTGGACACTCCTAGCTCCCTCTATGCCTATATAAAGGCCTCTCCCCGAAAATTCGCGGATCCCCCTTCCTCTAACCCTAAAAATCCGTCTCCGCCGCCGCCGGACGTGTTCGGACGGAGCCGGACAACGTCCGGATCCCACCGCCGCCAACCGCGCAGCGCCACGTGGCAACCGCCGTCGCCGCCGCCTCTGAGGCCCGCCCGGCCCGCGCAGGGCCCCACGAGCCCAAAGCTTCGCGCCGCCCGACCCCGCCGCCAAGTTCGCCTCGCCGCCGCCTTCTCTAACTCCGGCGCACCCCGCCGCCGCACGCCAACGCCGGCCAGACTCCGGCGCGCCCCACCGCACCGCTGCCGGCGACGCCCCGCGCCGTGGCTCGCCTCCACCGCGACCCCCTCGCCGCCCGGCCGCAGATCCGGCCGCCGCCGCCTCGCCCTCGTCGGATTCGGGCTCCGGTGACCTCCGACCGCGGCCCTGGTGACGGTGATCCTCGGGAGTCGCACGCGTGAACAGTGCATCCGATCCAGATCCAGATCCGGATCCTAACCCTAGGGTTGACTTTTGCCTCGTTTCCAGTATTTTTTTGCATTCTTGCACATGCTATATCTCCGCATCCGTAGCTCCGATTCATGCATATAGCATATCAAAATGTTCGTCTCAGAGAGTACATCATTTCATTTCATTGCATCATTTTCATTTGAGTTCATCTTGATGCCCGAAATGCTGTTAGAAGAGGGCTTCATGAGTTAATTGTCAGATCTGCTACTTCATCTTAGACATTTGTCATTTTTGCCATGATTATTGTGTGCATGTTATTCCCATGAGCTCTACATATGTTTTGTTAAGGGTTTTGTCATCTTTCCAGAGGTGCAACCCATGTATTTTTGTGATGTGTGTGGTGCCTAGTGCAAGCTTGCAAAGTGAGGCACTCGGTAACTCTGTTTTCAAGGACTTAGTAATTTCACTGTCCTGGGATTGTTTAGTTCACGATGCCATATGTTCATGCTGTTTCCTAGTGATCCGTGCCTCTTTTGAGGATGATCAGTAAAGGAGTTTTGTTAATATTGTAGTGCTCTATCCATCCATGCCTTTGTTTGCAATTATGGAGCACCCTAGCTTGAGTCAATCGAGCTCTACTTTTGCTTCGTTGTGATTCTGGGCAGATTGTCAACTCGTTTGCAATTTTGCCGATGATGTTGTAGTTGATCCGTGCATGCTATGCCATTGTTCTTGCCATGTCTAGCTTGCATTTTGTGCCTTCTTAATAGATGTATGCTTGTCTTGACATGACTTGCACCATAGTGAGTGCATCAAGCTCGTTAACATGCCTTCGTGAGTTATGTTTCAGCATGTGTCAGTTTTCACTAAGTCTGAAAACTGATTATGTTTTTGCTATGTTCGTGTGCTTGTTAGTATATTTTGTGATCCCTTTTGGCTCAAGGTCACTAAGGGACTTTTGTTAAGCTTGTTGAGTAGCTCCATGCCATGTTCTTCTTTGTCATAATCAGGTCCTGTAGCATGTTGTTTTGTTGCTCCGTAGAGGGCTTCATGATCTGAAATTTTAGACAAGTGTTAATTTCACTAAGTCTGAGATCTGTTTACCATTTGCGTTTTTGCCATGCTTGTTTGAACCTGTTAATGGATGAATTGGCCGTAGCTCAGTGCTATACTTTTGTTAAGCATCTTGAATGCTTCCCTGCCATGTATTTTGATGCCATGTTTGAGTGCTGTAGCATGTTCATTTCATTGCATTTAGATGCCTACTTGCTGTAAATCGCAGACCGGTGCCAATTTTGAATCGCTTGCTATTTCCAAACCGTAACTCCGATTCCGGCGTTCTTTATATCGTTTTCAAGCGATTTCGTCTCATCTTTCCAGTGGCACACTTGGAATTCCAAGTTGAGGCCAGGTTCATGCATTTCCTATCATATCTTGCATTTTGCATCCCGCATCGCATCCCGCATAGTATACCATCATTGCATCTTATTGTTTGAGCTTGCACGTGGTTGATTGTATCCTTGTTGCTTGTTTGTCTTGTTTGGGTAGAGCCGGGAGACGGGTTCGCTAACGAGGAGCCCGTTGAGTTTGCTTTTGAGGATCCAGTCAACTCTGACAGCTTTGCAGGCAAGATGATCATACCCTCAAGATCACTACTATCTTTGCTATGCTAGTTTGCTCGCTCTTTGCTTTGCCAATGCTACGATGCCTACCTTTTGCTTGTCAGCCTCCCAATTGCCATGTTAAACCTCTAACCCACCAAGTCCTAGCAAACCGTTGATTGGCTATCTTACCACTTTGCTCAGCCCCTCTTATAGCGTTGCTAGTTGCAGATGAAGATTGGAGCCGTTCCTTGTTGGAACATTTATTTACTTGTTGGGATATCATTATATTGCTATGTTATCTTAATGCATCTATATACTTGGTAAAGGGTGGAAGGCTCAGCCTCTCGCCTAGTGTTTTGTTCCAATCTTGCCGCCCTAGTTTCCGTCATATCGGTGTTATGTTCCCGGATTTTGCGTTCCTCACGCGGTTGGGTTATAATGGGAACCCCTTGATAGTTCGCCTTGATTAAAGCTTTTCCAGCAATGCCCAACCTTGGTTTTACCATTTGCCACCTAGCCTCTTTTTCCCTTGGGTTTCCGGAGCCCGAGGGTCATCTTATTTAAACCCCCCTAGGCCAGTGCTCCTCTGAGTGTTGGTCCGACCGAGTAGACTGCGGGGCCACCTCGGGGCAACTTGAGGGTTGGTTTTACTCGTAGGATGTCTCATCTGAGTGTACCCTGAGAAAGAGATATGTGCAGCTCCTATCGGGATTTGTCGGCACATTCGGGCGGTGTTGCTGGTCTTGTTTTAACCTGTCGAAATGTCTTGTTGTACCGGGATACCGAGTCTGATCGGAATGTCTCGGGTGGAGGTCTATTTCTTTGTTGACCGTGAGAGCTTGTCATGGGCTAAGTTGGGACTCCCCTGCAGGGATTGAGCTTTCGAAAGCCGTGCCCGCGGTTATGGGCAGATGGGAATTTGTTAATGTCCAGTTGTAGATAACTTAAACCTAAACTTAATTAAAATGAATCAACCGTGTGTGTTACCGTGATGGCCCCTTCTCGGCGGAGTCCGGGAAGTGGACACGGTGTTGGAGTAATGCTTGCGCAGCTTGTTCCTTTAGTTTCTCGTTCGCGCTTTGCCTCCTCTTCTCGCTCTCTTTTGCGAATAAGTTAGCCACCATATATGCTAGTCGCTTGCTGCAGCTCCACTTATATTCATCTTACCCTTCCTATAAGATTAAATAGTCTTGATCGCGAGGGTGCGAGATTGTTGAGTCCCTGTGGCTCACAGATTACTATTACACCAGATGCAGGTCCAGGTGATTCCGCTCCAGGTGACACATACGAGCTCAAGTGGGAGTTCGACGAGGATTCTCAGCGTTACTATGTCTCTTTTCCTGATGATCAGTAGTGGTGCCCAGTTGGGGGTGATCGGGACCGTGTCGCATGTTGGATTTTTCTTCTATTTTGGCGCCGTAGTCGGGCCATGAGTGTTTGGATGATGTATGTCATTTATGTACTTTGATTGACGTGGCGAGTGTAAGCCAACTATGTATCTCCCCTTTTATTTTATATTACATGGGATGTTGTGATGATTGCCTAACTTGCGACATTGCTTTCAATGCAGTTATGTCTCTAAGTCGTGCCTCGACACGTGGGAGCTATAGCCGCATCGAGGGTGTTACACCAAGAAAGCGGGATGGTGTCGCGAAGCCGAGGAGCAAGACAAGATCTACATCAATCTTGTCTCCTCCTCCGACGACAAGTGAGCGTCGTCGTGGCACCCGGAGAGCTCCATTGAGCTCCGATTTTGGCTAGTTTAGGCTAGGGTGGCATCGCGATGTAAAGTAACTTTCGGAATGTAGCGATGATCAAACTATGAATGTAGTATGTGTTCTTCATTTCGCACGAGAATGCTTTCTTTCGAAATTTACGATTTTAATTGAGGGCTCTGTTCGGGCGCCACAGCCGATTTCACCCCTCAAACCTCTAATTTCTCGACCCTTATCCACGATATAATGGTTGCTGATATACAAAGTGTGTTAGATATGCTCTTAGAGCATCTATGAAGGACATATCCAACATCAACCTATAATTTCCTCCCGTCCGTGGACAGGGAGACCAGCCCACGGACACTCACGTCGGAGGCTGTCATCCAATGTTGTCGGCATACATTTCAACTACTATTTGAACTAACCGGATGAAATTCGTGCAAACATTGCTGGACTTCATATAAACATGACGGATTTCATTATATTTTGGACATACTTCAACTAAGCTCGTTCGATTGTGGAGATATAATTAATTTACCAAATCTAAATGATCGTTGGCGCCCGTTCCCCGTGTCCGGCCATGAGCCCCGAGAACTGAAGCTTCGGCTTCTCCAGTTACGCCTCGGCGCTCTCTGATGTCTACTACGCAACCTTCTTCTTGTAGAATCGTGTTGGGCCTCCAAGCGCGGAGTTTTGTAGGACAGTAGCAAATTTCTCTCAAGTGGATGACCTAATGTTTATCAATCAGTGGGAGGCGTAGGATGAAGATGGTCTCTCTCAAACAACCCTGCAACCAAATAACAAAAGAGTCTTTGTGTCCCCAACACACCCGATGCAATGGTAAATTGTATATGCACACTAGTTCGGCGAAGAGATGGTGATACAAGTGCAATATGGATGGTAGATATAGGTTTTTGTAATCTGAAAATATAAAACAGCAAGGTAACTAGTAACAGAAGTGAGCGGAAACGGTATTGCAATGCTTAGGAACAAGGCCTAGGGTTCATACTTTCACTAGTGCAAGTTTTCTCAACAATGATAACATAATTAGATCATATAACGATACATCAACATGCAACAAAGAGTCACTCCAAAGTCACTAATAGCGGAGAATAAACGAAGAGATTGTTGTAGGGTACGAAACCACCTCAAAGTTATTCTTTTTGGTCGATGTATTGGGCTATTCTTATAAGTGTCACAAACAGCCCTAGAGTTCGTACTAAAATAACACCTTAAGACACACATCAACCAAAACCCTAATGTCACCTAGATACTCCAATGTCACCACAAGTATCCACGGGTTTGATTATACGATATGCATCACACAATCTTAGATTCATCTATTCAAACCAACACAAAGAACTTCAAAGAGTGCCCCAAAGTTTCTACCAAAGAGTCAAGATGAAAACATGTGTCAAACCCCTATGCATAAGTTCACAAGGTCACAGTACCCGCAAGTTGATCACCAAAACATACATCAAGTAGATCACGTGAATATCCCATTGTCACCATAGATAAGCACATGTAAGACATACATCAAGTGTTCTCAAATCCTTAAAGACTCAATCCGATAAGATTACTTCAAAGGAAAAACTTAATCCATTACAACAATCTAGAGGGGGAGAAACATCATAAGATCTAACCATAATAGCAAAGCTCGCGGTACATTAGGATTGTGCCAAATCAAGAACACGAGAGAGAAAGAGAGAGAGAGAGAGAGAGAGAGAGAGAAAGAGAGAGAGAGATCAAACACATAGCTACTGGTACATACCCTCATCCCCGAGGGTGAACTACTCCCTCCTCGTCATGGAGAGCGTCGGGATGATGAAGATTGCCACCAGTGATGATTTCCCCCTCTGCCAGGGTGCCGGAACAGGCTCCCGATTGGTTTTTGTGGCTACAGAGGCTTGCGGCAGCGGAACTCCCGATCTAGGTTCTGTTCTGGAGGTTTTGGGATTTATAGGAGGTGTTGGCGTCGGGGATACATTGGAGACGTATCAAGCATCCCCAAGCTTAATTCTTGCTTGTCCTCAAGTAGGTAAATGATAAAAACTGAATTTTTGATGTGGAATGCTACCTAAGATATTCATCCACGTAATTTTCTTTATTGTGGCATGAATGTTCAGATCCGCAAGATTCAAAACAAAAGTTTAATATTGACATAAAAATAATAATACTTCAAGCATACTAACAAGGAAATTATGTCTTCCCAAAATAACATGGCCAAAGAAAGCTTATCCCTACAAAATCATATAGTCTGGCTATGCTCCATCTTCATCACACAAAATATTCAAATCATGCACAACCCCGATGACAAGCCAAGCAATTGTTTCATACTTTTGATGTTCTCAAACTTTTTCAACTTTCACGCAATACATGAGCGTGAGCCATGGACATAACACTATAGGTGGAATAGAATATGGTGGTTGTGGAGAAGACAAAAAGAAGGAGATAGTCTCCCATCAACTAGGCGTATCAACAAGCTATGGAGATGCCCATCAATAGATCAATGTGAGTGAGTAGGGATTGCCATGCAACGGATGCACTAGAGCTATATGTGTATGAAAGCTCAAAAAGAAAACTAAGTGGGCGTGCATCCAACTTGCTTGCTTATGAAGACCTAGGGCATTTTGAGGAAGCCCATTGTTGGAATATACAAGGCAAGTTCTATAATGAAAAATTCCTACTAGTATATGAAAGTGACAACATAGGAGACTTGTCGTGGATTTAACACGGCAGATGCCCTAGTGAAAGGACTTAGGTGTGGAGCCATCGCAACTAGGTTAGCTTGAAGGGGTTGAACAGGACAAAAGGCACGAAGAGTTTACCCAGGTACGACCCCTCTTGATGAGGTAAAAGCCTATGTCCTGCTTCTAGTTGTATTGTTGAGTATCAATTACAAGGGAGCGAATACGCTTGACCTAGTTCTCGATTAGTTGTTTCTTGGCCTAACCCGCCGCCGGGTCACCTCTTTATACACATGTTGATGCCCGGTGGCTTACAGAGTCCCGGCCGGCTCACACAAACGCTACCGGCTCGGTTTCTAACCAAACCTGCCTTACAGAACAAGTTATCATATGGCGGTTTTGAAGGAAATATGCCCTAGAGGAAATAATAAAGTTATTATTTATTTCCTTTTATCATGATAATTGTTTATTATTCATACTATAATTGTATTAACCGGAAACTTGATACATGTGTGAATACATAGACAAACAAAATGTCACTAGTATGCCTCTACTTGACTAGCTCGTTAATCAAAGATGGTTATGTTTCCTAGCCATAGACATGAGTTGTCATTTGATTAATGGAATCACATCATTAGGAGAATGATGTGATTGACTTGACCCATTCCGTTAGCTTAGCACTTGATCGTTTAGTATGTTGTTATTGCTTTCTTCATGACTTATACATGTTCCTATGACTATGAGATTATGCAACTCCCGTTTACCGGAGGAACACTTTGTGTGCTACCAAACGTCACAACGTAACTGGGTGATTATAAAGGTGCTCTACAGGTGTCTCCGAAGGTACTTGTTGGGTTGGCGTATTTCGAGATTAGGATTTGTCACTCCGATTGTCGGAGAGGTATCTCTGGGCCCACTCGGTAATGCACATCACTATAAGCCTTGCAAGCATTGTAACTAATGAGTTAGTTGCGGGATGATGTATTACGGAACGAGTAAATAGACTTGCCGGTAATGAGATTGAACTAGGTATTGAGATACCACGATTGAATCTCGGGCAAGTAACATACCGATGACAAAGGGAACAACGTATGTTGTTATGCGGTTTGACCGATAAAGATCTTTATAGAATATGTAGGAGCCAATATGAGGATCCAGATTCCGCTATTGGTTATTGACCGGAGACATGTCTTGGTCATGTCTACATAGTTCTCGAACCCATAGGGTCCGCACGCTTAAAGTTTCAGTGACGATTGTATTATGAGTTTTTGTGTTTTGATGTACCGAAGGTAGTTCGGAGTCCCGGATATGATCATGGACATGACGAGGAGTCTCAAAATGGTTGAGACATAAATATCCATATATTGGACGACTATGTTCGGACACCGGAATGGTTTGGGGAGTTTCAGACATATACCGGAGTACCGGGGGGTTACCAGAACCCCCCGGGGAGTGTAATGGGCCAAGATGTGCCTTAGTGGAGAAGAGGAGGGGCGGCTAGGGCAGGCCGCACGCCCCCTCCCCCTCTAGTCTAAATTGGACAAGGAGGGGGGCGACGCCCCCCTTTCCTTCCTCTCTCTCCTTCCCTTCCTTTCCCCCTCCTACTCCAACTAGGAAAAGAGGGAGTCCTACTCCCAGTGGGAATAGGACTCCTCCCTGGCGCGCCCTCCCCTGGCCGGCCGCCTCCTCCCCCCGGTCATTTATATACAGGGGTAGGGGGCACCTCTAGACACACAAGTTGATCTATTGATCTATTCCAGCCGTGTGCGGTGCCCCCCTCCATCATATTCCACCTCGGTCATATCGTAGCGGTGCTTAGGCGAAGCCCTGCATCGGTAGCAACATCTCATCATCACCACACCGTCGTGCTAATGGAACTCTCCCGTGAAGCTCTGCTGGATCGGAGTTCGCGGGACGTCATCGAGCTGAACGTGTGCTGAACTAGGAGGTGTCATACGTTCGGTACTTGGATCGGTCGGATCGTGAAGACGTACGACTACATCAACCGCGTTGTGCTAACGCTTCCGCTTTTGGTCTACGAGGGTACGTGGATGATAATCTCCCCTCTCGTTGCTATGCATCACCATGATCCTGTGTATGCGTAGGATTTTTTTTGAAATTACTATGTTTCCCAACGGTGGCATCCGAGCCAGGTTTTATGCGTAGAAGTTATATGCACGAGTAGAACACAAGTGAGTTGTGGGCGATACAAGTCATGCTGCTTACCAGCATGTCACACTTTGGTTCGGTGGTATTGTTGGATGAAGCGGCCTGGACCGACATTACGCATACGCTTACGCGAGACTGGTTCTACGACGTGCTTTGCACACAGGTGGCTGGCGGGTGTCAGTTTCTCCAACTTTAGTTGAACCGAGTGTGGCTACGCCCGGTCCTTGAGAAGGTTAAAATAGCACTAACTTGACGAACTATCGTTGTGGTTTTGATGCGTAGGTAAGAACGGTTCTTGCTCAGCCCATAGCAGCCACGTAAAACTTGCAACAACAAAGTAGAGGACGTCTAACTTGTTTTTGCAGGGCATGTTGTGATGTGATATGGTCAAGGCATGATGCTAAATTTTATTGTATGAGATGATCATGTTTTGTAACCGAGTTATCGGCAACTGGCAGGAGCCATATGGTTGTCGCTTTATTGTATGCAGTGCAATCGCCCTGTAATTGCTTTACTTTATCACTAAGCGGTAGCGATAGTCGTAGAAGCAATAGTTGGTGAGACGACAACGATGCTACGATGGAGATCAAAGTGTCGCGCCGGTGACGATGGTGATCATGACGGTGCTTCGGAGATGGAGATCACAACCACAAGATGATTGTCGGTGTCAAAACCGGCGGATCTCGGGTAGGGGGTCCCGAACTGTGCGTCTAGGCCGGATGGTAACAGGAGACTGGGACACTTTGTTTTACCCAGGTTCGGGCCCTCTCGATGGAGGTAAAACCCTACTCCTGCTTGACTAATATTGATGATATGGGTAGTACAAGAGTAGATCTACCATGAGATCAAGGAGGCTAAACCCTAGAAGCTAGCCTATGGTATGATTGTGTATGGAGTTGATTCTGTCCTACGGACTACAACCCTCCGGTTTATATAGACACCGGATAGGGTTAGGGTTACATAGAGTCGGTTACAATGGTAGGAGATCTTGAATATCCGCATCGCCAAGCTTGCCTTCCACGCCAAGGAAAGTCCCATCCGGACACGGGACGAAGTCTTCAATCTTGTATCTTCATAATCCAGGAGTCTGGCTGAAGGTATAGTCTGGCTACCCGAACACCCCCTAATCCAGGACTCCCTCAGTAGCCCCTGAACCAGGCTTCAATGACGATGAGTCCGGCGCGCAACTTGTCTTCGGCATTGCAAGGCGGGTTCCTCCTCCAAGTCCTTCATAGAAGATTTTAATCACCAAGAGTAGTGTCTGGCTCTGTAAAATGAGTCTCCACATATTGCCATAAAGAGAATAATATTAGCACAAATCAAATCTGCTGACGTATCCTGCAGTGCGCCATCACACTACAGCCAAGCCCTTTACTCGAATCGTTTTTATTTTACCACCTCAGCATGTTTTGCGAGGCGGTTTCCTTGGAACGTCTTGTCAAAGCAGAGATCGTGTACCCTTTTCACGGGATTCTCATCAATACGGACGTGGGTAACCCAACCGCGCCATTTATCACGGCGCTCGGGAGGCAAGCGAGTTTTACTAGGCAGGTGGGGACGCATAACCGCATCCGCCTATATAAGGGGATAAGAATTCACCCTTTTCACCTACGCCTTCTTCCTCCCTTGCCTATCCATCTCTCGCGCACCCGAGCTCCAGCGCCCAAGCCCGCACTTCCCACCTCAACTTTCTCCAGCAATGTCCGGAGCGGGAGGCAAATGGATGGTCTCCTCCGTTACAGAGGGGAAAATCAAGAAGCTAAGGAAGGCTGGGTATCTGTCCAAGGACATCGCGTACCGGCTTCCCGAGGAGGGGCAGCTCATCCCCACCCCAAGGCCCCATGAGAGGGTGGTTTTTCTCCTCCACTTCCTCCGCGGACTGGGTTTTCCACTCCACCCATTCGTCCAGGTGCTCATGTTCTACTACGGCCTAGATTTCCACGATCTGGCTCTGAACTTCATCCTCAACATCTTGGCGTTTATCGTCGTGTGCGAGGCTTTCCTCCGCGTTCCCCCCCATTTCAGCCTCTGGCTCAAGACTTTCAACGTCAAGCCCAAGGTGGTGCGCGGCAGCTAGGCAGAGTGCGGAGGCGCTATGGCGGGCAAGATGGCCAACGCCCTATGGTCCGAGGGCTCTTTCGTGGAGACCCTAAAGGGATCGCAATCCGGGTGGTTCTACATCACCAAGCCACGCGATCCGGAATGGACCGCGGCCCCCGAGTTCCGATCCGGACCCCCCACGCGGCTTGTGTCCTGGAAAGAGACGGGCCTGTCGTGGAGTGACGAAAAAGAGGTGATCGGATTGCAAACATGCATCCGGTCCCTGGTGAACAAGCCAGTCCGGCTAGTTAATATAATCCAGGTTATGCTCGTCCGCCGGATCCTCCCGTGCCAACAACGGGATTTCAATCTATTGGAGTTCGACCCGGCGCAGCACCAAACCCTCAACAGGCTATTCGACACGACGTATGAAGATGCCTGGAAGGTGCTATTCAAGGGCGCCAAGGCTCCCGCATCCGCTTCCGAGGACCGCGGATACAGCTCGCAGCGTCACGCTAGCAAGGTATGCCATCTACACCCTTCGAAGGATGTTTAAGCCTTTTTTCATAGTTTGACACTATGCGGGATCTGAACTCCCTTACCTTTGACAGGCTTGGCGGGTGATAGCCGAGCCGATTAACTGTCCGGCTCCGCTGCCCGAAGATCCAGCCCCAGCTTTACTGGTGAAGCTGCTGGCCCCGGCGCCTTATGTGGTGCCGGAGAAGAAGGCCAAGAAGAAGACCACGGGGACTCGAAAGAGTGCCCGCAACATGGTGGCGTCGGACTCGTCATCTGACGAGTCCGAGGCGCCCTCCTCCCGCGAGAACGAGGAGGAGGAAGAAGAAAATTCTCCCCCTCCAGTGGAGGGAGGAGAGAAGAGGAAGGCCGCCCCAACGGGGGAGGCCGAGGGGTCCAGGAAAAGGAAGACCCCTCCGCCGGACTACACCCCTGACGCCGAAGAGGGCGAAGAGGAGTGGCCGGACAAGACCAAGCGTCCGGCAAAATCGTAAGTTCGGGTATCAGAGTAACTCATGATGTTCCTTTATTGCACAGCTTTCCCTAATGTCGAATGTGATCATGCAGCCTGCCCCGAGCCGCACTCAACGATTCGTCGAGCGGCTCCCTGGATTCATCGAACATGAACTCTGTTCCGCCCGCTGTCTCCCCCCGCACTGCGGATGACGCCAAAGTGGCGTCGCAACAAGCTCCGGGGCAGGAGGAGGTGGTCCTGGAGGGGCCGCAAGGCGACCTCCCGGACCCCAGGAGTGAAGGGGACAAGACCCCTCAGGGCTCCAAGTCCGGCTTTAAGCCGGACACCGTGCCAGAATCTTCAACAATTCCGGATCGCGGCGGGCGAACTCCTTCCAAGAGGAGCAAGCCTTCTGAGCCGGCAGCCTCTGTCCAACCGGAGGCGCCGGACAATCTGCTGGAGGTGCTTGAAGGCACCTCCATCGACGAGGAGCACCGTACTATTATGAGTACGGTGATCCGGAAGGTTTAGACCGCCAAGAGCGGGCTGAATGAAGCTTGCCCTGGCCTCCTAACAGGCTTCAAGGTAAGTAAAAATATGTAAAAATATTACCGCATAGACAGTAGCCCCTGATGCTCTGTTTGGCGTCCGGAAAGGAAAGCCGAATAGAGGATCTATCAAATTTCGCAGGAGTCTAAAAATAAAGAGTCAATATGCGTATGCAGGCTTCGCTGCTAGCCACCGCCGCACTGACTGCGGAGGTGGATACCCTAAAACAGGGACTCGAGCGGTCCGAGCAAGAGCTCGGCCTTGCCAAGCATGAGCTCGAGGAGAAAGAAGGTAGGAAATACCTTATAAAAAGGTGCCTATAGAGAGGCGTGATTGCAAAAAATAACAGGATTGAACTGCTTATTGTAGGGGCCACGACTGAGGTGGCGACCCTCAAGCAGGCGCTGTCCGAGGCCGAAAAGAAAACGGCCGCGGAGCGCACCGAGCGAGAGAAACTTGGGTCTCAGGTCGGCGAGATGCAGCAAGAGCTTCAGGCTCTCATGAAAAAACATGAGAGTTTGGAGCTTGAGTCGAAGACCCAAGCGTCCGAGCTCGCGACGGCCCTTGAGACTACCAAGTCTGCCAAGGCCGAAGCCCAAAAGGCCCTCCGAGAATTGGAGGATTTGAAAAAGATAACAGCGGGTAAGGCATTCTTTATGCAAAGCAGAAATATAAAAGTAAACTACTTGTTACTTACCCGAATCCGGAGTTCTCCAGGGGCATTCGTAGATCTTCCCCGTAGCGTATCTGATGCCGCTGCATTCTACCGAGCTGAAGAGGGCAGCTCGACGGAGAAGGTGTTCTGGTCTCAGTATGCTGAGGCCGGACACCTTGTGCCCTTGAGCGACCAGTTGAAACAGCTGGTCGAACTCCACAAGGTAGCCGAACAAGCCATGAAGGGCTTCATAGTTCGGCTATGGCCTAGAGAGGCCCTGCCTGGGAGCTACTTCGGGCTGGTGCGGCGGCTGGTGGAGGCTCGAGGTTATCAAGCGCTCTGTCTGCATCAAAGGTGCCCGTAGGGCCCTTGCCCATGTAAAGGTGCACTGGGGTAAGCTGGACGACGAGAAGCTTGTGACGGACGGGCCGCCGCCGGGGAAGGAGCATCGCAAGCCGGAGAACTACTATAAGGATGTTCTTGCGGGTGCCCGCCTTGTGGCAGATGAGTGCACCAAGGATGTAATTTTTGAATGAATTCGCTCGTGTTTATCCAGTGCGCTGAAAACTTGTTCATATGCGCTAAGCAATGCTTATTGAATTTAAAATATTATTTTCTGTGCGGCCGTTTATCAAAAATTGAGAGATGGTCAGTCGTCGGCTTCAGCCCCCATGCCACGAGTGCTGGGGTGTTCGGTGATAAATCTGGGCGCTCTTTTTCCCATGGTTGGGTCCTTCGAGGGAGGCGCTCAACACGACGAACCAGGCAATCGGACTATAATGCTTGAACACTCTCACTTAGCCATAGAACGTTATAATTTTAAATTTCGGCGAAGCCCCTAGTTCGGAAGACCGAATTCGGGGCGCTATCCACGCCTGGGCTGGGGTCATCCAGCTCCTCGCTCGAAGCGGCATAAGCCTTTAGGGACTCAAAAAATCTCTCGAACAGCGACCGGTCTCTCGCCTCATCATGACAGTCAGTTTTAGCTTTCTCCACTGAGGTGCTTAACCCAGCTCAACCGGGGCACAATCGCAGTGGTTCTCCTAGTGCTACCTTAGCTGATATAGCGGAACGTAAGGCACCAAAACATAGGAGCCGGGCAAACCCAACTATTGACCCAAATCATGATTCGGAGCCGATGCATATAGTGCTATAAGTTCGGGGTGCCGCACTTGTTAAAGTGTACGGACTTCTCACACCATATTAAAGGGCACTGAAGCCCCTAGCGTACTTGTCGTACCACAATGTACGGGTGCGACATGTCATTAATGAGCATATATATGAAAAGAGTAATGCAAAAAATAGACAAAAAGCTAGGCATTGTTTATGGAGAGGCTATTTATCAAAGCCGAACGATACAGATTGTGCGGTAAGCAAAAGATATTGGACTATTCAGTATGTCCTGACCAGGGGCAGGCCGCGGAATTATATATAAAGTAGGTATATCGCCCGTAACAGAGACCACCTGGGAGTTCCATGATGCGGCATGGCTTGTCTGCCTTCCTGGATCTTGCATCGTTTGTGCGGCAATCTAATTGCCGAACTGGTCGTCCGAAGTATGGAGTCCTGAAAGTAAGAAAAAAATTAAAAAAGGAATCCGGCAGCCCCTGGTACATTTTACGCCGTATGTTGGGCGTGCCGTTATTTTGCCCCTTCCCCTGTGCCCATGGTATTTCAAGGGCGTAGTTATGTACGCGAGGTACTGGTTTCGCTAGGTCACGAAAGCTGGGGTTGGGGCCGCATTGCTACGCTTGCTCAGAGTGTGCCAGGCGGTCCTGCTGTAGGTTACTCCGGGCGCGCTTGGCAGTGTCTGGCTTTTTAATGGCCGGACTGGAGAATTGCCTAAGAAGGCTACTTTGTACCTCCGCTGCTAGAGCCGCCGTATGCTCCTTTGTACGAAGAGAGCGTTCGGTGTTTCCGTTGACCGTGATTACTCCTCGAGGGCCTGGCATCTTGAGTTTGAGATATGCGTAGTGCGGCACCGCATTGAATTTTGCAAATGCGGTTCGTCCGAGCAAGGCGTGATAGCCACTGCGAAACAGGACTATATCGAAGATTAACTCTTTGCTTCGGAAATTGTCTGGGGATCAGAAGACCACGTCAAGTGTTACTGAGCCTGTACAGTTGGCTTCTACACCTGGTATGACGCCTTTAAAGGTCGTTCTTGTGGGTTTGATCCTTGAGGGATCTATGCCCATTTTCCGCACTGTGTCCTGATAAAGCAGGTTCAGGCTGCTGCCGCCGTCCATGAGGACTCTTGTGAGGTGAAATCCGTCGATGATTGGGTCAAGAACCAATGCGACGAAGCCGCCGTGACGGATGCTAGTGGGATGGTCCCTTCGATCAAAAGTGATCGGGCAGGAGGACCATGGGTTGAACTTTGGGGCGACTGGCTCCGTCGCGTATACTTCCCGTAGTGCACGCTTCCGCTCCCGCTTGGGAATGTGGGTTGCGTATGTCATGTTCACCATCCGCACTTGTGGGGGAAAGCCCTTCTGTCCATTGTTGTTCGGCGGCTTGGGCTCCTCGTCGTCGCTGTGCAGCCCCTTGTCTCTGTTTTTGGCTCTTAACTTGCCTGCCTTCTTGAACACCCAACAATCCCTGTTGGTGTGATTGGCTGGCTTTTCGGGGGTGCCATGTATCTGGCACAAGCGATCGAGTATTCGGTCCAAACTGGACGTGCCCTGAGTATTCTTTTTGAATGGTTTTTCTGTTGACCGGATTTATAGCCTCTGAATCCGGCATTGACTGTCGTGTCTTCATTGCTGTCGCTGTTAACGTGGCGCTTTTGGTTGTTCCGACGTGTCCTGCCACTTTTGTCCTTGGTATCCGAATTACCAGGGTTCTTTGATAGGTTGTTACTGCGAGCTAGCCAGCTGTCTTCTCCCGCGCAAAAGCGGGTCATGAGTGTCGTGAGGGCTGCCATGGATTTCGGCTTTTCCTGTCCTAGGTGCCGGGCAAGCTACTCGTCGCGGATGTTTATGCTTGAAGGCTGCTAGGGCCTCTGCGTCCGGACAGTCGACTATCTGGTTTTTCTTAGTTAGGAACCGTGTCCAGAATTGTCTGGCTGATTCTTCTGGCTGCTGAATTATGTGGCTTAAGTCGTCGGCGTCCGGCGGTCGCACGTAAGTGCCCTGGAAGTTGTTGAGGAATGCGGCTTCCAGGTCCTCCCAAGAACCGATTGAGTCTGCTGGCAAGCTGTTAAGCCAATGCCGAGCCGGTCCTTTAAGTTTGAGCGGGAGGTACTTGATGGCGTGGAGATCATCGCCGCGTGCCATGTGGATGTGAAGGAGATAATCCTCAATCCATACCGCCGGGTCTGTGGTGCCATCGTATGATTCGATGTTTATGGGTTTGAAGCCCTCTGGGATTTTATGATCCATTACTTCATTCGTGAAGCATAGCGGGTGCACGACGCCTCTGTACTGGGCTATATCACGACGCAGCTCGAAAGAGCTATGTCTGTTGTGTTCGGCCCGGCCGGGTTTGTTGTATCCGTCATGAAGATTGTCACATGCCATAGGGCGCTTGCGCGATCCGTAGATCGATCTTGTTTGTCTTGCCTTATCCTCCAGTATGTCCCGCAGGTCGGGCGCATTTTCCCGCGCCTTAGTTGTGCGGCGTCGGGGCGTGGCTTGGGTGGAAGGCTGAGAGGCCTCTCTGTCGCGGCTGCGAGGTGGCCGGTCTGCCATGTCGTGCGCTGGTGATGTAGGTTCTTCCTCTTCTGATCGGGGTAGTGACCTGCGCTTCGGGTAACTCTTGGAGGGGCGTTCGAGTTCATACTCTTCGGCCGCAAGGTCTTCAGTCCATCTGTAAGCTAGCAATTCTTGGGCAGCTCTAAGCTGTTGCTGCTTTTTCTTGAGGCTGCTTGCCATGGCTAAAAGCCTGTGTTTAAAGCGCTCTTGTTCGGCAGGGTCTGATGGTGTGACGAATTCGTCGTCATCGAGGCTTGCCTCGTCTTCGGAGGGAGGAGTATAGTTATCATCCTCGACCTCTCGGTCTGCCGTTCTCTCATGAGGGCTGGCTTTTCCATCTTCCTGTGCCGAATCTTGCTGGGGTGGGTGTTCTTCGGCGTTATCCGGGGTAGTATTATCTCCCGTGCCGGAATCACCGTTTGTGCTTTGGCGGGATTTAGAGCGGCGCCGCTGACGTCGGCGCTTTGGCTGTTTCTTGGGGGCGTCATCCCTCATTGTTCCATCGCCATCTCCATCTTTTGGAGTATCCACCATGTATATGTCATATGACGAGGTGGCGTTCCAGCGCCCTACAGGTGCTGGTTCTTGTTCGTCTCCTATATCGTCGTCCATGCCGTCAATGTCTTCGGAGCCGAAGTCAAGCATGTCGGTTAAACCATCGACAGTGGCTACCAAGTGGGTGGTGGGTGGGTTTTGAATTTCCTCACCGTCCGTATCCCATCCTTGCTGACTGTAGTTCGGCCAGGGCTCTCCTGATAAAGAGAGAGACTTAAGAGAATTCAGGATGTCGCCAAAAGGCGAATGCTGAAAGATGTCCGCGGCAGTGAACTCCATTACCGGCGCCCAATCGGATTTGATTGGCAGGGGTGCGGGGGGCTCGGAGTTCGGAGAGGAATCCGGCTCCTCGAAGTCACGGGACACGCGGAGTGCGGAGCTGGAGTTCGGCTCGATCGCCTCTGAGATCGCAGCCCCTGAGGCAGCGTCCAACCGCTGATCCTCGGTCGGCGCAGTAGGTTCCGAATCAATGGTCGAGACCGATGCGTGTGCGGCCTCCGAAGCGCTGTTCGGCAGCAGAGCTATATCATGCCCGTCGAGACAGCGCGGCGCGCTTGGCTGTGGCTCGAATCCGTCGAAGATCAAGTCCCCGCGGATGTCAGCCGTGTAGTTTAGGCTTCCAAACCTGACCTGACGGCCAGGGGCGTAGCTTTCGATCTGCTCAAGGTGGCCAAGCGAATTGGCCCGCAGTGCGAAGCCGCCGAAGACGAAGATCTGTCCGGGGAGAAAAGTCTCACCCTGGACCGCATCGTTGTTGAAGATCGAAGGAGCCATCGGGCCTAAAGGCGACGACACAGAGGAACTCTCAATGAAAGCACCAATGTCGGTGTCAAAACCGGCGGATCTCGGGTAGGGGGTCCCGAACTGTGCGTCTAGGCCGGATGGTAACAGGAGACTGGGGACACTTTGTTTTACCCAGGTTCGGGCCCTCTCGATGGAGGTAAAACCCTACTCCTGCTTGATTAAGGAGGCTAAACCCTAGAAGCTAGCCTATGGTATGATTGTGTATGGAGTTGATTCTGTCCTACGGACTACAACCCTCCGGTTTATATAGACACCGGATAGGGTTAGGGTTACATAGAGTCGGTTACAATGGTAGGAGATCTTGAATATCCGCATCGCCAAGCTTGCCTTCCACTCCAAGGGAAGTCCCATCCGGACACGGGACGAAGTCTTCAATCTTGTATCTTCATAATCCAGGAGTCCGGCTGAAGGTATAGTCCGGCTATGAAAGTGCAACTATCCCTAGGTGGTTTTGGTAATTCATAACAACATATAGCTCATTGAGCTAATGCTATTCCAAGATGATTATTTCAGGAAAGCTCAATGATTGGCATGGCATGGATGTGAAAGTGGAACCCTCAAAATGCTAAGGACAAAGAATTGGCTCAAGCTCAAAAGTTCAAGACTCTTCATTTTATATTTTAGTGATCCAAGATCACATTGAGTCTTTAGGAAAAGCTAATACTATCAAGGAGGGATGAGGTGTTGCTTAATGAGCCTCTTGCTTTATGTGCTTAGTGATATGCTCCAAAATCCTCAACCACTTTTCCATAGCCACAAATGACCTAAACCCTAAGCCAAACTCGGTCATACCGATTCTTCCAATCCGGCGCCACCGAGTTTCACTTGTCATTTGCCACTACCAAACCCTAGGAATTCGGTCCTACCGATAAGGATCTCGGTCACACCGAGATGGGGTTGCAAACTCTCTGTTTCCCTTTCGTAACTTTTCGGTCTCACCGAAAGAGCGAATCGGTCCCACCGAGAATGCAATGTAAACTCTCTGTTTCCTTCTTGTAACTTTTCGGTCTCACCGAAAGAGCGAGTCGGTCCAACTGAGTTTACCTGACCAACTCTCTGGTTAGCTAATTGCCAAACTCGGTCTCACCGAGTTTGTGCAATCGGTCTCACTGAGATTACGTTATGCCCAAACCCTAACCGAATCGGTCCTACCGAGTTGCATGTCAGTCCCACCGAAAATCCTAACGGTCACTAGGTTTACTATTTCGGTTAGACCGAGTTTTCTAATTCGGTCCCACCGAGATTGGTGAATTGTGTGTAACGGTTGGATTTTGTGTGGAGGCTATAAATACCCCTCCACCTCCTCTTCATTCGTGGAGAGAGCCATCAGAACACATACATCATTCCAACTCATATGTTCTGAGAGAGAACCACCTACTCATGTGTTGAGACCAAGACACTCCATTCCTACCATATGAATCTTGATCTCTAGCCTTCCCCAAGTTGCTTTCCACTCAAATCTTCTTTCCATCAGATCCAAATCCTATGAGAGAGACTTGAGTGTTGGGGAGACTATCATTTGAAGCACAAGAGCAAGGAGTTCATTACCTACACACCATTTGTTACTTCTTGGAGAGTGGTGTCTCCTAGATTGGCTAGGTGTCACTTGGGAGCCTCCGACAAGATTGTGGAGTTGAACCAAGGAGTTTGTAAGGGCAAGGAGATCGCCTACTTCGTGAAGATCTACCGCTAGTGAGGCAAGTCCTTCGTGGGCGATGGCCATGGTGGAATAGACAAGGTTGCTTCTTCGTGGACCCTTAGTGGGTGGAGCCCTCCGTGGACTCGCGCAACCATTACCCTCCATGGGTTGAAGTCTCCATCAACGTGGATGTAGGATAGCACCACCTATCCGAACCACGGTAAAAACATCCATGTCTCCAATAGCGTTTGAATCCTCCAAACCCTTCCCTTTACATTCTTGCAAGTTGCATGCTTTACTTTCCGCTGCCAATAAACTCTTTGCATGCTTGCTTGAATTGTGTGATGATTGCTTGACTTGTCCTAAGATAGCTAAAATCTGCCAAGAACTAAAATTGGGAAAAGGCTAAGTTTTTATTTGGTTAAGTAGTCTAATCACCCCCCTCTAGACATACTTTCGATCCTACAAGTGGTATCAGAGCCTTGGTATCCATTTGCCTTGATCTCCATAGCTTTTGGTGATCATAGCCTTGGTTTCACAACCTAGGAGAGTATGGCGTCTAGCGAGGGAAATTATCACCGTAGAGGTCCTTACTTTGATGGCACTAATTTTGCTAGTTGGAAGCATAAAATCAAAATGCATATTCTTGGACATAACCCAGCCGTATGGGCTATTGTTTGTGTTGGTTTGCAAGGTGAATTCTTTGATGGGAGAGAACCAAACCGTGAAGCTACCGCGGATGAGTTGAAGATGTTGCAATACAACACTCAATCTTGTGATATTCTCTTCAACGGATTGTGCCCCGAAGAATTCAACAAAATCAGCCGCCTTGAGAATGCAAAGGAAATTTGGGACACTTTGATTGATATGCACGAAGGTACCGACTCCGTCAAGGAATCCAAGTTGGATGTGCTCCAAAGTCAACTTCACAAGTTCAAGATGAAGGATGGTGAAGGTGTCGCTGAAATGTACTCTAGGCTTGCTCTCATCACAAATGAGATTGCCGGCTTAGGAAGTGAAGAGATGACCGATAAATTCATCATCAAGAAGATCCTAAGAGCCTTGGATGGGAAATATGATACCGTGTGCACATTAATCCAAATGATGCCCAATTACAAAGATCTCAAGCCAACGGAAGTAATTGGAAGGATTGTTGCTCATGAGATGTCACTCAAGGATAAAGAGGAACTTCACAACAAATCAAGTGGTGCCTACAAAGCCTCATGTGAAGTCCCCACATCATCAAGTGAGAAACAAAACTTCAATGAAGAATTGAGCTTAATGGTGAAGAACTTCAACAAGTTCTACCAGAGTAGAAGCAAAGATAGAAGCTTCAAGTCAAGGTCCTACAATGACAAGAGATCTTCTAGTAGAGAGCGAAACTGCTATAATTGTGGAAGACCCGGACACTATTCCAATGAGTGTACGGCTCCCTACAAGAGAAGAGAAGATTCTCCAAAAAGAAGAAGCAAAGAATCACCACCAAGAGAGAGAAGGAGTAGAGATGATCGTTATGAACGAAGATACTCATGGAGAAGCAAGGATTCGGAAAGGAAGGAAAAATCATCAAGGAGCTATACAAGACGAAGACATCAAGCTCATGTTGGTGAATGGGTATCCGGCTCCGACTCCGACAGCCACTCCGAGAGAAGTTATCACTCCGACTCCGAAGATACTCAAGATGAAGGTGTTGCCGGTCTAGCACTTGTGTCAACCAACTCCTACGACATATTTGACTCACCAAATGAAGGAATTGGAAGATGCTTCATGGCCAAAGGTCCTAAGGTAACACACCCCGAGTATGTTGACTTTAATAGTGATGAAGATGACTTGTTAGGTGATGATGATTTGCTTGTTGACAACTCTAGTGATGAATATTATGGTGAAATATCAATTAATCATGCTAAAACGAATGACAATGATAAGGAGAAGATTGAGGCTCTAACTAAAGAACTAAACACTCTTAAGTTAGCCCATGAAACTATCTTCGAAGATCATCGAGAACTTTTAAGAGCTCATGAGAAATTACGCTTTGAAAAGCTTAATCTTGAGCAAGAGCATGAGTTCTTAAAAGCAATCAATGATGATCTCCGCAAGAAAAGTTCCTCTCACATTGCCAAGCGTTTACTTTTATCCACTTACATGCCTCAAGTCAAGTCTAGTAACAAGAACAACAAAGATTCTTCCTCTAGTAGTAACAATGATCATGTTAAATCCAATATTGTTGCTTCTAGTAGTTCTCTTGATTCCACTAATGATTCTCTTAGCCAAGTTACACTTGAGCAAGAAAATAGCTTATTGAAGGGAATTATAGAGAAAGGTGTGTACAAGAGCCTTGCTGGGAGTAAGCAATTCGAGGAAATTGTGCGCAAGCAAGGAATGCACCGGAAGAATCAAGGTGTTGGTTTTGAACGAAAGTTCAATTCCAATGGAGTTGAATGGGAAGAAGATCAATACCCCAAGACAAAGTTTGTTCCTCAACAAGAGAAGTATGACACTTCCTTCAAGGGAACACAAGCTCAAGATGATCTTCCACCACAAGACTACAAGCAAAAAGGCAAGGACAAGCTTCAAGAGGAGATTGATGCATTTGAAGAAGCTCCTAAGACCTTAGTCAAGTGGATTCCCAAGACTACTTCAAGTTCCACTACGTCAAGTACGACTACAACTCCAAGGCTTCCCATCAATATGGTGTGGATCCAAAAGAAGAAGAACTAGAGTTCTCGAGGGTGACTCCGCCAACATACTTCACTCTTATCAGTTTGGCAAGAACAAGTGCAATCAACTTCCACATCTTGCACTAGCTCAAGGAGTCACAAACCCTCTTGTTGGTAAGGCAAGGGACAAGGTAACCTAAAGTTTTCATGGATATCATCTTGTGTGTGCATCACTCTATGTCTATGGATATCTTTGTTTGTTCCTTGTGGGACTAACCCATGTAGGTATTGAAAGTGCAATTCACTCAAATAGATAGCTCCAAGCGATCTACATCAACACTGAGCATCCACATCTTCAACATCTACATGAAGTCATCATCGACAAAACCCAAGGTTAGTTCATCCCTCTTAGGGGGGATATCACATCTAGGGGGAGCTTTACTCTAAGACTTGAGCTAAAGCAACTCTAAAGATGTGAATACAACAATGCTTTATGTAAAAGTGGTAACCCCACTTGAGCTTAAACGATGAGTATGACCTACGATCAAGTGTTCTCACTTGACTCCTAAGTCAATATACTAATATATAGATGACCTAGTCATCGCAAATTGCTTGATAGATGCTAGAATTGGTTGTGCATGCTTTGCCACATATTTCATTTGCCATCTTATTGTGTGAGCATGTTGGTTGCATATTTTACTCATTCGAGGACATCCACTTGTTGTTTTGATTGTTTGGCTTTATCTTCTTTTGCCAAGTGGATGGACAAGAATGCCTAAGAACCTCCTCTAGCTATCTATGCTTTTCTCGCCTCAAACTCTATTCATGCTGCATCACAAAATTGATCAAGTCAGATTCGAACCACTCTGTGTGAGGAGCGCTCAGAGTCCCCAATTCGTCATAGACTTAAACTTCCAAAACCTCTTTATGAATCTCGGTCTGACCGATACTCCACTTTCGATCCTACCGAGTTCATTAAGTTGATCTAGGTTTTCGATCTCGGTGCAACCGATTTGAACTTTTCGGTCACACCGAGTTGCAATAACTGCACACAGTTTTGCATCTCGGTGCCACCGAGTTGTTCCACTCGGTCACACCGACAGGGTCGGGCTATATATAGTGACGGGCAAAATTTTGGAAATTTTTCCGAAACCTCTTTGCCCGCGCATAGCTCGCTCTGCCTCCTGGGTCTCCGGATCGTCTTCTCGCCACCAGCAGCCTCCAGTCGCTGGTCTCGGCCGCCGTCAACGGAATTCTGCCCCGCCGTTGCCGCCGTAGCGAGTCTCCGCCGAACTAGGGTATGGACTCGATCTTTGTGCTATTCTTCAATCCAATTCCTAGCACATTGTGATCATCATGATTCTTGCCACGTTTGATAAACTCCTATCCAGTCAATGAACTCGTAGATTAGGTTTAATTCGAAAATTTTAGGGTTAGGTTTCCGCCGAAACCATCTCGGACCCACCGAGTTGAAAAACTCGGTCCCACAGATCTGGCTTATGCCATTGCACAAGTGAAACTCGGTCTGACCGAGAGTCACTTATCGGTGCGACCGATTTTGGAACTCAGTGAAACCCTAGCAGTCTCGGTGCCACCGAACTGTAACTCGGTCTGACCGAGTTCACTAGTTCTGGTGCCCAAACTGCTTCGGTGTCACCGAGTTTGAAAATCGGTAGATCTGAGATGATTTCAGTGGGAAACTAAAACTAAGTTTTTGAATTAATCTTTTGCAAAAATCTCTGCTTTTTGTGATGCTCATCCACTCTATCTCATCTATAATCTATTCACAGGGTCAGCAGTCAGTTGCAACATGTCTGATCAAAGTGATAGCCAAAATTTGTCTGAGCAGCAAGTTGTGATGAGTGGGGGCACTAGTCCCTCAAGTTCTTCTAATGATGGCAGCAGGAGCACCCCCAGCAATCTGCCTAAGGCTGCCACACGTCAAAGGAAGAAGAGAACGTCTGATTCTGAGGATGAAGACTATGTGGCAGAGGAAGAGGCCACATCGAAGAGAGCTGAGCCAGCTCAAGGCACAAAGCCAGGGCTGAAAATCAAAAGGCCAGCAGGCAGGCAACCAATGTCAAAGGCCAGTATGTCAACTGAGAAGCCTGCACCTGCTCCCATTGAGCCCATTGCTGTTGAGGGCAAGAAGAGGAAAGAGAGGGTGAAGAAGACTGTGGCTAGAGTCCTTGGCAAGGCCTCCATCATGGATGAGGAGGAAGAAGAAGAGGTTGCTGCACGAGCACCCAAGGCAGCCAAACTTATGGGAGATGCCATAAGGTCAGGAACAGCTGCATCCAAGCCCAAGGAAGCACCTAAGGCTGCATCTAAGCCTAAGAGTGCACCCAAGAGAAATACAAGGAGTATACCTGCTGCAGAAAAGAACAAGGCCCCAGTGCCTGAAGCTACTGAAGAAGAGGAAGAGAGTGTCCTTAGAAAGCTCAAGCCCAAGATCCCAGACCACAACGATGCTCATCCTGTGGCTGAGGATATGATGCTCAGGAGAGACTCTGGGCTGAGGAAGTGGAGAGAAGCAGATCCGTATGCATCTAGGAGAAGGACTGCCGTGGATTACAGATTTCATACCAAGGAGCAGCAAGATTTCTATGAGACTGTTTTGCTTGACAAGAAGCCAATTGTGTGTGATATGAGATGGGTCGACTGGACCTACATGAAGGAACATGAAGAGTACTACCCTGGAGTATTTGACAACTTTAGTGCGTGTGGAGTTGCAGACTTTGTTGGGCAGAAGCTCACAAAGTGGAACGAGGAGCTAATCATGCAATTCTACTCCACAGCACACTTTTATCCGGATGGAAAGATAACATGGATGTCAGAGGGTACGAGGTACCAATCTACTGTTGAGGAATGGGCGAAGTTGATCAATGCCCCAGAGGAGCAAGTTGATGACTTGGACATCTACGCCAAGAAAAAGATGGATCACAACTCCATGTCCAACATGTACAAGGAGATCCCGAATGAAGCACTTGGCACATTCAAATTTGGCTCAGTGCATTATCTTCTCTCAGGACTGCCGACGATCAATTGGATACTAAGGCACACTCTGTTGCCTAAGTCTGGCGATCACAAGATGATCAGAGGTCACGCGATCAACTTGCTTCATGTCTTTGACGTGCCTCAGAAATTCAAGGTCATGAGTCTCATTGTGGAAACCATTAAGAGGACAGCTGCTGATCAGAAGAGGAGTTGTGGGTATGCCCCACAGATTCAGGAGCTCATCAACTCCAAGATGGGCATGGGCGTATATTTATTGGATAAGGAACACCTGCCCATCCGTCCAGATTTTGAAGATAACCAAGTGGTTATGACTGAGAATGAGCCCTCATCTGCCCATGCACAAGCTCAGAAGGAGAAGGCAAAGAAGGAGAAAGCTGCCAGGATGCCTACTCAAGCGGAGGCATCTGATTATTTTCTGAAAACCAAACAAGAGCAGCTTGGTTACCTGATAGCGTCCACCCTGCGGATTGAGCAGAGTATAGCCACCCTGACTCAGAACCAGGCGAGCCTAGAGAGAATCATGGAACAGAGATTCTATGACTTGGACATCAAGGTGACTGAGATACAGACTGCCGTGGAGCAGCTCCAGGATGACATGAACGAGAGGAGAGGCAGGACCACGACTGATGCTTTTGCGAGGGTGCCACGAGGTCCGGGGTCGTCTGCACTGCCGGTTGCTGACACCAGAGCTACAAAGTCTGCACCAGCTACAGCCTCAGTTCCACCAGCTCCAGCATCCACTTCAGCCTCAACTCCTACCACATCTACTGAAGGCTTCGTCCTTGGCGTGCTCCGGACTCCACCACCACCTGAAGATCAAGCCTGAGCGTCGACTTAGCACTATGCATTTTCTAGGAACTTTTTGGTAACTTGTTGCCAAAGGGGGAGAAAATGTATAGATCATAGGCTTCGAGAGAGAGTGTTGCTTTTTTCTCTCTTGTTTTTATTTGGTGGTTTTTCGAACTTTGTTTGCTTGTGTGTGAGATACTACGTCCTTATGCCTGTGAGACATCGATGATCATGTGTTTGATCATAAGCTACACTTAATGTTTGCTTAATGCTTGCTTAAATATTATCATTCTATCTATTGTTTGTGATCATTCACTATTCTTGGTGATGAGTGCATGTATTTCAATCTTATCATTTTTGAGCGCTCCACCAAGATGTATGTGACATGGAAGAGTAACCCATGATTCTAACTCCTTGTGCATTTGCAGTCCAAAGAAAATCTTAAATATGCACAAATTTAGGGGGAGCTCTTATTTGTCACATACTTCTCAAAGCGACGATGTATTTCATGATTATTATAATTTGTCGAAGCTTTGATCTATATGTTGTCATCAATTACCAAAAAGGGGGAGATTGAAAGTGTAACTATCCCTAGGTGGTTTTGGTAATTCATAACAACATATAGCTCATTGAGCTAATGCTATTCCAAGATGATTATTTCAGGAAAGCTCAATGATTGGCATGGCATGGATGTGAAAGTGGAACCCTCAAAATGCTAAGGACAAAGAATTGGCTCAAGCTCAAAAGTTCAAGACTCTTCATTTTATATTTTAGTGATCCAAGATCACATTGAGTCTTTAGGAAAAGCCAATACTATCAAGGAGGGATGAGGTGTTGCTTAATGAGCCTCTTGCTTTATGTGCTTAGTGATATTCTCCAAAATCCTCAACCACTTTTCCATAGCCACAAATGACCTAAACCCTAAGCCAAACTCGGTCATACCGATTCTTCCAATCCGGCGCCACCGAGTTTCACTTGTCATTTGCCACTGCCAAACCCTAGCAATTCGGTCCTACCAATAAGGATCTCGGTCACACCGAGATGGGGTTGCAAACTCTCTGTTTCCCTTTCGTAACTTTTTGGTTTCACCGAAAGAGCGAATCGGTCCCACCGAGAATGCAATGTAAACTCTCTGTTTCCTTCTTGTAACTTTTCGGTCTCACCGAAAGAGCGAGTCGGTCCCATCGAGTTTACCTGACCAACTCTCTGGTTAGCTAATTGCCAAACTCGGTTTCACCGAGTTTGTGCAATCGGTCTCACCGAGATTACGTTATGCCCAAACCCTAACCGAATCGGTCCTACCGAGTTGCATGTCAGTCCCACCGAAAATCCTAACGATCACTAGGTTTACTATTTCGGTCAGACCGAGTTTTCTAATTCGGTCCCACCGAGATTGGTGAATTGTGTGTAACGGTTGGATTTTGTGTGGAGGCTATAAATACCCCTCCACCTCCCCTTTATTCATGGAGAGAGCCATCAGAACACATACATCATTCCAACTCATATGTTCTGAGAGAGAACCACCTACTCATGTGTTGAGACCAAGACACTCCATTCCTACCATATGAATCTTGATCTCTAGCCTTCCCCAAGTTGCTTTCCACTCAAATCTTCTTTCCATCAGATCCAAATCCTATGAGAGAGACTTGAGTGTTGGGGAGACTATCATTTGAAGCACAAGAGCAAGGAGTTCATTACCTACACACCATTTGTTACTTCTTGGAGAGTGGTGTCTCCTAGATTGGCTAAGTGTCACTTGGGAGCCTCCGACAAGATTGTGGAGTTGAACCAAGGAGTTTGTAAGGGCAAGGAGATCGCCTACTTCGTGAAGATCTACCGCTAGTGAGGCAAGTCCTTCGTGGGCGATGGCCATGGTGGAATAGACAAGGTTGCTTCTTCGTGGACCCTTTGTGGGTGGAGCCCTCCATGGACTCACGCAACCGTTACCCTCCACGGGTTGAAGTCTCCATCAACGTGGATGTAGGATAGCACCACCTATCCGAACCACGGTAAAAACATCCGTGTCTCCAATAGCGTTTGAATCCTCCAAACCCTTCCCTTTACATTCTTGCAAGTTGCATGCTTTACTTTCCGCTGCCAATAAACTCTTTGCATGCTTGCTTGAATTGTGTGATGATTGCTTGACTTGTCCTAAGATAGCTAAAATCTGCCAAGAACTAAAATTGGGAAAAGGCTAAGTTTTTATTTGGTCAAGTAGTCTAATCACCCCCCCCTCTAGACATACTTTCGATCCTACAGGCTACCCGAACACCCCCTAATCCAGGACTCCCTCAATGATGATGGCCATATCATATCACTTATATTGATTGCATGTGATGTTTATCTTTTATGCATCTTATTTTGCTTAGATCGACAGTAGCATTATAAGATGATCTCTCACTAAATTTCAAGGTATAAGTGTTCTCCCTGAGTATGCACCATTGCGAAAGTTCTTCGTGCTGAGACACCACGTGATGATCAGGTGTGATAAGCTCTACGTTCAAATACAACGGGTGCAAAACAGTTGCACACACGGAATACTCAAGTTAAACTTGACGAGCCTAGCATATGCAGATATGGCCTCGGAACACTAAGACCGAAAGGTCGAGCATGAATCATATAGTAGATATGATCAACATAGTGATGTTCACCATTGAAACTACTCCATCTCACGTGATGATCGGACATGGTTTAGTTGATATGGATCACGTGATCGCTTAGAAGATTAGAGGGATGTCTATCTAAGTGGGAGTTCTTTAAATAATTTGATTAACTGAACTTTAATTTATAATGTACTTAGTACCTGATAGTATTTTGCATGTCTATGTTGTTGTAGATAGATAGCCCGTGTTGTTGTTCTGTTGAATTTTAATGCGTTCCTTGAGAAAGCAAAGTTGAAAGATGATGGTAGCAATTACACGGACTGGGTCCGTAACTTGAGGATTACCCTCATTGTTGCATAGAAGAATTATGTCCTGGAAGCACCGTTAGGTGCCAAACCTACTGCAGGAGCAACACCAGATGTTATGAACGTCTGGCAGAGCAAAGCTGATGACTACTCAATAGTTCAGTGTGCCATGCTTTACGGCTTAGAACCGGGACTTCAACGACGTTTTGAACGTCATGGAGCATATGAGATGTTCCAGGAGTTGAATTTAATATTTCAAGCAATGCCCGGACTGAGAGATATGAAGTCTCCAATAAGTTCTACAGTTGCAAGATGGAGGAGAATAGTTCTGTCAGTGAACATATACTCAGAATGTCTGGGTATAACAATCACTTGATTCAACTGGGAGTTAATCTTCTGGATGATAGTATCATTGACAAGATTCTTCAGTCACTACCACCAAGCTACAAGAGCTTCGTGATGAACTATAATATGCAAGGGATGGATAAGACAATTCCCGAGCTCTTCGCAATGCTAAAGGCTGCGGAGGTAGAAATCAAGAAGGAGCATCAAGTGTTGATGGTTAACAAGACCACTAGTTTCAAGAAAAAGGCAAAGGGAAGAAGAAGGGGAACTCCAAGAAGAACAACAAACAAGTTGCTGCTCAAGAGAAGAAACCCAAGTCTGGACCTAAGCCAGAGACTGAGTGCTTCTACTGCAAGCAGACTAGTCACTGGAAGCGGAACTGCCCCAAGTATTTGGCGGATAAGAAGGATGGCAAGGTGAACAAAGGTATGTGTGATATACATGTTATTGATGTGTACCTTACTAATGCTCGCAGTAGCACCTGGGTATTTGATACTGATTCTGTTGCTAATATTTGCAACTCGAAACAGGGGCTACGGATTAAGAGAAGATTGACTAAGGATGATGTGATGATGCGCGTAGGAAATGGTTCCAAAGTCGATGTAATCGCGGTCGACACACTACCTTTACATCTACCTCCGGGATTAGTTTTAGACCTAAATAATTGTTATTTGGTGTCGGTGTTGAGCATGAACATTATATCTGGATCTTGTTTGATGTGAGACGGTTATTCATTTAAATCAGAGAATAATGGTTGTTCTATTTATATGAATAATATCTTTTATGGTCATGCACCCTTGAATAGTGGTCTATTTATATTAAATCTCGATAGTAGTGATACACATATTCATAATAATGAAGCCAAAAGATGTAGAGTTGATAATGATAGTGCAACTTATTTGTGGCACTGCCGTTTAGGTCATATTGGTATAAAGCGCATGAAGAAACTCCATACTGATGGACTTTTGGAATCACTTGATTATGAATCACTTGGTACTTGCGAACCATGCCTCATGGGCAAGATGACTAAAACACCGTACTCCAGAACAATAGAGCAAGCAACAGATTTGTTGGAGATCATACATACTGATGTATGTGGTCCGATGAATACTGAAGCTCGCGGCGGGTATCGTTATTTTCTCACCTTCATACATGATTTAAGCAGATATGGGTATATCTACTTAATGAAACGTAAGTCTGAAACATTTGAAAAGTTCAAAGAATTTCAGAGTGAAGTGGAAAATCATCGTAACAAGAAAATAAAGTTTCTACGATCTGATCGTGGAGGAGATTATTTGAGTTACAAGTTTGGTCTACATTTGAAACAATGCGGAATAGTTTCGCAACTCACACCACCCGGTACACCACAACGTAATGGTGTGTCCGAACGTCGTAATCGTACTTTATTAGACATGATGTGATCTGTGATGTCTCTTACTGATTTACCACTATCATTTTGGGGTTATGCTTTAGAGACGGCCGCATTCACGTTAAATAGGGCACCATCTAAATCCATTGAGACGACGCCTTATGAACTATGGTCTGGCAAGAAACCAAATTTGTCATTTCTTAAAGTTTGGGGTTGCGATGCTTATGTGAAAAAGCTTCAACCTGATAAGCTCGAACCAAAATCGGAGAAATGTGTCTTCATAGGATACTCAAAGGAAACTGTTGGGTACACCTTCTATCACAGATCTGAAGGCAAGACTTTTGTTGCTAAATTTGGATCCTTTCTAGAGAAGGAGTTTCTCTCGAAGGAAGTGAGTGGGAGGAAAGTAGAACTTGATGAGGTAAATGTACCTGCTCCCTTATTGGAAAGTAGTTCATCACATAAACCGGTTCCTGTGACACCTACACCGATTAGTGAGGAAGCTAATGATGATGATCATGAAACTTCAGTTCAAGTTACTACCGAGCCTCGTAGGTCAACCAGAGTGAGATCCACACCAGAGTGGTATGGTAATCCTGTTCTGGAAGTCACGTTACTAGACCATGACGAACCTACGAACTATGAGGAAGCGATGATGAGCCCAGATTCCGTAAAATGGCTTGAGGCCATGAAATCTGAGATGGGATCCATGTATGAGAACAAAGTGTGGACTTTGGTTGACTTGCCCGATGATCGGCAAGCCATCAAGAATAAATGGATCTTCAAGAAGAAGACAGACGCTGACGGTAATGTTACTGTCTACAAAGCTCAACTTGTTGCAAAAGGTTTTCGACAAGTTCAAGGAGTTGACTATGATGAGACCTTCTCACCCGTAGCGATGCTTAAGTCAGTCCGAATCATGTTACCAATTGCCGCATTTTATGATTATAAAATTTGGCAAATGGATGTAAAGACTGCATTCCTGAATGGATTTCTGGAAGAAGAGTTGTATATGATGCCACCTGAAGGTTTTATTGATCCAAAGGGTGCTAACAAAGTGTTCAAGCTCCAGCGATCCATTTATGCACTGGTGCAAGCCTCTCGGAGATGGAATAAACGCTTTGATAGTGTGATCAAAGCATATGGTTTTATACAGACTTTTGGAGAAGCCTGTATTTACAAGAAAGTGAGTGGGAGCTCTATAGCATTTCTAATCTTATATGTGGATGACATATTGTTGATTGGAAATGATATAGAATTTCTGGATAGCATAAAAGGATACTTGAATAAGAGTTTTTCAATGAAAGACCTTGGTGAAGCTGCTTACATATTAGGCATTAAGATCTATAGAGATAGATCAAGACGCTTAATTGGACTTTCACAAAGCACATACCTTGACAAAGTTTTGAAGAAGTTCAAAATGGATCAAGCAAAGAAAGGGTTCTTGCTTGTATTACAAGGTGTGAAATTGAGTAAGACTTAATGCCCGACCACTTCAGAAGATAGAGAGAAAATGAAAGATGTTCCCTATGCTTCAGCCATATGCTCTATCATGTATGCAATGTTGTGTACCAGACCTGATGTGTGCCTTGCTATTAGTTTAGCAGGGAGGTACCAAAGTAATCCAGGAGTGGATCACTGGATAGCGGTCAAGAACATCCTGAAATACTTGAAAAGGACTAAGGATATGTTTCTCGTTTATGGAGGTGACAAAGACCTCATCATAAATGGTTATGTTGATGCAAGCTTTGACACTGATCTGCATGATTCTAAATCGCAAACCGGATATGTATTTATTAAATGGTGGAGCTGTCAGTTGGAGCAGTTCTAAACAAAGCGTCGTGGTGGGATCTACATGTGAAGCAGAGTACATTGCTGCTTCGGAAGCAGCAAATGAAGGAGTCTGGATGAAGGATTCATATCCGATCTAGGTGTCATACCTAGTCCATCAGGACCAATCAAAATCTTCTATGACAATACTGGTGCAATTGCCTTGGCAAAGGAATCCAGATTTCACAAGAGAACCAAGCACATCAAGAGACGCTTCAACTCCATCCGAGATCAAGTCCAGGTGGGAGACATAGAGATTTGCAAGATACACACGGATCTGAATGTTGCAGACCCATTGACTAAGCCTCTCTCACGAGCAAAACATGATCAACACCAAGACTCCATGGGTGTTAGAATCATTACCGTGTAATCTAGATTATTGACTCTAGTGCAAGTGTGAGACTGAAGGAAATATGCCCTAGAGGCAATAATAAAGTTATTATTTATTTCCTTATATCATGATAAATGTTTATTATTCATGCTAGAATTGTATTAACCGGAGACTTGACATATGTGTGAATACATAGACAAACAGAATGTCACTAGTATGCCTCTACTTGACTAGCTCGTTAATCAAAGATGGTTATGTTTCCTAGCCATAGACATGAGTTGTCATTTGATTAATGGGATCACATCATTAGGAGCATGATGTGATTGACTTGACCCATTCCGTTAGCTTAGCACTTGATCGTTTAGTATGTTGCTATTGCTTTCTTCATGACTTATACATGTTCCTATGACTATGAGATTATGCAACTCCCATTTACCGGAGGAACACTTTGTGTGCTACCAAACATCACAATGTAACTGGGTGATTATAAAGGTGCTCTACAGGTGTCTCCGAAGGTACTTGTTGGGTTGGCGTATTTCGAGATTAGGATTTGTCACTCCGATTGTCGGAGAGGTATCTTTGGGCCCACTCGGTAATGCACATCAGTATAAGCCTTGCAAGCATTGTAACTAATGAGTTAGTTGTGGGATGATGTATTACAGAACAAGTAAAGAGACTTGCCGGTAACGAGATTGAACTAGGTATTGAGATACCGATGATCGAATCTCGGGCAAGTAACATACCGATGACAAAGGGAACAACGTATGTTGTTATGTGGTTTGACCGATAAAGATCTTCGTAGAATATGTAGGAGCCAATATGAGCATCCAGGATCCGCTATTTGTTATTGATCAGAGACATCTCTCAGTCATGTCTACATAGTTCTAGAACCCATAGGGTCCGCACGCCTAAAGTTTCGGTGATGATTGTATTATGAGTTTTTGTGTTTTGATGTACCGAAGGTAGTTCGGAGTCCTGGATATGATCATGGACATGACGAGGAGTCTTGAAATGGTTGAGACATAAAGATCGATATATTGGATGACTATGTTCGGACACCGGAATGGTTTCGGGGAGTTTCGGACATATACCGGAGTACCGGGGGGTTACCGGAACCCCCCGGGTAGTTTAATGGGCCAAGATGGGCGTTAGTGGAGAAGAGGAGGGGCGGCTAGGGCAGGCCGCACGCCCCTCCCCCTCTAGTCTGAGTTGGACAAGGAAGAGGGGGCGGCACCCCCTTTCCTTCCTCTCTCTCCTTCCCTTTATTTCCCCCTCCTACTCCAACTAGGAAAAGAGGGAGTCCTACTCCCGGTGGGAGTAGGACTCCTCCCTGGCGCGCCCTCCCCTGGCCGACCGCATCTTCCCCCTGGTCCTTTATTTACGGGGGCAGGGGGCACCTCTAGATACACAAGTTGATCTATTGATCTATTCCAGCCGTGTGCGGTGCCCCCCTCCACCATATTCCACCTCGGTCATATCGTAGCGGTGCTTAGGCGAAGCCCTGCGTCGGTAGCAACATCATTGTTGTCACCATGCCGTCGTGCTGACGGAACTCTCCCGTGAAGCTCTGCTGGATCGAAGTTCGCGGGACGTCATCGAGCTGAACGTGTTCTGAACTCGAAGGTGCCGTATGTTTGGTACTTGGATCGGTTGGATCGTGAAGACGTACGACTACATCAACCGCGTTGTGCTAATGCTTCCGCTTTCGGTCTACGAGGGTACGTGGACGATACTCTCCCCTCTCGTTGCTATGCATCACCATGATTCTGTGTATGCATAGGATTTTTTTTTGAAATTACTACACAACAGGTTTACACCTTTGGGCCTCGAGTCACCTCCTGGTCTTGGGCCTTCAGACGCCTTGGGCCTCCTCACCTTAGCCGCCAATGGTGTGACCCGACCCCTCCTGGGCGGGTCATACCTTAGAGCTATATCCCCAACATTAGGCCCCAGGTTGATTTGAACTTGTTCACATCAATCTTCGCCATTTGACTTAGTAGCATTTTTCATTCACCAATTCCTGACCAACTTGCTTTAACCCGCCATGACGTCACATAACAAAAACATTGTAACCCACCATGACATCACGCACATTAACTCCGCACAAGGCCTAGTATATCTCAATGAATCTTTATCTCAATGGACTTCCCGAAAATCAAGGCGCCCGCTTTGCCAGCATAATCATTTTTACCTCCTCGATTTGTGCGCATGTTGTCTCATTATCTCCTTATAAATAGGGATAGGGGTCCCTCCTTTCACTTTTTACCCCTGCCCCTCCTATTTGTCTCCTTCCTCGCAACATCACTGCAACCCGAGCTCTGCCGCCACCGTCTTCCTCCAGCGACATCAGCTCCGACCGCTGCATCGACCTGAACGGACCAGAGAAACGCGGCGCACCTCCGCTTTTCATCCACGTCTGTAAGTACTCGCCTCCCCTCATAGTAGATCTACATTAGGGTTTCAGCCGTCCGTTAGTGTTCTTCACCGGTTTTCATTTTTCCCTTTTAGAACGTACAGTTTGATCGGAAAACAACACTGAGGTCGTGCGGTAGCAGTTTTAGCATCTCCTTCCAATCGCAGAAAGTATCCTTCCCGTACAAGATCCCGTGTGAGTACGCGAGCTCTTGTACTGCCGCAACCTTAGGTTTAAAATTTATTTAATTTTCTGAACTGCTGTAGATCCAAAATCGTAGAACTGATCCGTGGAACCTGTTTTTCAGCACTTAGCAAAATTTCACTTATAGGTCTACAGATACTTGTGAACTGCAACCGTGCGGGCAGATTATATGGTATGCCGTAACCCGCCAAATATCCTTAGGCCCACCTTAAACCGCCAATATATGCACAGATTCTATATAACCCGGTATTGTCTTCTGGTTTAACCATTCCAACCTTTATAACACGTATTCTCTGCATACGAATTGGCCTTGCATAATGCACTTGCTTTCAGATCACTGGACCGCTTAACATCGTGAACTTGATCCGGCAATATTTCCCTTTCTAGGCTTTTCATCAACAAAAATGACCAAAACCGTCACCTTATGCAACTGGGTCGTTTCCACTGTGACAGAGCAATCTCTCAACGAGTTTGTTCAGGTAGGCGTCTTAGTCGCCAAAGATGTTATTCACTGGAGAGCTCTGAGAAACGAGGCTATACCCACTCCAAAAGAAGGCGAGGTCATAGTTTTTTCTGATCATATGCTCCGGGGCTTTTCCCCACCCGGCTCAAAATTCTTTCATGATGTGCTGCATTTCTTTCAACTCCACCCTCAAGACATCGGACCCAACTTCGTTTCCAATATCTGCAACTTCCAAGTTTTTTGTGAAGCATACCTCCAAGAAGAGCCCATTGTGGACTTGTTCAGAGAATTTTTTTACTTGAACTGCTAAACTGAATTCACAGACGGCCCCAGCTTAGAACTTGGCAGAATTTCTACTCAAAGGCGAAAAGAAGCTATCTTCCCTACAACCACACTTCCTAGCCATCCGAAAGACTGGAATCAAACTTGGTTTTACTGCCAAGACACATCTCCGGCTGATGAAAATCCACTGCCGGGTTTCTGCGAGAACCAGCTTAGTTCAAGGCATCCCCTCCCAGACCGGATCAACACCGAAGAACGGGCCAAATATATGCCCATCTTTTCAAAAACAAGGGCTTTAATGGCCAATGGGTTGGCCGGAGTTGACTTAGTCCGGTGCTGGGTAGCTTGGAGAATCTTGCCCTTGAGCCGTCGGCCTGGTTTAATGTGCGAATATACCAGGGATACCAAAGATCCATAGTGCCACAGCCAAGTGCGTTTGGACGATGACGCAATCAACAAGATGACCAAAACACTGCTTCACGAGAGCTTGGCGACCTGTAGCAAGACGGGGATGAATCCCTTCTGTACCCTTAACAAGCCTCCACCTGTAAGTATTCTTTGAGCAATTTTTACTTACTCATTCATCCTCTTAATCTATCTTCTCATTATTACTTGATCTCTGCAGGCTAACTCCCCCTTTTGGAACAAAAATCTTCAAGACAAGCTGGCCAAGAAGGTCAGGACCAAGACCAAGGCTCTCAAGAAACCTGCCAAGAAGAAGGCAGATGCAGCTGATCCGTTTACTCTGGATGATGAGTCGGAGGTAGAACTTGACTCCCTTGTCTCCTTCTTTGTTCATCTTATTGACATTGATTACTATCAGGATGAGATGGAGGCCAGCCACGCAGATGGTGAAGAAGTAACTATCTTTTCCTCCGACTCAGAACCTCTGCCAAGACAGAAATTTCATCAAGCAAGCTGGAAAGTAAGGTTTTCTCATGCTTTAGGTTACTTGGATCCCAACTTTATTTTGAAGAAACAACAACATGAATTTCGCCGCACAACCTGGAACAACGGCTGTGGGAATCTTTCCTCCGGTTTACCCAAAACGCCGGCTCCTCGAAAACGCCAGAATGAGGTGCCACAAATTTCAATCCTCTCCTTTCCTAAGGCGGGTCCTATCCGTCAACCACTTAATCCGTCTGACTCAAATTATCAGGGAACTTCTCATTCTTTCTCTGGCGACTCAATCGGAACCCAAATTCCTCCCTTCAAACTTGCTCTGGGGTGAGTATACTAGACTTTTCCTGCTTTCAACACTTGTATACTGGTATGCCGATATCTTTATAAGTCTTACTTTTAGTGGCATAGCCAAACCCAGCAAGAAGTTGAAGGTGAATAAACCGGACGAAGATCCCAAGGCTGTTGAACCGGAGAAACTAACCACCTCCGAAGCCTCTCAACAAACTTCGGTGGCTACTGCTGATGACCCGCCACTAGAAACTCATGATGCCATGGTAGATCCAATGGGTGTTGACCCACCCCGTACTGAACCGCCAAGCACCATCAAGCCTACTGAAGAGGCTGAAGATGTTATAATCATCAGGACTGGTCATACAAATCCAGGCCATCCCACTGTTCTATCAAAACATAGTACCAAAGAGGAATTCTCTGTTGTTGAAAAAGGAAAATGGAAATTAGACTTGCAGAGGCATGTCGGCCTCAGCGCCGACGAGATTCACTCGGGCTACTTAAACCGCATGCATACCAGCCGAGACATGGAAGCCGGCTTACTCAGTCTGATGAAAGAATGCTTTGAGGTAATCACTGGAACCCTTATCATATCAATATATACATCAGCCGCCAAGTTTATAGGATACGGAAAATTTGAGAATTTTGTAGACTTAAATGACATCCTTCGTACAATCCTTCAAAAATGACCCTGTCTGCATTAGATCCAAATGAGTAGTCCCCAAGGGCCGGCTTAAACTGAATAGCTAAGCCTGGACTTAACCTCTTGTTTGTAATCAAAATCTAAATATGTAGCCCCCATGAACCGGCTTAATTTGAAGAATCTAGCCGGGTCATTAAGGATTCGATCTGAAAGAGAAGCGACCTACATTAGCCCCCAAGTGCCAAGTAGAATACTTTGTAATGTGCTTGGGACTTCAATGGAATGATTATCTTGATGCATGAATATTGTTTGATTTATCCTTGCAGGCTGAGCTAAGTATGAAGGAATCTCAGGTGGTCGATCTGTGAAAGAATATCACGTTACAACAATATGAGACATCAAAGGCCAAATCAGAACTGAAAACCGCCTTCGAGGTTTGTGAAAAGTTGAAGACAGATTTCAACACGCAGAGAGCCGGCTGGGAAAACGAGAAAGCCGCCCTTTTGAAGAGGGCTGAAGATGCTGAAGCTGCCCTTAAACCGGTGACTGAAGAGTTTTCCAGTTTAAAACGACATGTAAATCAAATGACAGCCGCCATCTTCGGTAAGTAACTTTGCATTGCAATTTTGCCATAGTAAATTACTGTAAGCCTCCTTGTGACTTATCATATGTTATGCATGCAGGCCCCAGAAGCTCTAACCTTGGCCAAGACATGCTGGCGAAGCTGAAGGCGGTTTATACTCTGGTGGAATAGCTGTACACAGGCACGCAATGATCCTTAGCAGTTATCTCACATAACAAACAACCGCCTTCACTCATCAAGGATGTTTTGGACAAGCTATCTGTCATGCCCAAAAGGATTGAAGAAATCAAGCGATCCGCAGCTCGAGCCAGCGCTATTACTGCTTTGAGTCGGGCCAAAGCATGGCAGGCGGAGCTAGACCCGGAGGAGCTGGCAACTTGTTGTCTGAAATTGAAAGAGGATGGGTCTCCCTTTGATGCCAGCGACTTTACCAAATGTGTAAAGGAGATGCGTCCTTTGGAAACCAAGCTGGCCGAAGAAACTGACTTGGCAAAGTATCAACCGGCTTACACCAAAGAGAATGCAAAAGTGAAAGCGCCGGCTTATGAGATTGTAGAGCTCATTCCTCCGATACGTAAGCACACCTTTGCTCATGACGTTGATCCGTCTGATCTTATAGATGATGAATCTAAATTCAAAGCTTTTACCGGCATCGACTGGACATCATCTGACTTCCAGACATTGGAGGGAGTAGAAGAAGAACCGGCGTAGGATGACCAGGAAGCTTCAACTCACCAAGACTAGGGCAACTGATCCACGGGGCGGCTCTCAAACTGCAACACGTCTTCTCCTTTTGAAAAACTCTTTATGAAGGAAATATGCCCTAGGGGCAATAATAAAGTTGTTATTTATATTTCCTTATACCATGATAAATGTTTATTATCCATGCTAGAATTGTATTAACCGAAAACTTGATACATGTGTGAATACATAGACAAAACACAGTGTCCCTAGTAAGCCTCTACTAGACTAGCTCGTTAACATTCGTTATCATTTCTTGATGTGACCTAATCTTGCAACCAAGGATAAACATTTGATTTCGCAACCCATTCATATGGACGGAGCATGTGCATGTAGTTTAATTTTGAATTATGCACATAAATGCCTAGAAAACTCAATTAACGTATAAAAATGTCCAAACGATATCCAAAAAAAATCCAAAATTTAACACGACACTCCTGTTGTTCTATGTTGACACGAGTAAAAAAATTGAAAGGAAGAAGAGGCGATGAATATCGTTTTGTCCACAAAGGTGACACATTTCCCTAACAAAACCATGAGGCTTTCTTGTGAGAAGCTCTGGTTTGTGAGAAGCTTATACCACAACTTGCCCCAAATGGGACAATAGTTTTTACCCCAGCATGTTGATGCCATTCCATGATAGCATGCCAAGGTTCATCAATTTCAGACGGGTTTTGGATTTACTAGAATTAAAAAAGCAAGTACCTCAACATTTGCCGGAGAGCCATGGTGCCGTGGTGTTCAAAATTCATCCCCATTTCTTGCATGGGACATAAGCATAAACCCATGGACACATATATGATTTTGCAACCCATGTTGGTGCACCGAAGCATGTGCATATGCTTTAATTTTGAATTGTGCACCTGAAATGGCTAGAAACCCAATTTAATGTATAAAATTTCCAAACGAACCCTGAATAATTCCAATTTTTTTACGGTACACACATAGTTGCATGTTCACTGCAGATAAAAGGTCTAGCAATTCAAACACCGTCCATTGCCGCTGTGACCCCATTATGTAATTAAAATCAAGACAAAAAATCAAGTAGATCCCATACAGTTTATTATCACCAACCGTGTGAGATGCAACACAAAATATCTTGGAGCACCGTCGAATTATAGTATGCATACGGCTTATGCGAGAAGGTGTAACAGCAATAGTCCACAACCCGCTCTGAATAAGGGACCGTGTCTGATGACACTTTGCGCGCCAGTTTTTTTGCTGAAGCGATTCCAAATTTTTGGCTTCCGCAGAAATCACTACAAAAAAAGACACATCCGTGACATTTTGGGCCGAACGAATTTTTTTTCTGTCATACATATGACACTTCTATGACGCTAATTGTGACAAAACCCGGTATCATCATAGATGTGGTGGGCTCCTACTTCTATGACAAAAAATCATGACAGAAAATGGGATTTTCGTCCTGGGCGGCCCGGAGACGCAGCTGCATGACATTCTTTGGGCCGTCCATGACGGAAAAACCATGGTAGAAGCGAGGGGGAGGAAAATTTCGAGGAGTTCCGGGTTACGGTGGGAGGTCGGGGCCGAGCGATGCGCGTTTCTCTCATACATGTACGCGCATGTGTGCGAGGCGTTGGCTCTAACTGAACCCGAGTGAGGCATTGGGCTCTAACTAAACCCGAGCGATTGCATTGCAGGCTACGCGTTACTTAACCTGAGTGATCGATCGATGGTTGTTAACTGAACCCGGTCGAGCGATTCCTTCGCTACTGCTGCTAACTGAAGCCGATTGATGCTGCCTCTGGATGAACAGTGA
>NC_041388.1:242569581-242590473 GCF_002162155.2 Triticum dicoccoides
CGAGCCGGTTGGGGCTGGATGAACAGGACCCAGTGGAGGGCTGGATGAACAGGACCACCCCGTGGAGGGCAGGATGAACAGTACACGGTGGGGGGCAGGATGAACAGTAGCCCGTGGTGGTGTGGTTGAACAGGAGCCCGTGGAGAGGGCTGGTTGAATAGTAGCTAGTGGAGTAGCGCGCGGTGGAGGTTGGATGAACAGGAGCCCGTGGATGAACAATCGCAGGTGGAGGCTGGAGGAGGTCGACGGTGGATGAACAGTAGCTCGTGGAGGCTGGAGGGGGTCGACGGTGGAGATGAACAGTATCCCGTGGAGTCTAGTTTTGCGGTACGCCACACCCCTCCCGATGAACAGGACCCCCGTTTCGACCATAGCGCTCCAACACAAGTCCGTTTCGTCCGTTTTGCGGTACGCCACACCCCTCCCGATCAACAGGACCCCCGTTTCGACCGTAGGAGGTCTGTTTCCTCCGTTTTGCGGTACGCTAGACCCCTCCCGATCAACAGGATCCTGTTTCGAACGTGGCCGGTCGAACACAAGGCCGTTTCCTCTGTTCTGCGGTATGCCAGGCCTCATTTCCATCGCCTGTTCCGTCCAAGGCCTCCCGATGAACACGACGCATTCCGTTGCCTCCCCATGAACACGATGCATTCCGTTGCCTCCCCATGAACACGACGCATTCCGTTGCCTCCCCATGAACACAACGACGACACTGTTTCTCCGTTTCGACCCAGCCATGTACACGAGCCCTCGCTGTACGTATGCGCGAGTAGGCGTTCGAGACCCCGCCCGTATGTACACATACGTGGCCGTATTTTCTTTCTTCCAGCCTGGCCGCTGTACATACTTGTACATGCTACGTGCGCGCCTCTACTATGACACATGCGCGCCTCTACTACGACCAGTATGTACGTACACGTTCGCGACCAGAATGACAACGCTACGTATGCTTCGACCAGGTGGGTCCCGACTGTCAGGCACTTCCTTGCCTGCGAAGATGTAGCTAGTGGGTCCTAGTAGTCAGGGGCGAATCGTTTTTTTGCCCGGACACACTTCCTTGCGTGCGAAGATGTAGCTGGTGGGTCCCAGCAGTCAGGGGGAAACGCTTTTTTTGCGAAATACAGTGGCCCGTCCGGTGGGTCCCAGCTGTCAGGTGGAGGAATCATTATTTTCCGCATAATAAGGAGGCACTTCCTTGCTGCGGTCGTGGACCCAGCTGTCAGCCTCTTCACGTACAGTCCACGTCCGATGGAAGTCGTTCCTTGACCATGTTGACCACACCGCGCCGAGAGCACCAGGGCGGTGGACGACGGCGAGGCCTAGGAAGGGGACGACACGGAGGCAGGGAAGACTCGACAGTTGTTTCCAACACGGAGGGGAGTACGACTGTATGAGGGTTTACTGGTTCGTCTACCATCGCCAGAGAATAACAGCAGGTGTGGGTGAGTAGAGGGATGGCTAGGCCAGCGATGGGAGTACGGTCGGGCGGTGAGGCCTACGCGGCAGCACAGCCGGCCGCGAGGAGGAGGGAGCAGGCAGTCCCGCCGGCGCTTGTTTGAGCGGCTAGAGCAGGAAGAGCAGAGATTGAAGAAGCACGACGGCCGTTGGATGGACAACCAACAGTCAGTGCTTGTGCGTCAACCTTTTTTTTAGGAAAGCCTCAAATCTGTGAAAAATAGCATACAGCCCATCTGCCATTATTTCTAATAATTTACAGCCCATTTGCTAATTCTTAAGGTTTTTTGGAGCCCATATTCTTTTTGTTAGCATTACAACCCATATTTTGGCAACGGTTAAAAAATTATACGAAATTTTGCATATTTCGGTGCGGTCCGAACTGTTTTTAATCCCGAAATTTCGACTCACATTCAAACTGATTTTTAAAATAAATGTATATCAATATAAAATCCAACAAATTCTCCATGCATAAAAATTAACGTAATTTAAAATCTTGAAATAAAAAAAAGATATTTGGAACTAATTGACGGTTTGATGTTGTCGGATTTCGGGTTCCGGCAGACCCTTAAGGTTCGAACACTGGGGTGCACGCGGAGATTACGCCTTCAACCTCTCCGCCTCACAAGGATCTAAGCTACTGAAAGAAACGCGCAAGAGACACGAGATTTATACTGGTTTGGGCCACCGTTGTGGTGTAATACCCTACTCCAGTGTGTGGTTTGTGGATTGCCTCTTGGGGCTGGTGAGGACAAACACTACAAGGAAGAACAGCCTCGCGAGGGTCTGTTCTTGGCCGGCGGATGAACTGCAAAGGGGAGTGCAGCTGCCCTTCTCTCTCTCTCTCTCTCTCTCTCTCTCTCTCTCTCTCTCTCTCTTTGCCCTCGCCGATGGTCTGGAGCCGAACCCACCCCTTGCAATGTGGGTGGCTAGTCCTATTTATAGAGGCCCTGGTCCTCTCCCCAAATATTGAGCGGGAAGGGATCCAACAATGGCGGGCTAATTTGAAGGGGGGCAGCTAGTACATCTATCCTGTCAAAAGTAGTCTTCTCCTGCCAAAGGCTCTAGTGATGACGCCGCGCTGGGCTCCATGGTGACCTCCGTCTCGTAGTCCGCTCGGTCCTGGTCTTGTTGCACCGAAGCGGCAACCTTTGCCTGATGCCTCGGTACCCCGCGGCTGCGCCTGTCCCCTTTGCACCGAAGAGGAAAGAAGGACGCTGCGCGCGCTGGCACCCGCCTGGTGCCCTGGGTCGTCATGGCTCACGTCATGGGCACCTCGCGAGGTACCCCGCCTTGATATCTCCGCCTCCTCACGAGCCTGCCTGATGAGGCTTGGCCTGAGGAAGCACCGTGTCGTCCGCCTCGCGATGCTTGGCCCCTCGCGAGGGTCTTGAGTCTTGCGCTGATGAAGATGGGCTGTGTTGGGCCCCCACTTGAGCCAGGCCGCAGGCAGGCAAGTCTGGGGACCCCCGTTCCCAGAACGCCGACAGTAGCCCCCAGGCCCAAGGCGCATCTGGACTTGGCCGTGCCGAGAGGCGAAAGGGCAAGGGTGAAGCGCCGCGGGCCCTAACAGCCTGCGGCCTTGGGTGCCGCGTGGCAGTTGATTGGACGTGGCGTGCCTTTACAACTGCGTGGGTTGCCAAGGGAGAGGCATCTTCCCAGACCTCGCCCTTACTTTCTCCGGTTGCTGCCCAGATCCCTCTTTCTTGCGCCTCCCCTTCCTTCCTCCAAACTTCCAGATCCATTTCGGTTGCGCGACCTAGGAAGCCATGGCGCCTCGCCAGCCTCCTACCACAGCTTGGCATTCTCCCGCTCTGGACCCGCCGAAAGTGTCTGAGGCCAGCCTTGCCCGGCTGCGCCGGATGGCGGCGGCGCAGGGCCTCGACGGGGAGAAGGTGTTCAAGGTCGGCTCCGCCACCCTTGAAGGTCGAGGAAGTACCTTTTACCCTCTCTTTGTGAGCGCCATTGCAGCGGGCTTGGTGCCTCCCTTCTCCGAGTTCTTCTTCTCTGTCCTCCGTCATTACAAACTGCAGGCTCTGCATCTCCACCCCAACTCCGTTCTTCTTCTGGCGATCTTCGCCTACTATTGCGAGGCCCATGTCAGGGTACAGCCCTCGGTGGCCTTGCTGCGCCACTACTTCTACCTCCGGACCTCTGGCAGTTCTCCTTCTGCGTGCGCAAGCTTCGTTGCATGTGGCAGCGCCAACGCCATCTTAGGTCCCGGGAAGAGGGCTGAGGGCTTCCGGAACAAGTGGGTCTTGGTGGATGCCGGGTGCATCCACCCTCGGCTGATCCTGCCCACGGAGCAGCCCGTGAGTGCCGGCGACTGGCTCCGGGAGGAGCTCACGGATCCCCGCGCGAAGCTTGTGTTGGAGAAGATGGACACAGACTTGAGGCCGGCCAGTTTGGAGACAGCGAAGTTGACAGGTGCGTCTCTGCTGAGGGAATTCCTGGAGCAGCAGCTGGCTCCACTCCGGCGGTACTCTCCTCCCATGTGGAGGCCTCATCCGAGCCCCGAGCCGGTGGACGAAGGGGATGTGGACGCGGCTCTTCAATCTCTGGTCGGGAGCGCGGCGGCAGCGTTGGAGGGTGCTCCCATGCCCTTGTTCCTTTGCGATGACTGGGAGCGGGTGGTGAAGTCCATGCCTGTTTTCAACGGGGACGGGCTTGTCCCAGTGGTGTCCTCTGGAGGGCCGGTGGATGTGCTCTCCGGCGACTCCAGTGAGGAGGAGGACGAGGAGGAGCGGGGAGAGGAGCCCGATTCTGGGGCGACCGATGGGGAGTCGAGGGCTCCCCTCCCCCGACGCTCGCCCCGTACCCTCCGCCTTTCGCCAAGCAATGATGATGATGATGATGATGATGACGCGCTGGGCAGCGGGAGCTCACCTCCGATCCCGAAGAAGGACAGGACCGGGCTGATTCCTCGCGGGTCTGCCCCTGCCCCAAGGCACTCCGCAGTCGCGCCTTCTGCTTCCAAGGTCGACCCTTCCAGCCGGCTGTTTGGCTTGAAGTTGGGCCGGAAGCTGCCCGAGCCCGCCGGCGATGACCCGTAAGTGTTTGATCCTTGCTCTTTTGTCCCTTGTTCCGCCGTCGAGGCTTAATGATTGCTTCTCTCGGATAGGCTGGCGCCCTTGGTGAAGAAACCGAAGAAGGCTCCCGAGGCTTCATCCGCAGCGACCCCGCCTGCGGAGGGGGGTGACCACAGCGCGCGGGCTTCTCCTGCTCGGTCGTCCTCAGGAGGCCTGGCCCTGCTGGTTGGGGCGAGCTCAGCCCCCATGTCCCAAGTGGCTCCAAAGGTTCCCTCGTCAGGCGCCACCGCTACGGCTGTGGGGACGCAGCGGACTCCGCCTCAGGACACGGCGGCCTTGCCGCCATTACTTCCTACTCCCGCTGTCCTGGAGCGCACGGAAGTTTCCCCGCCTTCTTCTTCCATCCTGGAACATGCCGTTACTGAACTGGACCGGCTGCGGCAGGATCTTCTCGGCGCCGACCCTCGCTTGGTGGCCAGGCGCTTGGAGTTGGCTTCTGGGTGGATTCGCTCTGATGCTTCGATCCGAGCGACACTGGTTCAGGCTTCGACAGCCTGTGACGAGGAGAGGCGGGCTGTCCTCGAGGCGAAGGTCTCCCGTGACTCGGCCTTGGGGGAGGCAGCCAAAACCCGCGATCACTGCAAGGCGTTGGAGGACAAGCTGCAAGGCCTGCGGGGCCAACTTGCGGAGGAGGTTCGCCTTCGCCAGGAGCAAGAGGAGGGGGCGAAGGCGCGTGAGGCGGCGCTCAAGGGCCGGGAGGCCAAGCTCAAGAGGCACCGCGCCCGCCTAGACGCGCTGCAGGAAGAGCTGGAGGCGATGAAGACCGAGCTGGGCGCCAAGGCTCAGGTCCTCGCCGAGGATCGCGTGGCCTTCGCAGACATGGAGAAGGACGCCCGTTCTTCGCTGAAGATGCTCTACGAGATCGGTTTGGACAGCCCGCTAGCTGGTGACGAGGATGGCCCCGCGAAGCTGCTTCCCTTCCTGGTCAAGGCTCTTGGGGACGTCGTCCTCGGCATCGGCCCCGCGGCCGAGGCCGAGGCGCACGTCCTTTCTTCCGCTGCGCTGACGCGGGTCTTCGCCCACGTCTACCTCTGCGATCCCAACGCCGACCTCGATGCCCTTCTGGAACCGGTGAGCGGTGAAGGTGCTGCTGCTGCTGTCGAAGCTGCGAAGGGGCGCGCGGAGGCGTTGCTGGAGAAGTTCCGGGCCTTCAGTACCAGGCCGAAGCAAGGAGTTGCTGACCCTGCCGTTCCACGAGGCGAGGCCGCCGCCGGCAAGTGACTCCGCTCCGTCGCTGCTCTTCTTTTAGTTCCTGCACATGTATCACGCCTCGGGGAGGCATTTAAACTTGCGTTTGGTGCTGAGACGGCAGTATGGGTTGTAACATTTGCTTTTTAAGTTCCTTGGGTTTTATGTTTGTCTTCCCTACTTGCTTGTGTTCTACGCCGGCAGGGCCCGGCCCCGCGCATGCCTCACCCAGCATTAGCCCCGACCGGAAACCAGGACGGGACCAAAGGAGTGAGGGGCCACGTGACAAGTTAGGCTCCAGAGTCGCGATGCTCAGGAGTCCCCCTTGGCGCACGAACAACAAGTAGGGAAGCGCGATGTAGGCGTGTCTTCCGTTCTACGTCTGCAGAGCCCAACTCCGCACGTACCTCACCCAGCATAGCCTTTCGGAACTAAGGAGGGAGGGGCTACGGAGCCAGTTAGGCCCCTGGGTCGCGATGCCCAGGGGCCCCCCTTGACGCGCAAACGGCGGGTGATGGAGCAAGGTGTAAGTGTGACTACTGTTCTACGTCTGCAGAGCCCGGCCCCGCGCGTACCTCACCCAGCATAGCCTTTCGGAACTAAGGAGTGAGGGGCTACGGAGCCAGTTAGGCCCCTGGGTCGTGATGCCCAGGGGTCCCCCTTGACGCGCAAACGGCCTTCGTACCTTGGCTCCGCTCGGGGAGAGACGCGCGGCGAGCCAGGCCCGAGGGGCCCGGCTGGGCGGCGTACGTCTGGGCGTGACCCAGCCGTAGCCCCCGTGCCCAGCCTCCTCGCATGGCACTCTCGAGGGGAGGCGTTGCGATGAGGCCGACCACTGAGCTCTGGGCTCCCTGAGGTTAACGCGGCCCGGAGGCCACCCCCAGTTGTTTATCACCAGCGCGGAGCATAGCGCTTCCGTATGTGTACGGGCATAGCCGCTCCTCGGCAGTGTCGTCAGCCAGCACGGAGCATGGTGCTTCCACTGGTACGTGGGAGGGGGCTCCCCTCCGGGAGGAGCCCCCGGGGCGTATACAGCCCCGCCCTGACACGTGACCGACACGGTAGAGCTAGGTGAGGTGTATCTGGGCACCCGTGTGATGGGGAACGTTGCAGAAAACAAAAAATTTCCTACGGTTTCACCAAGATCCATCTATGAGTTCATCTAGCAGTGAGTGATTGGATGCATCTACATACCTTTGTAGATAGCGAGCGGAAGCGTTCAATGAACGGGGTTGATGTAGTCGAACACGACGTGATCCAAATCACCGATGACCAAGCGCCCAACGGACGGCACCTCCACGTTCAACACACGTACGGAGCGGATGACATCTCCTCCTTTCTTGATCCAACAAGGGGGGAGGAGAGGTTGATGAAGATCCAGCAGCACGACGGCGTGGTGGTGGATGCAGGGCGTCACAGTAGCAGGGCTTCGCCGTGTACTACGAGGGAGAGATGTAACAGGGGAGAGGGAAGCACCAAAGGCTGAGGTATGAAGTCCTCCCTCTCCTCAACTATATATAGGAGGGCCAAGGGGGGGGGGGGTGCGCCAGCCTAGGAGATCCAATCTCCTAGGGGCGGCGGCCAAGGGGAGGTTTCCCTCCCCCCCAAGGCACCTAGGGGTGCCTTCCACTAGTGGGACTCCTCCCCTATGGAAACCCTAGGCGCATGGGCCTATAGGGGCTGGTGCCCTTGGCCCATATAGGCCAAGGCGCACCCCCTATAGCCCATGTGCCCCCCCGGGGCAGGTGGCTCCACCCTGGTGGCCCCCGGGACCCCTCCGATGGTCCCGGTACAATACCGATGACCCCAAAACTTGTCCCGATGGCCGAAACTGCACTTCCTATATATAATTCTTTACCTCCGGACCATTCCGGAACTCCTCGTGACATCCGGGATCTCATACGGGACTCCGAAAAACATTCGGGTTACTGCATATACATATCATCACAACCCTAGCGTCACCGAACCTTAAGTGTGTAGACCCTACGGGTTCGGGAGACATGCAGACATGACCGGGACGACTCTCCGGTCAATAACCAACAGCGGGATCTGGATACCCATGTTGGCTCCCACATGCTCCACGATGATCTCATCGGATGAACCACGATGTCAAGGATTAAACAACCCCGTATACACTTCCCTTTGCCAATCGGTATGTTACTTGCCCGAGACTCGATCGTCGGTATCCCAATACCTTGTTCAGTCTCGTTACCGGCAAGTCACTTTACTCGTACCGTAATGCATGATCCCGTTACCAGACACTTGGTCACTTTGAGCTCATTATGATGATGCATTACCGAGTGGGCCCAGTGATACCTCTCCGTCATACGGAGTGACAAATCCCAGTCTCGATCCATGTCAACCCAACAGATACTTTCGGAGATACCTGTAGTGCACCTTTATAGTCACCCAGTTACGTTGTGACGTTTGATACACCCAAAGCACTCCTACAGTATCCGGGAGTTACACGATCTCATGGTCAAAGGAAAAGATACTTGACATTGGAAAAGCTCTAGCAAACGAACTACACGATCTTGTGCTATGCTTAGGATTGGGTCTTGTCCATCACATCATTCTCCTAATGATGTGATCCCGTTATCAATGACATCCAATGTCCATAGCCAGGAAACCATGACTATCTGTTGATCAACGAGCTAGTCAACTAGAGTCTTACTAGGGACATATTATGGTCTATGTATTCACACGTGTATTACGATTTCCGGATAATACAGTTATAGCATGAATAAAGACAATTATCATGAACAAAGAAATATAATAATAATACTTTTATTATTGCCTCTAGGGCATATTTCCAACAGTCTCCCACTTGCACTAGAGTCAATAATCTAGTTACATTGTGATGAATCGAACGCCCATGGAATTTTGGTGTTGATCATGTTTTGCCCTAGGGAGAGGTTTAGTCAACGGATCTGCTATATTCAGGTCCGTATGTACTTTACAAATATCTATGTCTCCATCTTGAACATTTTCACGAATGGAGTTGAAGCGACGCTTGATGTGCCTTGTCTTCTTGTGAAACCTGGGCTCCTTGGCAAGTGCAATAGCTCCAGTGTTATCACAGAAGAGTTTGATTGGCCCCGACGCATTGGGTATGACTCCTAGGTCGGTGATGAACTCCTTCACCCATATTGCTTCATGTGCTGCCTCCGAGGCTGCCATGTACTCCGCTTCACATGTAGATCCCGCCACGACACTCTGCTTGCAGCTGCACCAGCTCACTGCTCCACCATTCAATATATACACGTATCCGGTTTGTGACTTAGAGTCATCCAGATCTGTGTCGAAGCTAGCGTCGACGTAACCCTTTACGACGAGCTCTTCGTCACCTCCATAAACGAGAAACATTTCCTTAGTCCTTTTCAGGTACTTCAGGATATTCTTGACCGCTGTCCAGTGTTCCTTGCCGGGATTACTTTGGTACCTTCCTACCAAACTTACGGCAAGGTTTACATCAGGTCTGGTACACAGCATGGCATACATAATAGAACCTATGGCTGAGGCATAGGGGATGACACTCATTTCTTCTATCTCTTCTGCCGTGGTCGGGCATTGAGCTGAGCTCAATCTCACACCTTGCAAAACAGGCAAGAACCCTTTCTTGGACTGATCCATTTTGAACTTCTTCAAAATCTTATCAAGGTATGTGCTTTGTGAAAGACCTATGAGGCGTCTTGATCTATCCCTATAGATCTTGATGCCTAATATATAAGCAGCTTCTCCAAGGTCCTTCATTGAAAAACTCTTATTCAAGTAGGCCTTGATGCTGTCCAAGAGTTCTATATCATTTCCCATCAAAAGTATGTCATCTACATATAATATGAGAAATGCTACAGAGCTCCCACTCACTTTATTGTAAACGCAGGCTTCTCCATAAGTCTGCGTAAACCCAAACGCTTTGATCATTTCATCAAAGCGAATGTTCCAACTCCGAGATGCTTGCACCAGCCCATAAATCGAGCGTTGGAGCTTGCACACCTTGTTAGCATTCTTAGGATCGACAAAACCTTCCGGCTGCATCATATACAATTCTTCCTTAAGGAAACCATTAAGGAATGCCGTTTTGACGTCCATTTGCCATATCTCATAATTGTAGAATGCGGCAATTGCTAACATGATTCGGACGGACTTTAGCTTTGCTACCGGTGAGAAAGTCTCATCGTAGTCAACCCCTTGAACTTGTCGATAACCCTTAGCGACAAGCCTAGCTTTATAGATGGTCACATTACCATCCGCGTCTGTCTTCTTCTTAAAGATCCATTTATTTTCTATGGCTCGCCGTTCAACGGGCAAGTCAGTCAAAGTCCATACTTCGTTTTCATACATGGATCCTATCTCAGATTTCATGGCTTCTAGCCATTTGTTGGAATCCGGGCCCGCCATCGCTTCTTCATAGTTCGAAGGTTCACCGTTGTCTAACAACATGATTTCCAAGACAGGGTTGCCGTACCACTCTGGTGCGTAATGTGTCCTTATGGACCTTCGAATTTTAGTAGGATCTTGATCAGAAGTATCTTGATCATAATCAATAACTTCCTCTCTAGTCGGTGCAGGCACCTCAGGAACATTTTCTTGAGTTGCGCCATTTTCCGGTTCAAGAGGTAACACTTCATCAAGTTCTACTTTCCTCCCACTTACTTCTTTCGAGAGAAACTCTTTCTCCAGAAAGAGTCCGTTCTTGGCAACAAAGATCTTGCCTTCGGATCTTAGGTAGAAGGTATACCCAATAGTTTCTTTAGGGTATCCTATGAAGACGCATTTTTCCGACTTGGGTTCGAGCTTCTCAGGTTGAAGTTTCTTGACATAAGCATCGCATCCCCAAACTTTTAGAAACGACAACTTAGGTTTCTTCCCAAACCATAATTCATACGGTGTCGTCTCAACGGATTTCGACGGAGCCCTATTTAAAGTGAATGTGGCAGTCTCTAAAGCATAGCCCCAAAAAGATAACGGTAAATCGGTAAGAGACATCATAGATCGCACCATATCTAATAGAGTGCGATTACGACGTTCGGACACACCATTACGCTGAGGTGTTCCAGGCGGCGTGAGTTGTGAAACTATTCCACATTTTCTTAAGTGTGTGCCAAATTCGTGACTTAAATATTCTCCTCCACGATCTGATCGTAGAAACTTGATTTTTCTGTCACGTTGATTCTCAACCTCACTCTGAAATTCCTTGAACTTTTCAAAGGTTTCAGACTTGTGTTTCATTAAGTAGACATACCCATATCTACTCAAGTCATCAGTGAGGGTGAGAACATAACGATAGCCACCGCGAGCCTCAACACTCATTGGACCGCACACATCAGTATGTATGATTTCCAATAAGTTGGTCGCTCGCTCCATTGTTCCTGAGAACGGAGTCTTGGTCATTTCACCCATGAGGCATGGTTCGCACGTGTCAAATGATTCATAATCAAGAGACTCCAAAAGTCCATCTGCATGGAGCTTCTTCATGCGTTTGACACCTATGTGACCAAGGCGGCAGTGCCACAAGTATGTGGGACTATCATTATCAACCTTACATCTTTTGGTACTCACACTATGAATATGTGTAGCTATACGCTCGAGATTCATCAAAAACAAACCATTAACCATCGGAGCATGACCATAAAACATATCTCTCATATAAATAGAACAACCATTATTCTCGGATTTAAATGAGTAGCCATCTCGTATTAAACGAGATCCTGATACAATGTTCATGCTCAAACTTGGCACTAAATAACAATTATTGAGGTTTCTAACTAATCCCATAGGTAAATGTAGAGGTAGCGTGCCGACGGCGATCACATCGACCTTGGAACCATTCCCGACGCGCATCGTCACCTCGTCCTTCGCCAGTCTCCGTTTATTTCGCAGCTCCTGCTGTGAGTTACAAATGTGAGCAACGGCACCGGTATCAAATACCCAGGAGTTACTACGAGTACTGGTAAGGTACACATCAATTACATGTATATCAAATATACCTTTGGTGTTGCCGGCCTTCTTGTCCGCTAAGTATTTGGGGCAGTTCCGCTTCCAGTGACCCTTCCCTTTGCAATAAAAGCACTCTGTCTCAGGCTTGGGTCCATTCTTTGACTTCTTCCCGGCAGCTTGCTTGCCGGGCGCGGCAACTTCCTTGCCGTCCTTCTTGAAGTTCTTTTTACCCTTGCCCTTCTTGAACTTAGTGGTTTTATTCACCATCAACACTTGATGTTCCTTCTTGACTTCTACCTCTGCTGATTTCAGCATAGCAAATACTTCAGGAATGGTCTTTACCATCCCCTGCATATTGAAGTTCATCACAAAGCTCTTGTAGCTTGGTGGAAGCGACTGGAGGATTCTGTCAATGACCGCGTCATCTGGGAGATTAACTCCCAGCTGAGTCAAGCGGTTATGTAACCCAGACATAGTGAGTATGTGCTCACTGACAGAACTATTTTCCTCCATCTTACAGCTGAAGAACTTATCGGAGACTTCATATCTCTCGATCCGGGCATGAGCTTGAAAAACCATTTTCAGCTCTTCGAACATCTCATATGCTCCATGTCTCTCAAAACGCTTTTGGAGCCCCGGCTCTAAGCTGTAAAGCATGCTGCACTGAACGAGGGAGTAGTCATCAGTACGTGTCTGCCAAGCGTTCATAGCATCTTGGTTCTGTGGGACGGGTGGATCACCTAACGGTGCTTGTAGGACATAATCTTTCTTGGCAGCTATGAGGATGATCCTCAGGTTCCGGACCCAGTCCGTATAGTTGCTGCCATCGTCTTTCAGCTTGGTTTTCTCTAGGAACGCGTTGAAATTGAATACAATGTTGGCCATTTGATCTACAAGACATATTGCAAAGATTTTAGACTAAGTTCATGATAATTAAGTTCATCTAATCAAATTATTTATGAACTCCCACTTAGATTAGACATCCCTCTAGTCATCTAAGTATTACATGATCTGAGTTAACTAGACCGTGTCCGATCATCACATGAGACGGACTAGTCAACGTCGGTGAACATCTTCATGTTGATCGTATCTTCTATACGACTCATGCTCGACCTTTCGGTCTTTTGTGTTCCGAGGCCATGTCTGTACATGCTAGGCTCGTCAAGTTAACCCTAAGTGTTTTGCATGTGTAAAACTGTCTTACACCCGTTGTATGTGAACGTAAGGATCTATCACACCCGATCATCACGGCGTGCTTCGAAACGACGAACTTTGGCAACGGTGCACAGTTAGGGGAGAACACTTCTTGAAATTGTTATGAGGGATCATCTTATTTACTACCGTCGTTCTAAGTAAACAAGATGCAAAACATGATAAACATCGCATGCAATCAAATAATAAACGTGACATGATATGGCCAATATCACATAGCTCCTTTGATCTCTATCTTGGGGCTCCATGATCATCTTGTCACCAGCTTGACACCATGATCTCCATCATCATGATCTCCATCATCGTGTCTCCATGAAGTTGCTCGCCAACTATTACTTCCACTACTATGGCTAACGCGTTTAGCAATAAAGTAAAGTAATTTACATGGCGTTTCTCAATGACACGCAGGTCATACAAAAAATAAAGACAACTCCTATGGCTCCTGCCGGTTGTCATACTCATCAACATGCAAGTCGTGATTCCTATTACAATAGCATGAACAACTCATACATCATATATATAGATCATTCATCATTCATCACAACTTTGGCCATATCATATCACAAAGCACTTGCTGCAAAAACAAGTTAGACGTCCTCTAACTGTTGTTGCAAGTTTTACGTGGCTGAATTAGGGTTCTAGCAAGAACGTTTTCTGACCTACGTAAAAGCCACAATGTGATTTGTCAACTTCTATTTACCCTTCATAAGGACCCTTTTCATCGAATCCGCTCTAACTAAAGTAGGAGAGACAGACACCCGCCAGCCACCTTATGCATCTAGTGCATGTTAGTCGGTGGAACCGGTCTCACGTAAGCATACCTGTAAGGTTGGTCCGGGCCGCTTCATCCCACAATACCGTTGAAGCAAGATAAGACTAGTAGCGGCAAGTAAGTTGACAACATCTATGCCCACAACAAATTGTGTTCTACTCGCGCAAGAAGAACTACGCATAGACCTAGCTCATGATGCCACTGTTGGGGAACGTTGCAGAAAACAAAAATTTTCCTACGGTTACACCAAGATCCATCTATGAGTTCATCTAGCAGCGAGTGATTGGATGCATCTACATACCTTTGTAGATCGCGAGCGGAAGCGTTCAAAGAACGGGGTTGATGTAGTCGAACACGACGTGATCCAAATCACCGATGACCAAGCGCCAAACGGACGGCACCTCCGCGTTCAACACACGTACGGAGCGGATGACATCTCCTCCTTTCTTGATCCAACAAGGGGGGGAGGAGAGGTTGATGAAGATCCAGCAGCACGACGGCATGGTGGTGGATGCAGGGCGTCACAGTAGCAGGGCTTCGCCGTGTACTACGAGGGAGAGATGTAACAGGGGAGAGGGAAGCACCAAAGGCTGAGGTATGAAGTCCTCCCTCTCCTCAACTATATATAGGAGGGCCAAGGGGGGGGGGGTGCGCCAGCCTAGGAGATCCAATCTCCTAGGGGCGGCGGCCAAGGGGAGGTTTCCCTCCCCCCATGGCACCTAGGGGTGCCTTCCACTAGTGGGACTCCTCCCCTATGGAAACCCTAGGCGCATGGGCCTATAGGGGCTGGTGCCCTTGGCCCATATAGGCCAAGGCGCACCCCCTATAGCCCATGTGGCCCCCCGGGGCAGGTGGCCCCACCCTGGTGGCCCCCGGGACCCCTCCGGTGGTCCCGGTACAATACCGATGACCCCGAAACTTGTCCCGATGGCCGAAACTGCACTTCCTATATATAATTCTTTACCTCCGGACCATTCCGGAACTCCTCGTGACGTCCGGGATCTCATCCGGGACTCCGAACAATATTCGGGTTACTGCATATACATATCTTCACAACCCTAGCGTCACTGAACCTTAAGTGTGTAGACCCTACGGGTTCGGGAGACATGCAAACATGACCGGGACGACTCTCCGGTCAATAACCAACAGCGGGATCTGGATACCCATGTTGGCTCCCACATGCTCCACGATGATCTCATCGGATGAACCACGATGTCGAGGATTAAACAACCCTGTATACAATTCCCTTTGTCGATCGATATGTTACTTGCCCGAGACTCGATCTTCGGTATCCCAATACCTTGTTCAGTATCGTTACCGGCAAGTCACTTTACTCGTACCGTAATGCATGATCCCGTGACCAGACACTTGGTCACTTTGAGCTCATTATGATGATGCATTACCGAGTGGGCCCAGTGATACCTCTCCGTCATACGGAGTGACAAATCCCAGTCTCGATCCGTGTCAACCCAACAGATACTTTCGGAGATACCTGTAGTGCACCTTTATAGTCACCCAGTTACGTTGTGACGTTTGATACACCCAAAGCACTCCTACGGTATCCGGGAGTTACACGATCTCATGGTCAAAGGAAAAGATACTTGACATTGGAAAAGCTCTAGCAAACGAACTACACGATCTTGTGCTATGCTTAGGATTGGGTCTTGTCCATCACATCATTCTCCTAATGATGTGATCCCGTTATCAATGACATCCAATGTCCATAGCCAGGAAACCATGACTATCTATTGATCAACGAGCTAGTCAACTAGAGGCTTACTAGGGACATCTTATGGTCTATGTATTCACACGTGTATTACGATTTCCGGATAATACAGTTATAGCATGAATAAAGACAATTATCATGAACAAAGAAATATAATAATAATACTTTTATTATTGCCTCTAGGGCATATTTCCAACACCGTGAGCCAGCGCGGGACTCACGAGGCCCTACCTCTGGGCGGGTTGCGCCCGGCACTGGGCCATGTCTTGAAATGTGTCCCTGCAAAATTTGGTTAGATGCTGGTACTCTACGTCCTCGGGTCCCGGCCCTCGAGCTTGTCTCGACCGTCGCTGGTATGCCAGGTCGCGATGCCATGGACAAGACCAGAGGGTGAGGGCTGTTGGGCCAGTAAGAGCCCTGAGTCGCGATGCTCAGGCACCCCCCCTTTAGCGCGCAAGTAGTCGACATGGAGAAGAAGGGTTGCCGCGAACAGGCATCAAAAATTCAAGCATGATAGGCGAATGCATAGTTGGGAATAAGCGCGGTGGAGATACACGCCGCTGGGCCTAGCCCCAGCGGCTTGGGGATGATGCGGCCCGAGGGGCGCCCCCGACAGAGCAGACTAACGACCGAAAGGTAAAAGCAGATACACGCCGCGGGGACGGACCCATGCGGCCTGGGAGTGACGCAACCCTGGGAGGGCGCTCCCAGCTGAGAACGAAACTTGGAAAATGTCACCTGAGGATGCCGTTGGCGAAGTGGTGTTGGTGCAGTAGGCTTGTTGGGCTGTGGAAGTCGATCCTCACGAGCCCCCAGGCCCCGGGGCCTCGGGAGGCTCTAGAGGCGCTGGCGGCTCCTCGTGAGCTGCCTTCATCTCCATCAGGGCTGCGGAGCGCCTGTCTTCCTGAGCCTCCCTGATGCCCCTCGTGAGGCGTTGGCATGCCGCAGCCACGCTCGGCAGGCCATGAGGCATGCGAACACGGCTGTGGGGTGGTCCTCTGCAGCGCCCCACTCGCGAGGGCCAGAGGCGCCCCGTTGTGGCAATCTGATTGAGCCCAGGTATGTCGACCCAGACGCGCAGCCCACCATCCTCGCCTGGATGTGGGGCCATAGCTGGAGGGCGACGGAAACCCCTCATGATCCTTGCCTCCTGCAGCTCCTGAACGGCCTTGCTGACAAACTCTTGCTGGTCTGGTCTTCCTTGCCCGGCTCCTCCTTGAGTGAGGCGCGCTTTGAAGCACGCCTCCACATGGCACCCAAGCGCCTCCCACGTGACCATGGCTAGGTCGGTGGCCCTCCAGGTGAGAGCCCCCGAGCCTTGCCCGAGGAGGGCGCCGGGCGTGCTTTCCTATGCGATGGAAGGAGGGTCCTCCCGAGCAGGCATGGGTCCTGAGGTCCCTGCCTCCTGAGGGGCTGATCCTGGCGACATCTTCTTCTTCTTGGGGGTGGTCTCCGGAAGCCTCCTGCTTCCGCGATCTGGGTCTTCAAGTGATGCGGCCTGAAAGGCCCGCTCCAGAGAACGCACTGCATCTCTCTCTTCACAGGGCACGGTGATGACGCCTCCACTCCCGGGCATCTTGAGGACGTTGTAGCCGTGGTGGGTCACGGCCATGAACTTGGCCAGCGTCGGGTACCCGAGGATGGCGTTGTACGGCAAGCGGATGTCAGCGACGTCGAAGTCGATGAGCTCGATGCGGTAGTTGCTGCGGGCCCCGAAGGTGACGGGGAGGCGGACCTGCCCGATTGGGACTGTGGAACCGTCGGTGACTCCTGAGAAAGGCTTGGTTGGCTGTAGCTGGTCGTAGGGTACTTGGAGGTTGTTGAAGGTCTCCACAGACAGGACGCTGAGCCCTGCCCCTCCGTCTATGAGGGTCTTTGTGACCAACACGTTGCTGATGACTGGGGAGCAAAGCATCGGGAGGACCCCGGCTGTGGCTGAGCACTTGAGCTGGTCCGCTGAGCTGAACATGATGGCGCACGCCGACCACCTGAGGTGGCGCGTTGCTTCGAGCTTGGGGAGAACTGCGTTCACCTCGCGGGCGAACTGCTTGAAGATGCGTTGGGAGGCTAGGGCTTGAGCTCCGCCCAGGATGCAAGCGATTGCGCGTGGCTCCTGGAAGCCCCTAGCCCCCTCGTCCTGATGGCGGTCTTCGTTCCTTCTTGGTGGAGGCGGCAGGGGAGGCAGACCTGCGTTGCCGTGAGGGCGATCCTCACGAGGCTGATCCCTCCAGTCCCCCTCGCGAGGCAGGTCCCGCCAACGATCCTCACGAGGTTGGTCGCGCCACCCCTGGCGCGGGCCACGGTCTTCCCAGCGCCCTGGGATTCTTCCTCCTCCTCGGCCGTAGCCCCGGTCAGGGCGACGGCCGATCCTTCCTTCTCGCATGGCACGGAGTTCTTGGCATTCGTTGGTGTTGTGGGTGTGGAGGTCGTGGTATACGCAGTACCGGCTACCTCTGGAGGAGTCGGGTAGATCTCTGCCACGCTTGATGTCCGGTTCGGCTGCGAGCACGGCAACCCCCTTGCGCTTCACGTCCTTGGCCTTGGGCTTCTTCTCTTCTGCGTCCGCAGTAGGCAGCTCGAGGAGGGAGAGCCGCCCCTCCTCAGCTCTGGCGCATCTGTTCGCCAAGTTGAACAGCTCCAGGGAGGTGCAGAGGTCCTCATGCATCGCCAGCTCCTCCTTCATCTTGACATCGCGCACGCCATCGGAGAAGGCCGAAATGATGGCCTCCTCGGACACCTTGGGGATCTTGAGGCGCGCGTTGTTGAAGCGCTGGATGTACTTCTGCAGGGTCTCTCCAGGTTGTTGCTTGATGCGGCGCATGTCGCTCACGGCGGGCGGCCGGTCGCGAGTACCTTGGAAGTTGGCGACGAAGCGGGCGCGCATCTGGTCCCAGGAGGAGATCATTCCTGGAGCCAGGTTCAGGAGCCAGGTGCGAGCTCCTTCCTTCATCGCCATGGGGAACCAGTTCGCCATGACCTTCTCGTCCCCTCCGGCAGCCTCGATGCCCAGCTCATAGAGCTGCAGGAACTCTGCGGAATCAGTCGTGCCGTCGTAGCGCGGAGGCAGGTCTGGCTTGAACTTTGCAGGCCACGCGACGCTGCGCAGCTCAGGGGTGTAGGCGAGGCAGCCCGCGGTGGCCACGAAAGGCCTTGGTTGCTGAAGAGCTCGGTCTTGAGGGTCCCCACGTGCTGCAGCTTGGAGCAGGGCGGGGTCTTGGCGTGCTGGAGCGGGAGCTGGGAGCGCCCGGGCAGCCCCTTGCGGGCGAGGGATTTCTTGGCAGCTTCGTTCTTGCTGCGCTGGCACCTGGCGGAGCGGGTCCCGCCCAGGGGCCATGCACCTTGGTGCCATGGGGTCTTCTTGGGGGGGAGGCTGCTGGCTCGCCCCCGGAGCTTCGTTGCCCACGTGGGGCGGAGTGCGGCGCCGTGGGGCGGACGACGCAGGAGAGCCCCCTGCGGCGCGGACGAGCTCGGCGACGCGGTCGAGCCACTCCTCGTAGACGTCATCGACAGGTCGGTAGCGGAGGAGCTCAATCGCCGCGATGAGCGCAGCTCGATCCTCCAAGGGTGCGTGGAGCGCGCGGGATGAAGAGCCAGCCGACGCAAGCGACGGAGAAGCGGTGCGGCCGTCTTGCCGCACGGACGGGTGCTGAGACGATGCCTGCTGCTCGCCCCCCGCCGGGTCGGTGGCGGCGTTGACGGCGGGCGACGGGGAACGACGAGGACGCCCAACGACAGGGGCGGTCTGGGCGACATGGGAGGCGATGGCGGCCCGGCGCTCGGCGCGGGCCCGACGAGCGTCAGACATGGTCGGGACGGTCTGAGGAGAGCGGAGCGGTGGAAGACAAATTCCGGCACACCCCTACCTGGCGCGCCAAATGTCGGATTTCGGGTTCCGGCAGACCCTTAAGGTTCGAACACTGGGGTGCGCGCGGAGATTACACCTTCAACCTCTCCGCCTCACAAGGATCTAAGCTACTGAAAGAAACGCGCAAGAGACACGAGATTTATACTAGTTCGGGCCACCGTTGTGGTGTAATACCCTACTCCAGTGTGTGGTTTGTGGATTGCCTCTTGGGGCTGGTGAGGATGAACACTACAAGGAAGAATAGCCTCGCGAGGGTCTGTTCTTGGCCGGCGGATGAACTGCAAAGGGGAGTGCAGCTGCCCTTCTCTCTCTCTCTCTCTCTGTGTCTCTCTCTCTCTCTCTCTTTGCCCTCACCGATGGTCTGGAGCCGAACCCACCCCTTGCAATGTGGGTGGCTAGTCCTATTTATAGAGGCCCTGGTCCTCTCCCCAAATATTGAGCGGGAAGGGATCCAACAATGGCGGGCTAATTTGAAGGGGGACAGCTAGTACATCTATCCTGTCAAAAGTAGTCTTCGCCTGCCAAAGGCTCTGGTGATGACGCCGCGCTGGGCTCCATGGTGACCTCCGTCTCGTAGTCCGCTCGGTCCTGGTCTTGTTGCACCGAAGCGGCAACCTTTGCCTGATGCCTCAGTACCCCGCGGCTGCGCCTGTCCCCTTTGCACCGAAGAGGAAAGAAGGACGCTGCGCGCGCTGGCACCCGCCTGGTGCCCTGGGTCATCATGGCTCACGTCATGGGCACCTCGCGAGGTACCCCGCCTTGATATCTCCGCCTCCTCACGAGCCTGCCTTTTGAGGCTTGGCCTGAGGAAGCGCCGTGTCGTCTGCCTCGCGATGCTTGGCCCCTCGCCAGGGTCTTGAGTCTTGCGCTGATGAAGATGGGCCGTGTTGGGCCCCCACTTGAGCCATGCCGCAGGCCGCGGGCAGGCAAGTCTGGGGACCCCCGTTCCCAAAACACCGACAGATGTGTTTTAAAAATGTACAACCCATTTCTCATTACTGATGGGCCATTTTCTCGGCCAGCCGAATGAAAGCTCTCCTCGTCTTGAAAGATTTGCAGCCCAACAGGCTTGGCAAAGCGACTTACTTGGCAAATCACAAAAAAACTGGGTTGTGGCCGTGGACCCAGCTGTCAGCCTCTCTCCATGTACAGTACTCTTCCGATGGAAGTCGTTCCTTGACCACGTTGACCACGCCGCACGGAGAGCACCACGGCGGTGGACGACGACTAGGCCTAGGAAGGGGACGACGCGACAGTGGAAGCCCGCGCGGAGAGGACTACAAGGGTTCACTGGTTCGGCTGCGGTGTGAGGCTGTCGTCGCCGTAGGGTCTGGCCAGCGGTGGGAATAGTAGGGGGTGGTGAGGCCTCTGCGGCAGCACAACCGGCCACGGGAGGCAGGAGCATGCGACACGACCGGCGCGGGTGGCTGGAGCAAGAAGACCAGAGGTTGAAGAAGCACTACGGCTGTTGGATGGACATCGTACGGTCACTGAAGCTAGAATCGTTCATATTGACTAAGTTGACAAAGCCCTTCATCCCCGTCAACTTAGTAGGCCCACAAGTCAGCCTCCCAGCAAGGTGGGTCCCAGCTAGCCGGGGGAGTATTCATTTTTGTGTGCGTAATAAGGAGGCACTTCCGGTGGG
>NC_041388.1:242590745-242659117 GCF_002162155.2 Triticum dicoccoides
GGGGGACGTTTTTTTCGTGAAATACGGTGGCCTGTCCGGTGGGTCCCAACAGTCAGGGGGAAAAGATTTTTTTCGCAAAATACTGGTGGCCTGTCCGATGGGTCCCTGCTGTCAGGTGGAGGAATAATTATTTTGCACGTAATAAGGAGGCACTTCCTTGCTGCGGCCGTGGACCCAGCTATCAGCCTCTCCACGTACAGTCCACGTCCGATGGAAGTCGTTCCTTGACCATGTTGACCACGCCGTGCCGAGAGCACCAGGGTGGTGGACGATGGCGAGGCCTAGGAAGGGGACGACGCGGAGCCGGGGAAGACGCGGCAGTGGATGCCCACGCGTAGAGGAGTACGAGGGTTCACTGGTTCGCTGCGGTGTGAGGCTGCCGTCGCCGCAGAATAACAGGGGGTGTGGGTGAGTAGAGGGATGGCCTGGCCATCGGTGGGAGTAGTAGGGGGCGGTGAGGCCTCCGCCGCATCGCAGCCGGCCACGGGAGGCAGGAGCACGAGGCACGACCGGCGCTGGTTTGGGCGGCTGGAGCAAGAAGACCAGAGGTTGAAGAAGCACTACGGCCGTTGGATGGACATCGTACGGTCACTGGAGCTAGAATCATGCATATTGAATAAGTTGACAAAGCCTTCCATCCCCGTCAACTTAGTAGGCCCACAAGTCAGCTTGCCACTAAGGTGGGTCCCAGCTAGCAGGGGGTATTCATTTTTTTGTGCATAATAAGGAGGCACTTCCGGTGGGTCCGAGCTGACAGCAGGGGGAACATTTTTTTTGCGAAATACGGTGGCCCGTCGGGTGGGTCCCAGCAGTCAAGGGCAAACATTTTTTCGCGATATACTGGTGGGCATCCGGTGGGTCCCTGCTATGAGGTGGAGGAATAATTATTTTCCGCGTAATAAGGAGGCACTTCCTTGCGGCTACCGTGGACCCAGCTGTCAGCCTCTCCACGTACAGTATTCTTCCAATGGAATTCGGTCGTTGACCACATTGACCACGCCGTGCCGACAGCACCATGGCGGTGGATGACGGCGAGGCCTAGGAAGGGGATGTCGCGGAGCCGGGGAAGACGCGGCAGTGGATGCCCACGCGGAGAGGAGTACAAGGGTTCACTAGTTCGGCTGCGCTGCCGTCGCTGCAGAATAACAGGGGGTGTGGGTGAGTGGAGTGGAGGGATGGCCTGGCCAGCGGTGGGAGTAGTATGGGGGCGGTGAGGCCTCTGCGGAAGCAGAGCCGGCCACAGGAGGCAGGAGCAGGCGGCACGACCGGCGCTGCTTTGGGTGGCTGGAGCAAGAAGACCAGAGGTTGAAGAAGCACTACGACCGTTGGATGGACATCGTACGGTCAGTCGAGCTAGAATCATGCATATTGACTTAGTTGACAAAGCCCTTCGTCCCCGTCAACTTAGTAGGCCCACTATACTGGGTCCCAGCTAGTAGGAGGAGTATTCATTTTTTTGTGCGTAATAAGGAGGCACTTCCTTGCGTGCGAAGATATAGCTGGTGGGTCCGAGCTGTCAGCGGCGGTAAATTTTTTTCATGAAATACAGAGGCCGTTTCGGTGGGTCCCAGATGTCAGGTGGAGGAAATCATTATTTTGCGCGTAATAAGGAGGCATTTCCTTGCGTGCGGCCATGGACCCAGCTGTCAGCCTCTCCACATACAGTCCACTTTAGATGCATGTCGGTCATTGACCACGCTGACCATGCCACGTCGAGAGCACCAGGGCGGTGGACGACGACGAGGCCTAGGAAGGGAACGACACGGAGGCAGGGAAGACTCGACCGTTGTTTTTGTTTCCCACGCGGAGGGGAGTACGACTGTACGAGGGTTTACTGGTTCGTCTGCCGTTGCCGGAGAATAACAGCAGGTGTGGTGAGTAGAGGGATGGCTAGGCCAGCGATGGGAGTGCGGTGGGGCGGTGAGGCCTGCGCGGCAGCACAGCCGGCCACGGGAAGGAGAGAGCAGACAGTCCCGCCGGCGCTTGTTTGAGCGGCTGGAGCAGGAAGAGCAGAGATTGAATAAGCACGACGGGCGTTGGATGGACATCCAACAGTATACAGGCCATCTGTGGAAAGCCTCAAATCTGTGGAAAACAGCATACAACCCATCTGCCATTATTTCAAATAATTTACAGTCCATTTGCTAATTCTTATGGGGTTTTTTGGAGCCCATATTCTTTATGTTAGCATTACAGCCCATATTGTGGCCACGGTTAAAAAATTATACGAAATTTTGTATATGTCGGTGCGGTCTGAACTGTCTTTAATCCCGAAATTTCGAGTCACACTCAGACTGATTTTAAAAATAAATGTATATCAATATAAAATCCAATAAATTGTCCATGCATAAAAATCAATGCAATTTAAAATCTCGAAATGAAAAAAAGATATTTGAAAGTAATTGCCGGTTTGATGTGTTTTAAAAATGTACAACCCATTTCTCATTACTGATAGGCCATTTTCTCGGCCAGCCGAATGAAGCTCTCCTCGTCTTGAAAGATTTGCAGCCCAACAGGCCTGATAAAGCGACTTACTTGACAAATCACGAAAGAACTGGGCTAGCCATTTTCAGAAAGAAAAAAAAACTACTGGGCTAGTCTGTGGTAAACATAAAAGAAAAGGCTGTCTAGACAGGCGAGAGTGTCCCGCATAGCCCAGTTGACACCCTGCTTTCGTCTCAAAAACAAATTAGATAAATACCACTCCAATTATGGCGATTCATAAAAATGCCACTGCAATTTCCAAACTTTGAAAAATGCCACTGCAATTTTTTCAAACTTTGAAAAACGCCACTTCAGTTTGCAAACTTTGAAAAACGCCACTTCAGACTTCGAAAAATGCCACTAGAAATGGCATTTTCCAAAGTTTGGAAATTGCAGTGGCATTTCTCGGATACACCAGATTTGGAGTGGCATTTATCAAATTAACCCAAAACAAAAATAACTAGGCGAGCTGCTGGGTCCCTGGTGTCAGCCGCTCGTTGTGCAATTCTCTCGTTTATTGACTACGTTGACAATGGCATGGGACCCAGATGTCAGAAATCCACTAGGAGGAGCCATTTTTTATTGGCTTGAAATAAGGAGGCACTTGCTTGCGTACTGCCATGACCTTGGCGGGTCCCTGCTGTCATCCTCTCCACGTACAGTACCAGTTAGTCATGCTTCAAAATTGATCGGCACACCATTAAAAAAAATAAAGGTCGGTAACTAATGCGGCACCTCGGGCCAACGTGGCCAGATCGAATTTTGCACGAGAAATTACACACCATGTTTCGTTGACATGTGGTCCCATTCCAACATATCAGTGAGACGACGGCGAGTAGTAGGAGTATTTCTGAACGGACGTGTAGGCCAGGGCGCCTCTTCGTGAACCGTGGCAAACTCGCAACCATCCACCGACTCTTCGCCTTTCCCTCTCGATTTGGAACTGTTGTCGCACGCTCTTCCTCTCCCTCCTCCATTTTCCTTCAGCCCTTCACCCTTTCTTCTGCCATTGTTCGATCGTCTTCTCCATGGAGGGAATAGGCCGGAAACGACCCCGTTATTCTTGCCCCAATCTGAAAGATGACGTGGTGGGGGAACTCATTGATTGGTGCGACGTCATCACCTCGGCTAGCATGGCAGGTTCGTTCAAGCCCATTCTCGACTCAACGGATAACATCATTACAAAGAACCCAAGAGTCAAGGAGCGGTTTGGTCTCCCCTATCTTCTTCGCCGTGACCCTGATGACTGGCGCCGGCACAACGGAGGCCTCGCCCTGTGCTAGTTGATGCCGCTTGATAATGATACGTATGATGTTAAGATGCCATCGCTCGAGGGCAAGGCTTGGGCGGGTGCAAATGGAGATTGGGTTGTTTACATTGAGTCCAACTGCGAGTGGGTACTTGTGAATGTGTACACTCGTCACCGGATTCCACTTCCAAAAATCTCAGCACACTGCCCAGAGGTTGAGCACACCGGTAATGTACGCGCGTTCAAATACGATCATGGTGACTGTCTTCTATGGAAGATAGCAATTTGTCGAGTTCCCAACCGCTCTTGGAATTACAATAACTATGAAGTTGTTGCTATCTTCGACAAGCTTGTTGCCATCCTTAGTGGTTTGACTCGATGGACATTGCTCAAAAATCAGTTTCTGTGCATGTCGGAGTAATGGACCACGGGTAGGCTAACCCGAGTCCCAGAACCTTTCAAGACATCGGGGCAGGCTGCGCCCCTCAAGACCCCAGGACAAAGAGTCGCCTTCTGAGGAGTCGGCGGCAAGGCCACCGACTAGCCACTCGCGACCGAGTCCCAGGGACGACTTCAGGACAAACCGACTCCTGACTGACGACTTCCCAAGAAGCCGGCCTTGGGGAGTCGGCCCGTGACTCCAGCAAAACCCCATGTCCTCATCAAGAGGGACAGGATAGGGGAGTGGCTACAGTGAAGACTGCTCCCACCCCTTTCCAAAGGCAAGCATGGTCATAGTACGCCGTACCCGCGGAGATCTCCGTGCGGCGTGGCACTGTTGCCATGTTGGCCCTGACATCAGCACCGGTGGACCGAATCCTGCGCCCATGATGGTTTGTCTGTACGACCTTTGGGCGGCGGGTCCCACCGGCCAGCGGGATCCCAGAAGACGGCAAGTGCGCCACAAGTCGGACCTGTCAGGAGTCGGCCGGCTCCTCCCCCGGGGCCCACGCGCCATTAACTAGATGTGACGGAGAGTGGCAATAGTGATCGCCCGCCAGGCGGCGGGGCTGTTGCCACGACTCCATGACGAAGCCCGCGTCATTAGAAGCACGACTACAGTAATCAGCAGCCGGCAAGACCCGCCCGCGGCGGACGCGGCCTGTCGGCTCCGTATCGGGCCAGTCGACGGGCCCCAGGAGTGGGCGGATAAAATGGCGGCCGGAGAGACTGACGGCTGGGCTCGCGTCCAGCCGAATTACCATTATACCCCTAGGGGGTAGGCCTATATAAACCCCCAGGGCACCCATGCAAAGGATTGGAATCCATTAGTACTAGACCAGATCATATAGGAAGGAGAGAGCTAGCCTTGCCTTCTCCTACCTCTAGGAAACAGCTCAAGGAGCAATCGTGTAAACACTTTGCCATAGTGATCATGCGGAGACCCCGCAGAGCAGCAGTAGGGGTATAATCTCCCCGGAGAGCCCTGAAGCTGGGTAAGATTCGCCGACGTGCATGTCTTCGCCTCATCCCATTTCCAGGCACCGACGACGTTCTACTCGCCCCCACCATGATAAGCCATCCTTTGGCATATGTCGCACACAACCCCCGACATTTGGCGCCCATCGTGGGGCCTAGTGCACCACCGTCCCGGGACCTGCTCTGGACGGGAACCCTTTTCCACCCTGGCGAGCGCAGCCAGCCAGGCACACCAGACGGAGTTAGCGCTGACGCGCTGCACGGCGTTGAGATTGCCTGCGCAGCCAGCTGCCTCGCCGAACTTGTGGGCGAGGTTCGCCTCTCCGACGAACCTGTATCCAATGCAGGCACGGGCAGCTCCGAGAGCCTCCTCGCGGGCCTCCTCGATCAACTCCACGTCGCCGGCGAGCCTGCCGTGGACTAGGAGTCTGTAGGTTCCACCGACCCGATGCTGGTCGACTCCGACACCGCATCGCTCGACGCGTTCCCCACTAATGTGGTGGTCTACGACGAGCCTCTCCCTCGTGCGGAGAGCGGCGGAAGCACTGTCACCGAGGTGCTCGTCATCAGTCATGACGAGCCTCCCGGCGGAGGAGCGCATGACCCACTTGGCGCGGTGCTACAAGACCTAACTGTGCCCATTCCGGAAGACGCTGACGCAGAGACGTTGGAGGCGCGCCGCCTTCAGCTCGTCGAAGGCGCGAAGAAGCTGGCTAGCATGAGACGCTTGTCAGAAGCCTACCAGCGAGAGATGGATCACGCTGTTGGCGGCTCGCCGGCCCCAGCAGGGCCCAGCCGCCTTGGCGCGGTCCAGCAGCGCGGCGTAGCCATCGCCAATCTGTTCGGGGCAAGCCGCCTTGTGTACGCTACCCCTGCGGAGAACATTCGAGCCGCCCAGGCGGCGGCGGACAAGCTGGACAATTTCGAGGGCGAAGAATGCCGCCTAATGATGGAGCGAGTCCAGCGGCTCCTTGAAGAGGCTGCCGCGCAGAACGAGGCCGGCTGCCGCATGGAGGCGCTGCAGCGCCAAAACGGCGACCTTCGCCGAGACCAAGGCGCGACGTCTCGGACGCCGACTGACGGCGCCCGAGGAAGAAGAGACAAGGATCCGGCTGTCAGCCACAGTCGGACTCACATTACCATAGAGCACGACCGAGACGGGCGCCCGAGAGCAGTGGAACGACTGTCCGCCTCCTCCTCCTCGCAAGGAGAGGCGAGTCTCCCTGCCGCCTATTGACCTCCGACTCTCGGCGACCGCCTTGGCCGCCGAGAGGGAGTCGGAGAAAACGACGCCTGCCACCGGATCGACCGACTTCACCGATCCCTGACGCTAGAAGAAGAAGACGAGTTGGGTCAGCCTTGTTTCGGGCCCCGCATTCGGGACGAGCCCTTCCCCAAAGGGTTCACGCTCCCAAGAGACACGCCCAAGTACATCGGCTCCGTGAAGCCGGAAGACTGGCTGGTCGACTACTCCATGGCTATCAGCATAGTGAACGACAACAAGCGTGTCGCCGTAAAATACGTTCCTCTCATGCTCCAGGGCACGGCCCGGACATGGCTGAACAGCCTGAATCCCCGCAGCATCAACAGCTGGGTTGACTTCACCGAGGCATTCGTCTGCAACTTCACCAGCACGTACAAGCGCCCTCCCAAGCCTCGTCAGCTTTCCTTGTGCATGCAAGGTCCCGACAAGTCGACTTGCGACTACCTCACGCGTTGGGCCGAGCTTCGGAACTCCTGCGAGGGCGTGCATGAGGTGCAGGCTATCGAGTACTTCACCGCTGCATGTAGAGAAGGCACCCTCCTCAAGCACAAGCTCCTCTGCGACGAGCCAGAAACCCTCGACGAGCTGCTGATCATAGCAGACAAGTACGCCACGGCCGACTCCTCCATGAAGGCGGAGATTCAAGTCAGCGCAACTGGCAAAGTGGCCCCTCAGGCTCCAAGAACTCCGGCGGGAGATGCCAGTCGGTGACAACAACAGAGCGACCACAAGCGCAAGGCCCCGCAGCCGGTTTCCAGCAACCGGCAGGTCGCGATAGTTGAAGCCCAGCAGCCGGATGGGCAGCCTCCGCCCAAGCGACAGAAAGGCGGCAAGCCCAACTGGTTGCCGGCCTTCTCCTACGAGCAGACTCTGGATGGACCTTGCAAGTTCCATAGCGGCGCGAAGCCGTCAAATCACACCACCCAGAAGTGCCACTAGCTCACCAGGATTGCCAAGGGAGACGGCCTCTACCTCCCCCGCCTGCTGGCAGCCGCCTCCGCCTCCGCCCCAACAGCCGGCTGTCAGACCAGTCGGCGCAGTACAAGACGAATACCCCGAAGAGCACGGAGCCTACGTGGTGTTTACCAGTATGGCTGACGATCGATGCAGCAGGCGGCTGCAGCGACAAGAGGTGAATGCAGTAGCATCAAAGATGCCAGAGTTCATGCACTGGTCCGAGAAGCCTATCGGCTGGAGCAGGGCTGATCATCCAGAGGTGATGCCGAGTCCGGGCTCCTATGCCTTGGTCTTGGATGCCACCTTTGCCATGGATAGACGAGCCGCTCGTTTCTCGCAAGTTCTGATAGACGGAGGCAGCAGCATCAATATCCTGTACAAGGACACCATGGAGAAATTAGGAATCAAGCAAAGACAGCTTCAGAACAGCCGGACTGTGTTCCACGGCATTGTTCCTGGGCTTTCCTGCTCACCAATCGGCAAGATCCTGATGGGCATCCTCTTTGGAGACAAAGATCACTTCCGCCGAGAGTCAGTTTGGTTTGAGGTGGTGGACCTCGAGAGTCCATACCATGCACTACTTGGCCGACCTGCCCTGGCCAAGTTCATGGCGGTCCCCCACTACGCCTACCTCAAAATGAAGATGCCCAGTTCCAGGGGAATTCTGACTATAGCCGGCGACTACAGGAAGTCGTCTGCCTATGCGGCTAAGAGCAGTCGGCTAGCCGAGTCCCTGGTGATCGCAGCCGAGAAGCGGCTCCTTGAGCAGGTTGTGGCGATGGCTGGCAAGCAGCCAGAGGTGTCGCCCAATCCAAAGGAGTCGGAGGCTGAGGGTTCGTTCAAGCCGGCAAAGGAGACAAACAAGATACCCTTGGATCTGGAGCACCCGGAGAGGTACGCTGTCGTAGGCGCAAACCTCGACAGCAAATAGGAAGGCGAGCTCGTCAATTTCCTCCGTGAGAATCGGGACATCTTCGCATGGTCCCCCAAAGACATGCCAGGTGTACCGACGGAATTCGCCGAGCACAAGTCACATGTCCGATCTGATGCAAAGCCGGTCAGGCAGCCCCTATGCCGCCTATCAGAAGAGAAGAGAAGAGTTGTCGGAGAAGAGATAGCCCGACTCCTAGCAGCCCGCTTCATTATGGAAGTATTCTTTCCAGAGTGGCTAGCCAACCCGGTCCTGGTACTGAAGAAGAACAAGCAGTGGCGAATGTGTATTGACTACATGAGCCTCAACGCCCGTGAATGTGTATTGACTACACGAGCTCATTCACGGGCTCCGGCTTGCCAAAGAACTCGGCATTCGCCGGATCCTGTGTTATGGCGACTCGGACTTAGTGGTCCACAGTCGTCTGGCGATTGGGACGCCAAAGATGCAAACATGGCGAGTTATCGTTTCCTCGTGCAGCAACTCAGTGGGTATTTCGAGAGGTGCGAGTTCCTCCATGTGCCAAGAAATGACAACAACCAAGCAGACGCCTTGGCACGAATCGGCTCTACCCGCCAAGCAATACCATCTGGCGTCGCCCTTCAACGCCTCCTCAAGCCGTCTGTAAAGCCTTCACCAGAATCAGACTCCATCTTCATGCCGGCTCCTCCCGAAGAAGTCGGGTCTGACTCCAGAGCCCTGGCAGACGGTACGGGGATCTCAGCAGATGGTTCCAAAACCGCCACAGTCGAGGCCGGCCCAGGAACTGCAGAACCCGGCCCGGGGACTGCGGCGGCGGACTCGAAGACTCCAGAACTCGGCCCAAGAGCCGCGCCGGTCGGCCCAGGGACTTCATTAACCCAGCAAGCGGTTGTTGACCCCACCCCGCCGCCTCCCAGTCCAGCCGCCCTCGTCCAAGTCGCAGCTCTGGCAGTCGAAGAAATAGCAGCACCCTCATGGGTCCAGCCCATCCTCAAATTTCTGGTGAGCAAAGAGCTGCCAACCAATGATACCTTAGCTCGGCAGGTACAATGCCGAGCGGCATCCTACACCATAGTCAACAGAGAGCTGGTCAGGCGCAGCGTCACTCGTGTCTACCAGCGCTGCGTAGAGCTAGAGCAAGGCCAAGCAATCCTCAAATACATTCATCATGGCGAGTGCGGCCACCATGCGGCTTCAAGAGTACTCGTCGCCAAAGCCTTTCGACACAACTTCTTTTGGCCAACGGCCTTAGAAGAGGCCAAGGAATTGGTCCAAAAATGCAAAGGGTGCCAGAAGTTCCGCTCCAAGCCGCATCAGCTGGCTTCTGCACTCAAGACCATCCCCATTGCCTGGCCTTTTGCAGTTTGGGGTCTAGACATGGTGGGACCATTCAAGACGGCACGAGGTGGCTTAACTCACTTACTTGTCGCAGTGGACAAGTTCACCAAGTGGATAGAAGCGAAGCCAATCAAGAAACTGAACGGTCCGACTGCCGTGAATTTCATCTCTGATATCACAATTCGGTACAGCATACCACACAACATCATCACCGACAACGGCACAAATTTCGCCAAAGGCGCCTTGGCCCGTTTCTGCACAACACAGGGCATCCGACTGGACCTAGCGTCCATCGCCCATCCACAGTCAAACGGCCAGGTGGAGCGAGCAAACGGCCTCATCCTGTCTGGCATCAAGCCCCGACTAGTCGAGCCTCTGGAGCGTTCGTCTGGCTGCTGGCTCGATGAGTTGCCAGCCGTCCTCTGGAGTCTGCGCACGACTCCAAACAAGTCAACCGGCTTCACGCCTTTCTTCCTTGTCTACGGTGCTGAAGCCGTCATCCCAACGGACATAGAGTTTGACTCCCCGCGAGTTACCATGTACACCGAGGAGGAGGCAGAAGAAGCACGTCAAGACGGCGTCGATCTGCTGGAAGAGGGCCGGCTGTTGGCACTCAGCCGGTCCAGCATCTACCAGCAGAGCCTGCGCCGATACTACAATAGGAAGGTCAAGCCGAGATCTTTCCAAGAGGGTGACCTTGTGCTCCGGCTGATGCAGTGAACAGCCGGCCAGCACAAGCTGTCGGCGCCTTGGGAAGGCCCTTTCATCATCAGCAAAGTACTGGGCAATGACTCCTACTACCTGATTGACGCTCAGAAGCCCCGAGCACGCAAGAGGGACGACTCCAGCAAAGAGACGGAGCGGCCATGGAATGCAAATCTCCTCTGAAGATTTTACAGTTGATGCAGTATGTACCACGCTACCTTTTGTATTAAAAGTACCAAGACTTTGGGCCCCCCGAGACGAGCTCGGTGACTGCCCTCTTTTGTCTATATGATAAAATTATGCCTACAAGTATGTTACTCTTTGTTATGCCGCTTGGCACCGGGCTCAACAGGTCAGCCCGAGGACTTGCCGCCTTGCACTATGAAAAGCTTCCTGCAGCCGGACAAGTAGTGTGTGGCGTCTAAGCCATCTCCTGTTAGAAGCCGCAGCTCATAGAGCGACTGTATGGTGGGCAGGAGTAAGGCAGAATGGGCGCTCGCATGAAAAATGGCTAAGGACCCAAAGCATAAAACATAGCTCAAGACGGTTTCCAGCCTTCCTTTTTCTTTTCACAAACCGACTATTAACCAGTCGGCTCACCACCTTCTATCCAACTTGCTAAAAAACTCTAAAAACGGCTAAATACTTGCCTTCCCAAAGTAGCCAAGCATTTGATCCAACGGCAATCCGTAGAGCGGCTGTCCGACTGGCAAGACAGGCAACAAAGGGAAAGCGGCAAAGGAAAAGGCCAAAAGAGCAATGAGCAAGAAAAGATAGAATTCAGATAAATATTTACATAACATAGGCCCTTGGTCGAATCTTCGAGCAAAAGTTCAAAATACACCCCGCGGGTGGAATTGTGCAAATTAACAAGTTCTTCAAGACTACTAAAGCAGATAAAATAAACACAAGGCGGCAGCTTAGGAAGCGGCAGACAGATTCGGAGGGTCGGAGGAGGCGGCAGCGTCAGGCATTGGGGCGGCTGGCCGGGCAGTCTCGGCTTGATCACCTCCGGCGGCACTCGGCTCGGTCGCACACGGCTCATTGCTGGAGGCGCGGTCGAGCTGAGGCTGGCCTTCTGCCCCGTCTTCTGGTGCCTCCGTCTCGCCTCCGTCCTCCGCCTCGCCTTCCTCCTCGACGCTGGAGCCGATCACCTCCACTGAGTCCTCGCCATAGTCTGGGTTCATCCCAAACCACTCCGGCGGTACCTCCTCGCCGTCTTCAGACCGCTCGGGGACAAAGATGCTGGTGTCCGTGTACTCGGCGATCGTCGCGGCATGCTTGACGAGGGCGTCTTCCGCGGCTGCCAGCTCTGGCTGGGACTCTGACCGGAGTGTGGCCAACCGGTCTAGATCCAGCCCCGGATACAACGCCTTGACGAACTCCAAGGCCCGGCGCGCTCCAGCTCGGACCGAGGAACCCTTCCAGGCCTCAAGATGACCAGCCGCGACCTCTAGCAAGTCGGCAGTCAGGCTGGGGGTGCACGGAGCCTGCATGTCCGACCACAGGGCGGCAATCGCCTGGGCACCGACACGTTGAAGCCGGTGCAGCATCCGGTGAGTCGGCCTAAGGCGAGCCTCGATGCTTAGGATATGCTCATCAAGGGTTCAGGGAGCGTCGGCGGTGACCTCTGCGCCTTCCGCCCTCCGACCTTCATGGTCAGCCTCGATGGCTTGGATGGCATCCTGCAAGTGCCCGGGGAAGAAGTCTGCCAAAAACGGAAGAAACGAAGAAGCAAGTCAAAAATCAGGAGTCGGCACGACTTATAATCGGCAGCTCGAAAAAAGAAAGTAAAGAAACTCACCATCAACAATGTCTTCAATCTCATGGAAGCGGAGGCCAGCATTGCCTCCTTGTCAGTCCAGGAGGAGCGCTCGCTCGCGAACTCGGCCAGGGGGGCGGCTTCCGCCTCTTCCGCCTCCTTCTGCGTCTTCGTAAGCAGCTCCCTCTGCTCTGCCAATTGTGTGGCCAGCAGATCGCGCTCTGTGGCGAGCTTGCTGCACTCCTCCCCCTTGGCGCGCATCGCGGAGTGGGCTTCGCTCAGCTCCTGTTGAAGAACAGCGTTGGCTTTTGAAGAGAAGGAAGAAAGAAGGCGTTAAGTCATCAATAAAGAAGGTCGTCGGGGAGATCTGGCCCGACTGCTCAGCAGTTGGCCCCAATCTCGGGGACTACAGCACGCGGGTGCGCTAGCACACCCCCGCAAGGAAGGAAAAGGACTCACTCCGGATCTCCGACAGGTCGGCAGTCCGCTTGCCTAGCTCTTCAATGTTGCGGTTGAAGGCGGTGACTCGGAGGTTGTGGTAGTCCTGCGACAAGAATTTTAGACAAAAATTAGTACCTGGAACTCACCAATTGGAAGTTCCAGGCCGCCTGCTCAGCAGCCGACCCGAAACTCGGGGACTACACCCAGTGGGTGCGCTGGCGCGCCCCCACAAAAAGGAACAAGAAAACAAGGATCAATGAGAGAGCATACCCGGATGGCTGCCCGCGAGGCCAGGTACGCCTTGGTGCAGTTCTGGATGGTGTCACCCTCAGCTCACAGCTTCGTTTGGACATCCAGAAGTGCTTGGTTCAGCGGCCCTGTGCTGCCTCCTCGCACCCACCCAATGGGCGCGGCGCTCGTCGCTTCGGCATCTGGGATCGCCGAGCTGGCGGTGCCGGTCTCTAGGGGGCGGGGTGCCGAAGTCTCCTTCTCAAGACGGTGGCACGTTGGCAAGCCGACTTGGAGGAGTAGCCTAGCCACGGCCTCGTCTTTAGTCAGTGGCACCAGAGGGTCCGCTGGCTGTTTGCCTTGCGCGCTCCCAGATGGCGGCGGAGGCGGCGGCGGAACGATCACGTCCGGCGTGGAGGAGTCGCCGCCTTCTCTCTCCATGACGGGGTTCTCGCCGGCGGCTTCCCTAGTCTGCCCCGTGAACTCCAGAGGCGGCGGCGCAGAGTTCAGCGGAGTGATGAACACCGCCGATTGGCGGTGCGCGGCCTCCTTAGCCTGCCGCTTCGTCGCGGCGATGGCTTCGGCCTCCGCCAGTTTCTTCTTGGTGGAGGCCTCTATCGGTGTTCTGGGAACGGGGGTCCCCAGACTTGCCTGCCTGCGGCCTGCGGCGTGGCTCAAAAGGGGGCCCAGCGCGGCCCACCTTCACCAACACAAACCCAAGACCCTCGCGAGGGGCCAAGCCTCGCGGGGCGGACGACGCGGAGCTTCCTCAGGCATGGCCTCGTCAGGCTGGCTCACGAGGAGGCGGAGAGACCAAGGCAGGATACCTCACGAGGTGCCCGTGACGCAAGCCATGACGACCAAGGGCGCCAGGTGGGTGCCAGCCCACGCAGTGTCCTCCTTTCCTCTTTGGTGCAAAGGGGCAAGCGCAGTCGCGGAGTACCGAGGCATCAGACAAAGGTTGCCATTTTGGTGCAATGAGACCAAGACCAGGTGGACTACGAGACGGAGGTCATCATGGAGCCCGAGACGGCGTCATCACCGGAGCTTTGCGCAGGCGAAGACTACTTTTGTCAGGATAACTGATACTACCTGTCCCCTTTCAAATTAGCCCGCCATTGTTGGCTCCCTTCCCGCTCGATATTTGGGAAGAGGACCAGGGCCTCTATAAATAGGATCAGCCACTCGCAAGAGGGGAGGAAGATAAAAAAGAGAAGAGAAGGGGAGAAGGATAGAAAGAGAGCTGAGAAGGAGGAGGCTCTTTAGAGAGGGGTTCCGATCAGAGAGAGAGAGAGAGAGAGAGAGAGAGAGAGAAGGGTGACTAAACTCCTCCCAGCAGTTCATCGCCCCAGCCAAGAACAGACCCTGGAGTAGGGTATTACACCACAACGGTGGCCCGAACCAGTATAAACCCTGTGTCTCTTGTGTTGTTCTTTCCACAGTTTAGATCCTAGCAAGGCGGAGGGGTGCAGGTAGGTAGGAGGCGAAATCTCCGCGCGCACCCCAGTGTTCGAACCTCAAGGGTCCGCCGGAACCCGAAATCCAACATTTGGCGCGCCAGGTAGGGGTGCGCCGGGATTCGTCTTCCACCACCCCGTTCTCCTCCGACCATCACACCCATGTCTGACGCTCGTCGGGCCCGCGCCGAGCGCCGGGCCGTGCTCGCTTCCCGCGTCGCCCAGATGGCCCCTGTCGGCGGGCGTCCTTGCCGTTCCCCGTCACCTGCCGTCAACTCCGCCACCGGCCCGGCAGGGGACGAGCAGCAAGCATCGTCCCAACATCTGTCCGTGCGGCAAGACGGCCGCACCGCAACTCCCTCGCACACCCCAGCTGGTTCTTCGTCCCGCGCGCTCCACGCGCCCATGGAGGCTCGGGCTGCACTCATCGCGGCAAACGAGCTCCTGCGCTACCGTCCCGTTGACGACATGTACGAAGAATGGCTCGACCGCATCGCCGAGCTCGTCCGCACCGCAGGGGGCTCTCCTGCGCCGTCCGTTCCGCTGCACCGCACCCCGCCCCGCGCGGGGGATGAAGCTCCGGCGGCGCCCCGGCCGCCTCCTCCTCAGGAAGGCGCCATGGCTCCAAGGCGCGTGGCCCCTGGGCAGGACCCGCTCTGTCAGGTGCCAGCGCGGCAAGAGCAGAGCTGTCAAGAAGTCCCTCGCCCGCAAGAAGCTGCCCAGGCGCTCCCTGCTCCAGCACGTCGCGACCATGCTCCTGCTCCCGCGCGTCAAGACCCCGCGCTGCTCCCAGCTGCAGCACGTGGGGACATGCAAGACCAAGCTCCCCGTCATCCAAGGCCTCCCGTGGCCACAGCAGGCTGCCGCGCCTTCACCGCCGAGCTACGCAGCGTCGCGTGGCCCGGCAAGTTCAAGCCGGACTTGCCTCCTCGCTATGACGACACGTCTGACCCTGCGGAGTTCCTCCAGCTCTACGAGCTGGGCATCGAAGCTGCCAATGGAGACGAGAAGGTCATGGCGAACTGGTTCCCCATGGCGCTCAAGGACGGGGCCCGCACCTGGCTCCTGAACGTGGCTCCAGGCACAATCTCCTCCTGGGACGAGATGCGCACCCGCTTCATCGCTAACTTCCAAGGCACTCGCGACCGGCCACCCGCTGTGAGCGACATGCGCCGCATCAAGCAACAGCCCGGGGAGACCCTGCAGAAGTACATCCAGTGCTTCAACAATGCACGCCTCAAGATTCCCAAGGTGACTAAGGAGGCCATCATCTCGGCCTTCTCCGACGGCGTGCGCGGCGTCAAGATGAAGGAGGAGCTGGCGATGCATGAAGACCTGTGCACTTCCTTGGAGCTGTTCAACCTGGCAACCAAGTGCGCCAGGGCCGAGGAAGGGCGTCTCTCCCTCCTCGAGCTGCCTGCCACAGACACAGAAGAGAAGAAGCCCAAGGCCAAGGATGTGAAGCGCAAGGGGGCTGCCGTGCTCGCGGCAGGACCAGACACCAAGCGGGGCAGAGATCAGCCCGAACCTTCCAAGGGCAGCCGGTACTATGTGTACCACGACCTCCACACCCACAACACCAACGAATGTCAAGAGCTTCGAGCCGTGCGAGAAGGAAGGATCGGCTGTCACCCTGACCGCGGTGACCGGGGCTACGGTCGAGGAGGAGGAAGGAACGCAGGATGCTGGGAAGACCGTGGCCCGCGCCAAGGGTGGCGCGATCAACCTCGCGAGGATCGCTGGCAAGACCCACCTCGCGAGGGAGGCTGGAGGGATCAGCCTCGCGAGGGAGACTGGAGGGATCAGCCTTGCGAGGATCGCCCGCAAGGCAACGCAGGCCTCCCACCGCTGCCGCTGCAGCCAAGGAGAAATGAGGACCGCCACCAGGACGAGGGGGCTGGGGGCTTCCAGGAGCCGCGCGCGATCGCCTTGTAGGATCGAAAGTATGTCTAGAGGGGGGGTGATTAGACTACTTGACCAAATAAAAACTTAGCCTTTTCCCAATTTTAGTTCTTGGCAGATTTTAGCTATCTTAGGACAAGTCAAGCAATCATCACACAATTCAAGAAAGCATGCAAGAGTATATTGGCAGCGGAAAGTAAAGCATGCAACTTGCAAGAATGTAAAGGGAAGGGTTTGGAGGATTCAAACGCAATTGGAGACACGAATGTTTTTCCCGTGGTTCGGATAGGTGGTGCTATCCTACATCCACGTTGATGGAGACTTCAACCCACAAAGGGTAACGGTTGCGCGAGTCCACGGAGGGCTCCACCCACAAAGGGTCCACGAAGAAGCAACCTTGTCTATCCCACCATGGCCATCGCCCACGAAGGACTTGCCTCACTAGCGGTAGATCTTCACGAAGTAGGCGATCTCCTTGCCCTTACAAACTCCTTGGTTCAACTCCACAATCTTGTCGGAGGCTCCCAAGTGACACATAGCCAATCTAGGAGACACCACTCTCCAAGAAGTAACAAATGGTGTGTTGATGATGAACTCCTTGCTCTTGTGCTTCAAATGATAGTCTCCCCAACACTCAACTATCTCTCATAGGATTTGGATCTGATGGAAATAAGATTTGAGTGGAAAGCAACTTGGGGAAGGCTAGAGATCAAGATTCATATGGTAGGAATGGAATGTCTTGGTCTCAACACATGAGTAGGTGGTTCTTTCTCAGAACATATGAGTTGGAATGATGTATGTGTTCTGATGGCTCTCTCCACGAGTGAAGAGGAGGTGGAGGGGTATTTATAGCCTCCACACAAAATCCAACTGTTACACACAATCTACCAATCTTGGTGGGACCGAATCAGAAAACTCGGTCTGACCAAAAAAGTAAACCTAGTGACCGTTAGGAATTTCGGTGGGACTGACATGCAACTCGGTAGGACCGATTCGATTAGGGTTTGGGCATAACGTAATCTCGGTGAGACCGATTGCACAAACTCGGTGAGACCGAGTTTGGCAATTAGCTAACCAGAGAGTTAGTCAGGTAAACTCAGTGGGACCGACTCGCTCTTTCGGTGAGACCGAAAAGTTACAAGAAGGAAACAGAGAGTTTACATTGCAAACTCGGTGGGACCGATTCGCTCTTTTGGTGAGACCGAAAAGTTACGAAAGGGAAACAGAGAGTTTGCAACCCCATCTCGGTGAGACCGAGATCCTTATCGGTAGGACCGAATTGCTAGGGTTTGGCAGTGGCAAATGACAAGTGAAACTCGGTGGCGCGGATTGGAATAATCGGTATGACCGAGTTTGGCTTAGGGTTTAGGTCATTTGTGGCTATGGAAAAGTGGTTGAGGATTTTGGAGCATATCACTAAGCACATAAAGCAAGAGGCTCATTAAGCAACACCTCATCCCTCCTTGATAGTATTGGCTTTTCCTAAAGACTCAATGTGATCTTGGATCACTAGAATATAAAAAGAAGAGTCTTGAACTTTTGGGCTTGAGCCAATTCTTTGTCCTTAGCATTTTGAGGGTTCCACTTTCACATCCATGCCATGCCAATCATTGAGCTTTCCTGAAATAATCATCTTGAAATAGCATTAGCTCAATGAGCTATATGTTGTTATAAATTACCAAAACCACCTAGGGATAGTTGCACTTTCAATCTCCCCCTTTTTGGTAATTGATGACAACATATAGATCAAAGCTTCGACAAGTTATAATAATCATGAAATACATCGTCGCTTTGAGAAGTATGTGACAAATAAAAGCTCCCCCTAAATTTGTGCATATTTAAAATTTGCTTTGGACTGCAAATGCACAAGGAGTTAGAATCATGGGTTACTCTTCCATGTCACATACATCTTGGTGGAGCGCTAAAAAATGATAAGATTGAAAATGCGCTCGAAAAACCACCAAATAAAAACAAGAGAAAAAAAAGCAACACTCTGTCTCAAAGCCTATGATCTATACATCTCCTCCCCCTTTGGCAACAAGTTACCAAAAAGTTCCTAGAAAATGCATAGTGCTATACGCTCAGGCTTGATCTTCAGGTGGTGGTGGAGTCCGGAGCACGCCAAGGATGAAGCCTTCAGTAGATGTGGTAGGAGTTGAGGCTGAAGTTGATGCTGGAGCTGGTGGAACTGAGGCTGTAACTGGTGCAGACGTTGTAGCTTTAGTGTCAGCAACTGGCAGTGCAGACGATCTCAGACCTCGTGGCACCCTAGCAAAAGCATCAGTCGTGGTCCTGCCTCTTCTCTCGTTCATGTCATCCTGAAGCTGCTCCACGGCAGTCTGTATCTCAGTCACCTTGATGTCCAAGTCATAGAACCTCTGTTCCATGATCCTCTCTAGGCTTGCCTGGTTCTGAGTCAGGGTGGCTAGACCTTGCTCAATCCGCAGGGTGGACGCTATCAGGTAACCAAGCTGCTCTTGTTTGGTTTTCAGAAAATATTTAGATGCCTCCTCTTGAGTAGGCATCCTGGCAGCTTTCTCCTTCTTCGCCTTCTCCTTCTTAGCTTGTGCTTGGGCAGATGAGGGCTCATTCTCAGTCATAACCACTTGGTTATCCTCAAAATCTGGACGGATGGGCAGGTGTTCCTTATGCAACAAGTATATGCCCGTGCCCATCTTGGAGTTGATGAGCTCCTGAATCTGAGGGGCATATCCACAGCTCCTCTTCTGGTCTGCAGCTGTCCTCTTAACGGTTTCCACAATGAGACTCGTGACCTTGAATTTCTGAGGCACGTCAAAGATATGAAGCAAGTTGATCGCGTGACCTCTGATCATCTTGTGATCTCCAGACTTAGGCAACAGAGTGTGCCTTAGTATCCAATTGATAGTCAGCAGTCCTGAGAGAAGGTAATGCACTGAGCCAAATTTGAATGTGTCAAGTGCTTCATTCGAGATCTCCTTGTACATGTTGGACATGGAGTTGTGATCCATCTTTTTCTTGGCGTAAATGTCCAAGTCATCAGCTTGCTCCTCTGGGGCATTGATCAACTTCGCCCATTCCTCAACAGTGGGTTGGTACCTTGTACCCTCTGACATCCAAGTGATCCTGCCATCCGGATAAAAGTGTGCTCTGGAGTAGAATTGCATGATTATCTCCTCGTTCCACTTTGTGAGCTTTTGCCCAACAAAGTCTGCAACTCCACACGCACTAAAGCTATCAAACACTTCGGGGTAGTACTCTTCATGCTCCTTCATGTAGGTCCAGTCGACCCATCTCATGTCACAAACGATTGGCTTCTTGTCAAGCAAAACAGTTTCATAGAAATCTTGCTGCTCCTTGGTATGAAATCTGTAATCCACGGCAGTCCTTCTCCTAGAAGCATACGGATCTGCTTCTCTCCACTTCCTCAGCCCTGAATCTCTCCCGAGCTTCATGTCCTCAGCTCCCCCTGACCTTATGGCATCTCCCATAAGTTTTGCTGCCTTGGGTGCTGGTGCAGCAACCTCTTCTTCTTCCTCCTCATCCATGATGGAGGCCTTGCCAAGGACTCTAGCCACAGTCTTCTTCACCCTCTCTTTCCTCTTTTTGCCCTCAGCAGCAATGGGCTCAATGGGAGCAGGTGCTGGCTTCTCAGTTGACATTCTGGCCTTTGACATTGGCTGCCTGCCTGCTGGCCTTTTGATCTTCAGCCCTGGCTTTGTGCCTTGAGCTGGCTCAACTCTCTTTGATGTGGCCTCTTCCTCTGCCACATAGTCCTCATCTTCAGAATCTGAGGTTCTTTTCTTCCTTTGACGTGTGGCAGCCTTAGGCAGATTGCTGGGTGTGCTCCTGCTGCCATCATCTGAAGAACTGGAGGGGCTAGTGCCCTCACTCATCACAACTTGCTGCTTAGACAAATTCTGGCTATCACTTTGATCAGACATGTTGCAAACTGACTGCTGACCCTGTGAATAGATTATGGATGAGATAGAGTGGATGAGCATCACAAAAAGCAGAGATTTTTGCAAAAGATTAATTCAAAAACTTAGTTTTAGTTTCCCACTGAAATCATCTCGGATCTACCGATTTTCAAACTCGATGACACCAAAGCAGTTTTGGCACCAGAACTAGTGAACTCGGTTGGTCCGAGTTACAGTTCGGTGGCACCGAGACTGCTAGGGTTTCACAGAATTCCAAAATCGGTCGCACTGATAAGTGACTCTCGGTCAGACCGAGTTTCACTTGTGCAATGGCATGAGCCAAATCGGTGGGACCGAGTTTTTCAACTCGGTGGGTCCGAGATGGTTTCGGCGGAAACCTAACCCTAAAATTTTCGAATTAAACCTAATCTACGAGTTCATTGACTGGATAGGAGTTTATCAAACGTGGCAAGAATCATGATGATCACAATGTGCTAGGAATCGGATTGAAGAATAGCACAAAGATCGAGTCCATACCCTAGTTCGGCGGAGACTCGCTACGGCGGCAACGGCGGGGTAGAATTCCGTTGACGGCGGCGGAGACCAGCGACTGGAGGCGGCTGGCGGCGAGAAGACGATCCGGAGACCCAGGAGGCAGAGCGAGCTATGCGCGGGCGAATTTTTCCCGTCACTATATATAGCCCGACCCTGTCGGTGTGACCGAGTGGAACAACTCGGTGGCACCGAGATGCAAAACTGTGTGCAGTTATTGCAACTCGGTGTGATCGAAAAGTTCAAATCGGTTGCACCGAGATCGAAAACCTAGATCAACTTAATGAACTCGGTAGAACCGAAAGTGGAGTATCGGTCAGACCAAGATTCATAAAGAGGTTTTGGAAGTTTAAGTCTATGACGAATCGGGGACTCCGAGTGCTCCTCACACAGAGTGGTTCGAATTTGGCTTGATCAAATTTTGTGATGCAGCATGAATAGAGTTTGAGACGAGAAAAGCATAGATAGCTAGAGGAGGTTCTTAGGCATTCTTGTCCATCCACTTGGCAAAAGGAGATAAAGCCAAACAATCAAAACAACAAGTGAATGTCCTCGAATGAGTAAAATATGCAACCAACATGCTCACACAATAAGATGGCAAATGAAATATGTGGCAAAGCATGCACAACCAATTCTAGCATCTATCAAGCAATTTGCGATGACTAGGTCATCTATATATGAGTATATTGACTTAGGAGTCAAGTGAGAACACTTGATCGTAGGTCATACTCATCGTTTAAGCTCAAGTGGGGTTACCACTTTTACATAAAGCATTGTTGTATTCACATCTTTAGAGTTGCTTTAGCTCAAGTCTTAGAGTAAAGCTCCCCCTAGATGTGGTATCCCCCCTAAGAGGGATGAACTAACCTTGGGTTTTGTCGATGATGACTTCATGTAGATGTTGAAGATGTGGATGCTCAATGTTGATGTAGATCACTTGGAGCTATCCATTTGAGTGAATTGCACTTTCAATACCTACATGGGTTAGTCCCACAAGAAACAAACAAGGATATCCATGGACATAGAGTGATGCACACACAAGATGATGTCCATGAATACTTTAGGTTACCTTGTCCCTTGCCTTACCAACAAGAGGGTTTGTGACTCCTTGAACTAGTGCAAGATGTGGAAGTTGATTGCACTTGTTCTTGCCAAAATGATAAGAGTGAAGTATGTTGGCGGAGTCACCCTCAAGAACTCTCTAGTTCTTCTTCTTTTGGATCCACACCATCTTGATGGGAATCCTTGGAGTTGTAGTCGTACTTGATGTAGTGGAACTTGAGGTAGTCTTGGGAATCCACTTGACTAAGGTCTTAGGAGCTTCTTCAAATGCATCAATCTCCTCTTGAAGCTTGTCCTTGCCTTTTTGCTTGTAGTCTTGTGGTGGAAGATCATCTTGAGCTTGTGTTCCCTTGAAGGAAGTGTCATACTTCTCTTGTTGAGGAACAAACTTTGTATTGGGGTATTGATCTTCTTCCCATTCAACTCCATTGGCATTGAACTTCCGTTCAAAACCAACACCTTGATTCTTCCGGTGCATTCCTTGCTTGCGCACAATTTCCTCAAATTGCTTACTCCCGGCAAGGCTTTTGTACACTCCTTTCTCTATAATTCCCTTCAATAAGCTATTTTCTTGCTCAAGTGTAACTTGGCTAAGAGAATCATTAGTGGAATCAAGAGAATTACTAGAAGCAACAATATTGGATTTAGCATGATCATTGTTACTACTAGAGGAAGAATCTTTCTTATTCTTGTTACTAGTCTTGACTTGAGGCATGTAAGTGGATAAAAGTAAACGCTTGGCAATGTGAGAACAACTTTTCTTGCGGAGATCATCATTGATTTCTTTTAAGAACTCATGCTCTTGCTCAAGATTAAGCTTTTCAAAGCGTAATTTCTCGTGAGCTCTTAAAAGTTCTCGATGATCTTCGAAGATAGTTTCATGGGCTAACTTAAGAGTGTTTAGTTCTTTAGTTAGAGCCTCAATCTTCTCCTTATCATTGTCATTTGTTTTAGAATGATTAATTGATATTTCACCATAATGTTCATCACTAGAGTTGTCAACAAGCAAATCATCATCACCTAACAAGTCATCTTCATCACTATTAAAGTCAACATACTCGGAGTGTGTTACCTTAGGACCTTTGGCCATGAAGCATCTTCCAATTCCTTCATTTGGTGAGTCAAATATGTCGTAGGAGTTGGTTGACACAAGTGCTAGACCGGCAACACCTTCATCTTGAGTATCTTCGGAGTCGGAGTGATAACTTCTCTCGGAGTGGCTGTCGGAGTCGGAGCCGGATACCCATTCACCAACATGAGCTTGATGTCTTCGCTTTGTGTAGCTCCTTGATGATTTTTCCTTCCTTTCCGAATCCTTGCTTCTTCGTGAGTATCTTCGTTCATAACGATCATCTCTACTCCTTCTCTCTCTTGGTGGTGATTCTTTGCTTCTTCTTTTTGGAGAATCTTCTCTTCTCATCGGAGTAGTGTCCAGGTCTTCCACAATTATAGCAGTTTCGCTCTCGACTAGAAGATCTCTTGTCATTGTAGGACCTTGACTTGAAGCTTCTATCTTTGTTTCTACTCTTGTATAACTTGTTGAAGTTCTTCACCATTAAGCTCAATTCTTCATTGAAGTTTTGTTTCTCACTTGATGATGTGGGGACTTCACACGAGGCTTTGTAGGCACCACTTGATTTGTTGTGAAGTTCCTCTTTATCCTTGAGTGACATCTCATGAGCAACAATCCTTCCAATTACTTCCGTTGGCTTGAGATCTTTGTAATTGGGCATCATTTGGATTAATGTGCACACGGTATCATATTTCCCATCCAAGGCTCTTAGGATCTTCTTGATGATGAATCTATCGGTCATCTCCTCACTTCCTAAGCCGACAATCTCATTTGTGATGAGAGCAAGCCTAGAGTACATTTCAGCGACACCTTCACCATCCTTCATCTTGAACTTGTCAAGTTGACTTTGGAGCACATCCAACTTGGATTCCTTGACGGAGTCGGTACCTTCGTGCATATCAACCAAAGTATCCCAAATTTCCTTTGCATTCTCAAGGCGGCTGATTTTCTTGAATTCTTCGGGGCATAATCCGTTGAAGAGAATATCACAAGCTTGAGCATTGTATTGTAACATCTTCAACTCATCCGCGGTAGCTTCACGGTTTGGTTCTCTCCCATCAAAGAACTCACCTTGCAAACCAACACAAACAATAGCCCATACGGCGGGGTTATGTCCAAGAATATGCATTTTCATTTTATGCTTCCAACTAGCAAAATTAGTGCCATCAAAGTAAGGACCTCTACGGTGATAATTTCCCTCGCTAGACGCCATACTCTCCTAGGTTGTGAAACCAAGGCTATGACCACCAAAAGCTATGGAGATCAAGGCAAATGGAGACCAAAGCTCTGATACCACTTGTAGGATCGAAAGTATGTCTAGAGGGGGGGGGGTGATTAGACTACTTGACCAAATAAAAACTTAGCCTTTTCCCAATTTTAGTTCTTGGCAGATTTTAGCTATCTTAGGACAAGTCAAGCAATCATCACACAATTCAAGCAAGCATGCAAGAGTATATTGGCAGCGGAAAGTAAAGCATGCAACTTGCAAGAATGTAAAGGGAAGGGTTTGGAGGATTCAAACGCAATTGGAGACACGGATGTTTTTCCCATGGTTCGGATAGGTGGTGCTATCCTACATCCACATTGATGGAGACTTCAACCCACGAAGGGTAACGGTTGCGCGAGTCCACGGAGGGCTCCACCCACGAAGGGTCCACGAAGAAGCAACCTTGTCTATCCCACCATGGCCATCGCCCACGAAGGACTTGCCTCACTAGTGGTAGATCTTCACGAAGTAGGCGATCTCCTTGCCCTTACAAACTCCTTGGTTCAACTCCACAATCTTGTCAGAGTCTCCCAAGTGACACCTAGCCAATCTAGGAGACACCACTCTCCAAGAAGTAACAAATGGTGTGTTGATGATGAACTCCTTGCTCTTGTGCTTCAAATGATAGTCTCCCCAACACTCAACTCTCTCTCATAGGATTTGGATCTGATGGAAATAAGATTTGAGTGGAAAGCAACTTGGGGAAGGCTAGAGATCAAGATTCATATGGTAGGAATGGAATGTCTTGGTCTCAACACATGAGTAGGTGGTTCTTTCTCAGAACATATGAGTTGGAATGATGTATGTGTTCTGATGGCTCTCTCCACGAGTGAAGAGGAGGTGGAGGGGTATTTATAGACTCCACACAAAATCCAACCGTTACACACAATCTACCAATCTCGGTGGGACCGAATCAGAAAACTCGGCCTGACCGAAATAGTAAACCTAGTGACCGTTAGGAATTTCGGTGGGACTGACATGCAACTCGGTAGGACCGATTCGATTAGGGTTTGGGCATAACGTAATCTCGGTGAGACCGATTGCACAAACTCGGTGAGACCGAGTTTGGCAATTAGCTAACCAGAGAGTTGGTCAGGTAAACTCGGTGGGACCGACTCGCTCTTTCGGTGAGACCGAAAAGTTACAAGAAGGAAACAGAGAGTTTACATTGCAAACTCGGTGGGACCGATTCGCTCTTTCGGTGAGACCGAAAAGTTACGAAAGGGAAACAGAGAGTTTTCAACCCCATCTCGGTGAGACCGAGATCCTTATCGGTAGGTCCGAATTGCTAGGGTTTGGCAGTGGCAAATGACAAGTGAAACTCGATGGCGCCGGATTGGAAGAATCGGTATGACTGAGTTTGGCTTAGGGTTTAGGTCATTTGTGGCTATGGAAAAGTGGTTGAGGATATTGGAGCATATCACTAAGCACATAAAGCAAGAGGCTCATTAAGCAACACCTCATCCCTCCTTGATAGTATTGGCTTTTCCTAAAGACTCAATGTGATCTTGGATCACTAAAATATAAAAAGAAGAGTCTTGAACTTTTGGGCTTGAGCCAATTCTTTGTCCTTAGCATTTTGAGGGTTCCACTTTCACATCCATGCCATGCCAATCATTGAGCTTTCCTGAAATAATCATCTTGAAATAGCATTAGCTCAATGAGCTATATGTTGTTATAAATTACCAAAACCACCTAGGGATAGTTGCACTTTCACGCCTGCATCCTGGGCGGGGCAGAAGCCCCAGCCTCTCAGCGCATCTTCAAGCAGTTCGCCCGCGAAGTGAACGCAGTCCTCCCCAGGCTCGAAGCCACGCGCCCTCTCAGGTGGTCGGCGTGCGCCATCAGTTCAGCTCAGTAGATCAGCTCAAGTGTGCGGCTACAGCCGGAGTCCTCCCGATGCTTTGTTCCCCAATCGTCAGCAACGTGGTGGTCACCAAGACCCTCATCGATGGCGGGGCAGGGCTCAACGTCCTGTCCGTGGAGACATTCAACAACCTCCAAGTGCCCTACAGCCAGCTTCAGCCAACCAAGCCTTTCTCCGGTATCACCGACGGCTCCACGGTCCCGATTGGGCAGGTCCGCCTCCCTGTCACCTTTGGGGCACGCGACAACTACCGCACCGAGCTCATCGACTTCGACGTCGCCCACATTCACTTGCCGTACAACGCCATCCTTGGGTACCCAGCGCTGGCCAAGTTCATGGCCGTAACTCACCACGGCTACAACGTCCTCAAGATACCAGGAAGCGGCGGAGTCATCATGGTGCCCTGTGAAGATAAGGATGCGGTGTGTTCCCTGGAACGAGCCTTTCAGGCCGCGTCACTGGAAGACCCGGATAGTGGAAGCAGGAGGCCTCCCGAGACCGCCCCTAAGAAGAAGAAGACATCGTCCGGCCCGACCACTCAGGAGGCAGGCCCCTCTGGGCCCGCGCTTGCCCAGGGGGAACCTCCTTCCATCGCATAGGAAAGCACGCCCGGTGCCCTCCTCAGGCAGGGCTCGGGGGCTCTCCCCTGGAGGGCCACCGACCTAGCTAGGGTCACGAGGGAGGCGCTTGGGCACCACATGGAGGCGTGTTTCGAAGCACGTTTCCCTCAAGGAGGAGCAAGGCAAGGAGATCCAGACCCTCAGGAGTTTGTCAGCAAGGCCATTCAGGAGCTACAGGAGTCAAGAGTCATGAAAGGCGGCCGCCGCCTACGAGCAGTGGCTCCCCATCCAGGCGAGGATGGTGGGCTGCGCGTCTGCATTGACATACCAGGGCTCGACCGAGTCGCCTCTCTGGAGCGCCTCTGGCCCTCGCGAGTGGGGCGCTGCAGAGGCCCACCCCACAGCTACATTCGCATGCCTTACGGCTTGCCGAACGCGGCTGACACATACCAGTGCCTCATGAGGGGCATCACGGAGGCACGAGAGGCCAGGCGTTCCGCAGCCCTGGCAGGGATGGAGATGGCCCGTGAGGAGCCGCCAGCGCCTCCGGAGCCTCCCGAGGCCCCTGGGCCTGGGGGCTCGTTAGGATCGGCTCCCGCAGCCCACCGAGCCTGCTACACCAACGCTCCTTCGTCCTCAACATCATCAGGTGACATCTTTCGAGTTTTATTTCCAGCTGGGAGCGCCCCCCAGGGCTGCATTATTCCCAGTCCGCGTGGGTCCGTCCCTACGGCGTGTATCCCTTTTTTATTCCATGTTGTTAGCTTACCTTGTTGGGGGCGCCCCTCGGGCTGCATGATCCCCAAGCTGCTCGGGCCAGGCCCAGCGGCATGTATCTCATTTGCGTTTATTTCCGATTATGCGTTAGACCCACCATGCTTGATTATTTGATGCCGGTCCACGGCACCTCTTCTTCTCCATGCCGACCACTTGCACGTTAAAGGGGGGGGGGTACCTAAGCATCACGACTCAGGGCTCTTACTGGCTCTCCAGCCCTCACCCTCTGGCCTTATCCATGGCATCGCGACCTGGCATACCAGCGACGGCTGAGACCAGCTCGAGGGCCGGGACCCGAGGACGTAGAGTGCCGACATCTAACCAAATTTGCAGGGACACATCACAAGATAAGGCCCAGTGCCAGGCGCAACCCGCCTAGAGGTAGGGCCCCGTGAGTCCCGCGCTGGCTCACGGGTGCCTAGATACACCTCGCCAGGCCCTACCATGCCAGCCACGTGTCAGGGCAGGGCTGTACACGCCCCGGGGGCTCCTCCCAGAGGGGCCCCCCTCCCACGTACCAGTGGAAGCACCATGCTCCGCGCTGGCTGACGACACTGCCGAGGAGCGGCTATGCCCGTACACATACGGTAGCGCTATGCTCCGCGCTGGTGATAAACAACTGAGGGTGGCCCCCGGGCCGCACCAACCTCAGGGAGCCCAGAGCTCAGTGTCTAGCCTCATCATAACGCCTCCCCTCGGGAGTGCCGCGCGAGGGGGCTGGGCACGGGGGCTGCGCCTGGGTCACACCCAGATACACGCCGCCTAGCCAGGTCCCCCCGGGTCTGGTTTGTTGCGCGTCTCTCCCCGAGCGGAGCCAAGGTACGAAGGCCGTTTGAGCGTCAAGGGGGACTCCTGAGCATCGCAACTCAGGAGCCTAACTGGTCACGTAGCCCCTCACTCCGTGGCCCCGTCCTGGTTTCCGGTCGGGACCAACGCTGGGTGAGGCACGCGCGCGGCCGGGCTCTGCAGACATAGAACGGTAGATCCACCCTCATCACACCTCCCTACTTGTTGTTCGTGTGCTAAGGGGGACTCCTGAGCATCACGACTCAGGAGCCTAACTTGTCACGTGGCCCCTCACTCCTTGGCCCCGTTCTGGTTTCCGGTCGGGACCAACGCTGGGTGAGGCATGCGCGGGGCCGGGCTCTGCCGACATAGAACATAAGCAAGTAGGAAGGAAAAGCGCAAATTTCAAGGAATTCAAAAGCAAATATTACAGTCCACACTGTTATCTCAATGCCAAACGCAAGTTTAAACGCCTCCCCGAGGCATGATACATGTGCAGGATTTAAAGGCAGGACAGGAGCCGCGACGGAGTCACTTGTCGGCGGTGGAGCAGCGCGGATTGGGTACGCCTCACGGAGCGGTGGGGTCGGCAGCGCCTTGCTTCGGCTTGGTGCTGAAGGCCCGGAACTTCCCCAGCAGGGCCTCTACGCGACCCTTCACGGCCTCGGCAGCGACAGCGGCACGCTCGCCGCTCACTGGCTCCAGCAGGCTGTCGAGGTCGACACCGGGATCGCGAAGGTAGATGTGGGTGAGGACCCGCGTCAGTGCTTCAGAAGACAGGACACGCGCCTCGGCCTCGGCCGTGGGGCCAAGGCCAAGGGCGACATCTTCAAGACCGCGAACCAGGAAGGGAAGCAGCTTGGCGGGGCCGTCCTCGGCACCAGCCAGTGGGCTCTCTAGGCCGCTGTCTTAAAGCGTCCTCAATGAGGAGCGAGCCCTCGCCTCCATCTCCATGAAGGCCACGCGGTCCTCGGCAAGAACCAGGGCCTCGTCGTCCAGCTTGGCCTTCCTTGCCCCCAACTCCTACTCCAGCGCGCCTAGGCGGTCGCGGCGTTTCCTGAGCTTGACCTCCCTCTCCTTGACAGCCGCCTCGCGAGCCTTCACGCCTTCTTCCTACTCTTGGCGAAGGCGGACCTCATTCGCGAGCTGGTCCCGCAAATCTTGTAGTTCGCCCTGCAGCGCCTTGCAACATCCACGGACGTCGACCACCTCCCCCAGGGCTACGTCATGAGCAGCCTTTGCCTCAAGGACGGCCTGCTTCTCCTCGTCGCATGTCGTCGAGGCCTGGACCAGTGCTGCCCGAATTGAAGCGTCGGAGTGAACCCATCCTGAAGCCAGCTCCAAGCGCTTGGCCACCAAGCAGGGGTCGGCGCTAAGAAGATCCTACCGCAGTCGGTCCAGCTCAGCAACAGCACAATCCAGAACGGCAGAAGGAGTCGGAGAGACAGCAGCCGGTGGAGTAGGAGGAGAAGGCAGCAGCGCGGCCACAGCATCCCGAGCCGGAGTCTGCCGCGCCCCGACAGCTGTAGTGGCGGCGGCAGGAAAGAGCACCTCGGGAGCCACTTGAGCCGTGGGGGCTGAGCTCGCCCCAGCCTGCTCAGCCAGGCCTCGCGAGGACGACCGGGCAGGGGAAGCCTGTGCGTCGCGGTCACCCTCCTTCGCGGGCAGAGGCGCTGCCACGGATGGAACCTCGGGAGCTCCCTTTGGCTTCTTTGCTGCGGGCGCCAGCCTATCCAAGAGATGCGGACGTCAAGCCTCAGAAGCAGAGCAAGAAGTAAAGACAAGAATTGAATGCTTACGGGTCATCGCCAGTGAGCTCAAGCGGCCTCCGGCCAAATTTGAAGCCTGAAAGCCGGCTGGAAGGATCAACCTCGAGAAGCTTGGAGGCCGAAGGTGTGTCTGCGGTCCGCCCCGGGGCCGTGGCAGACCCGCGGGAGATCAGCCCGGTCCTGTCCTTCTTCGGGATCGGGGGCGAGCTCCCGCCGTCCTGCTCGTCGTTGTCCTCATCGTCGTCTTCGTCGTCATCCTCGTCGTCATCGCTCGGAGAGAGGCGGAGAACGCGGGACCTGCGCCGGGGGAGGGGAGCCCTCGACTCTCCGTCAGTCGCCTTGGAGTCAGGCCCTTTTCCCTGCTCCCCTCCTTCCTCCTCTTCGCTGGAGTCGTCGGAGGGCACGTCCACCGGTTCCTCGGGAGTTTCCATGGGCACGGGCCATCCCCGTTGAAGACGGGCATGGACTCCACTACCTGCTCCCAGTCATCACGGAGGAACAAGGGCGTAGGAGCGCCCGCCAACCTCGCCACATTGCCCCCGACCAGAGATTGGAGAACCGCAGCCAGGTCTCCGTCGGCCAAGGCCGCGGGGCTCGGACGGGGCCTCCACATTGGAAGTGAGTACTGCCGAAGCGGAGCCAGCTGGTGCTCCAAGAACTCCCCTCAACAGCGACGCGCCGGTCAGCTTCGCTGCCGCCATGTCGGTCAGCCTCAGATCCGCGTCCATCTTCTCCAACACCAGTTTCACGCGGGGGTCCGCGAGCTCCGCTCGACCCCAATCGCTGGAGCTCGTGGGCTGCTTTGTGGGCAAGATCAGCCGAGGGTGGATGTGCCCAGCATCCACCAAGACCCACTTGCTCCTGAAGCCCTCGATCCTTTTCCCAGGGTTCGAAATGGCAATGGCGCCACCGTACACGACGAAGCTCGCGCACGCGGAAGCAGTACCACGAGAGGTCCGGAGGTAGAAGTAGTGGCGCAGCAAGGCCACTGAAGGCTGCACCCCTACGTGAGCCTCGCAGTAATAGGCGAAGATTGCCAGGAGAAGGACGGACTTAGGGTGGAGATGCAGGGCTTGCAGCTTATAGTGGCAGAGGACAGAGAAGAAGAACTCGGAGAAGGGAGGCACCAGGCCAGCAGCAATGGCACTTACGAAGAGCGAATAGAAGGTGCTCCCTTGACCCTCAGGGGTGGCAAAGCCGGCTTTAAACACCTTCGCCCCATTGATGCCCCGCGCCGTCGCCATCTAGCGCAATCGGGCAAGGCTCGCCTCCGACATGTTCGGCGGGTCCAGGGCAGACGAGTACCAAGCTACGGCCGGGGGCTGACGAGGCGCCATGGCTTCCTAGGTCACACAGTCAGAGTGGATTTGGAAATTTTGGAGGAAGGAAGGAGAGGCGCAAGAAAGGGGATCTGAGCAGCAACCGGGGAAAGCAAGAAGTAAAGCCTAGGTGGATGCCGCTCCTTTATCAACTCGCGCGGTAGCTAGGGCGCCCACGTCCAACCAACCGCCACGCGGCGCCCAAGGCCACAGGCTGTTAGGGCCCGCGGCGCTTCGCTCTTGCCCTTCCGCCTCCCTGCACGGCCATGTCCGGGCGCGCCTTGGGCCCAGGGGCTACTGTCGGTGTTCTGGGAACGAGGGTCCCCAGACTTGCCTGCCTGCGGCCTGTGGCGTGGCTCAAAAGGGGGCCCAGCACGGCCTATCTTCACCAACACAAACCCATGACCCTTGCGAGGGGCCAAGCCTCGCGGGGCGGACGACGCGAAGCTTCCTCAGACATGGCCTCGTCAGGCTGGCTCACGAGGAGGCGGAGAGACCAAGGCAGGATACCTCACGAGGTGCCCGTGACGCAAGCCATGACGACCAAGGGCGCCAGGCGGGTGCCAGCCCGCGCAGTGTCCTCCTTTCCTCTTTGGTGCAAAGGGGGCAAGCGCAGCTGCGGAGTACCGAGGCATCAAGCAAAGGTTGCCATTTTGGTGCAATGAGACCAAGACCAGGAGGACTACGAGATGGAGGTCATCGTGGAGCCCGAGACGGCGTCATCACCGGAGCTTTGCGCAGGCGAAGACTACTTTTGTCAGGATAACTCATACTAGCTGTCCCCTTTCAAATTAGCCCGCCATTGTTGGCTCCCTTCCCACTCGATATTTGGGAAGAGGACCAGGGCCTCTATAAATAGGATCATCCACTCGCAAGAGGGGAGGAAGAAAAAAAAGAGAAGAGAAGGGGAGAAGGATAGAAAGAGAGCGGAGAAGGAGGAGGCTCTTTAGAGAGGGGTTCCGATCAGAGAGAGAGAGAGAGAGAGAGAGAGAGAGAGAAGGGTGACAGAACTCCTCCCAGCAGTTCATCGCCCTAGCCAAGAACAGACCCTCGCAAGGCTGTTCTTCCTTGTATTGTTCATCATCATCAGCCCAAGAGGCAATCCACCACACCACACACTAGAGTAGGGTATTACACCACAACAGTGGCCCGAACCAGTATAAACCTTGTGTCTCTTGTGTTGTTCTTTCCACAGTTTAGATCCTAGCAAGGCGGTGGGGTGCAGGTAGGTAGGAGGCGAAATCTCCGCGCGCACCCCAGTGTTCGAACCTCAAGGGTCCGCCGGAACCCGAAATCCGACAGCCTCCGCCTTATCAGCCTCCACCTTCTCCAGGCGGGCAGCCTCTTCCTCGTTGCGCTTCTCCTGCATGTTCCACTCTGTCGCCTCCCGGAGGTCGGCAGCAGGGTCAATCCACCGAGTGGTGGCGGACGTCTCCACTGACCCCATGACGGAGGCGGCGACAACCCTCTCAAGAGTGAGGGGAGCCCTGAAGCGAGGGAAGTAAGTAAAAGACTCAGACAAAAGCTACAAGAAAGAATAAAGCATTAAGACGAGATACTCACGCGGAGACCAGTGGCGGCTTCTTTACTTCCTTGCGGAAGCGGATGGCCTTCGCGGCCGCCTCGTCCCGCTTGGTCGCCGCAGCCGAACTCTTGGGCTTCTTCGGCCGACTACCGAACAAGGTCAGCACGGCTCTATGTTTTTTCCCACTGCCCGGAGCACTCGGCGCGGCAGAAGAGCCCGCGCCGGGATGACTGGCTCCTAGCCGGTGGCAGGGGGCAACCTCCTCCTCATCATCAGGCCAGTCCTCTAGACTGGCCCTGAGCCGCGGGCCGCCTCCCCCCTCGGCGTCGTCTTCCAAAGCCGCCGCCCCCAGATCGGGGTCGTCGACGTCACTCTCCGCCCGGTCGGCAAGGAACTCGCGGGCCGGCCTCGAGGTGCCGGCTGGTGGATGGAGGAGGGGATTCTGACCAAAGCCGACTGGTCAGGTCGCACAAACAAACTCGGAAAGAAAGAACACAATTCAAAGAAAGAAAGAAAAGGCAACTCACTGTGGGTGGGGGGTTGGCGCGGGAGTACGGCTCCTTGCTGAACCGCCAGTCCTCCAGGAGCTTGCTGTCCGAGAGGTAGTTCACCATGTAGGCCACCTCCTCGTGAGGCATGTCCTTGGTGCACATCCGACTCGGGTCACGGCACCCGCTCATTTGGCATATCATGTGGGGGCGGCCTTGGAGCGGGAGAACTCGGCGCGCCACGAAGGCGGCCAGCAGGTCCGGACCAGTCAGGCCCTCCGACTGCGTCAGCACTCGGAGTTGTGCGACGGCGCCGGCTCCCGCAAGCGTCAGCGACTTGGCTCGGAACGACCAGTTGGGCAGTCTCCCAGCCGGCGGGCTGGCTTCGAAAGCCGGTAGGTTGACCCAATCGCCCCCCGTGAAGACGCTCTTCACGTAGAAGTATGATCGCTGCCACATCTTCACCGACTTTATCAGCTTGATGGCGGGGAAGGGGTTGTCGGCCCCTGACCTCCGCACAGCAATGAATGTGCCGCACTGAGCCAGCACGCCTGTAGCCTGAGTGTCGAGTTTGGAGTAGAAGAACTCCCCTCAGAGCTCGAGGGTGGGGAGCACTCCAAGGAAGCCTTTGCACAAGGCCACGAAGGCGAACAGCAGCACCACCGTGTTGGGCGTGAGGTGGTGCGGCTGGAGGCCGTAGAACTCCAGAAAGGAGCGGAAGAAGCTGCTTGCCGGCAGCCCCAATCCGCGCAGGCAGTGCGAGCGGAAGATAACCCGCTCGCCCTCCTCCGGTGCCAGAGAGATCTCCCCCCTCGGCGCAAGGCGTACCCGCACGTAATCTTCGCCGAGAGGCTGACGAGTCTTGCGGAGGAACTCGATGTGGTCGTCGTGGACTTCTGAGCCATCCCAGGTGCCGGAATGCACCGAGGGAGGCGCGGCGGCATAAGAAGAACTCATCGTGAGCGGATCGCCGCGGCGTTCGGCAAAGCTTGGGCGCGCGGCGGTGCGAGGAAGAAGGAGAAGATGAAGAAAAGCAAGGAGTAGCATGGAGAAGGGGCGCGTGTGCTCCGCCGCGCCCCCTCCTCCCCCTACTTATAGCCTCATGGGCTGCGAAGCCGAGGGGGCGGTCGTGGGATTTACTGCACCCACGGCCCCACGACCCCCACGTTTCCATGACAAACTTACTGCGCGCAGTAACTCCACGGGAATCCCAACCGTCCGCCTGGGCCACAACGGATCCGCTCGGGCGCCGAGGCATGGTAGTGGCTGGCCCCGCCTACGGGCCTGTCCCGTCACGCGCGTAGGCTGGAAGACTAGCCCGGCCGTGTGTTATCATGTGACAGGCCTGGAACGGGCGGCGACCTGGAGGCTTAGCCAACACGCTACTTGGATCCTGCCGCGACGTTCGAAATATTGTGCGAGTCAGAGTTGGGCGAGTCCGACTCCTTCTAGCCGGCCCGGCAGAAGTCAAGCAAGACCCATGTCTCGGGCACCCAAAAAGAGAAACTGTTGAGGCTCCTCGGCCGATCGTTCGCGGCGCCTCATCAGCTTCGGGGACTACTGTCGGAGTAATGGACCACGGGTAGGCTAACCCGAGTCCCAGAACCTTTCAAGACATCGGGGCAGGCTGCGCCCCTCAAGACCCCAGGACAAAGAGCCGCCTTCTGAGGAGTCGGCGGCAAGGCCATCGACTAGCCACTCGCGGCCGAGTCCCAGGGATGACTTCAGGACAAACCGACTCCTGACTGACGACTTCCCAAGAAGCCGGCCTTGGGGAGTCGGCCCGCGACTGCAGCAAAACCCCATGTCCTCATCAAGAGGGACAGGACAGGGGAGTGGCTACAGTGAAGACTGCTCCCACCCCTTTCCAAAGGCAAGCATGGTCATAGTACGCCGTACCCGCGGAGATCTCCGTGCGGCGTGGCACTGTTGCCATGCTGGCCCTGACATCAGCACCGGTGGACCGAATCCTGCGCCCACGATGGCTTGTCTGTACGACCTTTGGGTGGCGGGTCCCACCGGCCAGCGGGATCCCAGAAGACGGCAAGTGCGCCACAAGTCGGACCCGTCGGGAGTCGGCCTCCGAGAGTCGGCCGGCTCCTCCCCCGGAGCCCACGCGCCATTAACCAGATGTGACGGAGAGTGGCAATAGTGATCGCCCGCCAGGAGGCGGGGCTGTTGCCATGACTCCATGACGAAGCCCGCGTCATTAGAAGCACGACTACAGTAATCAGCAGCCGACAAGACCCGCTCGCGGCGGACGTGGCCTGTCGGCTCCGTACCGGGCCAGTCGGCGGGCCCCAGGAGTCGGCGGATAAAACGGCGGTCGGAGAGACTGACGGCTGGGCCCGCGTCCAGCCGGATTACCATTGTACCCCTGGGGGGTAGGCCTATATAAACCCCCAGGGCACCCATGCAAAGGGTTGGAATCCGTTAGTACTAGACCAGATCATATAGGAAGGAGAGAGCTAGCCTTGCCTTCTCCTACCTCTAGGAAACAGCTCAAGGAGCAATCGTGTAAACACATTACCCTAGTGATCATGCGGAGACCCCGCAGAGCAGCATTAGGGGTATTATCTCCCCGGAGAGCCCTGAAGCTGGGTAAGATTCGCCGGCGTGCATGTCTTCGCCTCATCCCATTTCCAGGCACCGGCGACGTTCTACTCGCCCCCACCATGATAAGCCATCCTTTGGCATATGTCGCACCCAACCCCCGATAGTGCACAAATGAGTATTTGATGCAATTCAATACGAGGGCCTTGTGTTTGCTGCCACCACTCGTGGCACTCTTTTTGCATGGTATCCTTGTAGTTTCGGTACGTTTGTCTTCCACCGTAATTATAATTGTTTCATCCACATGCATGCGGGTTAGCAAGTTTCCCTTTACTAATTAACCTTCTTCTTGTGTTTCCAAGGACCTGTGAACATCCCACCACTTATACTTGAAAATTTCTATAACCAAGGGGGAGATGACGATGGTGATGATCACGAGCATGAGGACGAGGAGCGTCGATATACTCTGTGGCGCCTGGCAACTAATTCCGATGGATCACCTCTTCTTCTGTGTATACAACCCACTGATGATGTTACTGGTAAGGAAGCAGGTGTCTCCCATGGTCGCACTCTCTGGACCTATTGCAACACCCGTTGCATGGTATTCGGGATTGATACTAGTGTGCTAGTGCCAACTCCTTCTCCCTGGCACGGAATTGAGAGTCTTGGAGAAAACTCGCTCTTCCTTGGACAAAACTATCGATGATGGTGAAAGGCGATCCAACTGTTGTTGACACATTTATGAGAAGCAACTGTGTCTATACCTCGGACATTTGGGTGGTTCCCTACCCTCACACTAATATAGTAGGCCGCTTCAGCCTGGATGATCGGTCCTGCGTTGGTCTCCAGATCGACAACAGATGGCCCGTCCCAGAGAATCAGTTGTGGTTCAAAGCAAGCATTTCCAACACCGCGGAATGGTTGAGTTGAAGTTCATTTCATGGCTTGTTATTTGTTGTGTGGTGAAAACTTTAGTATTTATAATGTATCCTCGTTGTCGATGTGGGTTTATGACCTGTTGTATGTAATAAAATGATATGCCTGTGATAAACTTACTAAATTTATGAATGGCTTTCGAGTCGCTTCTCTAAATTTGTACTAGCTTCACATGCTTCGCGCGTCGGGCGGGTGTTTTTACTGTAGCCATATGTTAATGTGTTCGTTGTACGTAACCAGCACCTCGAATCCTCGATACTAGTATACTATATACTAGTAGGAGTAGTAGGGTGGCATGGGCCAGAACAAGCATTCACGTCCAGGAGTACGGCACACGCCACCACCACGACATCCATCTGACACCATATTATTTCTTGGAGTCCGTGCTAGAGCAATCTCTTCAACCTCATCGTTTCTCTAAATTCAGCCATCACGCGGGGGGCGAGGTGGGGGTTTGCCGATAGTCGGTTTCCTTAACTGCGGTCCCACTTGTAAGGCCAACTCCAACGCACGACCCCAAACGGACCTCCATTTTGCATGAACTCCAACGATAATTTTGACTAGAAAAGCAAGACCAAAGAAAACAAGAACCACAAGAATACATTTTACTACTCCTGTAAGTTGGATTAGTGCCTTCTTGATGCATTCATTGTTGATCTGCGGAGGCTCGATCTTGCGTGCTTCTTTCTTCTTCGAGTGTAAAGAAGTAGACGTTGCTTCCTCGCATCTAGTCTCATGTCTAGCCTCTATTCTAGTAGGAGTATCAACAAGTGCACTAATCTCATCCGATAGTAGAACCAAAGATTTGGTCGGGTTCTTCCTCCTTTTGCTGACATGTGGGACATCCAGCATCTAGGTCGTGTCATGAAAGAAAATAGAGTGGTAGTTGAAGCCACAAGATGTGCATCTTGGGTTAAACTGTAAATAGAACCTTACTACTCTTGAGTAACTCCAAAAGCGGTCACCGAAGATCTTTATTGGATTTTTTTCATCACCAGCATGTCGAGGTGAAAGATGTGCAGGTTCAGTGGGTCCTCTTGCGTTTTCACTGACATGTGGGGCCGCATGTGAGCAAACAGGCGATGGGCTCCGCACGTCTGCTGGCTGGCTGAGAAGAGAGATAGAGGAGGGCTGAGCACGGACTGCAGGAAATTTGTTCTACGTACCTCGATATAGTAGGGTGGCATGGGCCATAACTCAGTAGCATTCACGTCTAGCAGTACGGCACACGCCACCCACACGAGTCCCATCCGACACCAATTTTCTTGGAGTCCATGCTACAACCATCTTTTCTCCCTCCTATTTTCTCAGCCATCCGACAAGATAATTACTGTAGTACCATATACTACTACATGGATTTGATGGAAAGATAAAAATACATATGGATCCATCAATGTTCAACGACATCCTCACGCCCTAGTGCGCCGGGTCACCAACCGACGTGTGAGGAGGAGCGGCGTTGGTGGCGAGCTCACCGTGCTTCTGAACAGTGCCGTCCAAGGTTGCCCTGCGCTCCAAGAAGGCCAGCTTCCTATCGTCCTCCCCTTGCATGTATTAGTCCTTGTGGACGATTTGTGCGTAGACGTGGGTGATTATGTCGATGGTGTCTTGCTGCGCCAGGCGCTGCGCGGTGAGCGCGACCTCGAGGTGGACATTCTCCGGTGCGACGGCGGGCAGTCGCAGGGCCACCAGTGCGTCGAAGAGGTTGTTACCATAGTGGCCGTTGAGGGTGGCGGGCATCGCAGAGCCTGGGCGCGTCGGCTGGAGGCTTATGTCAAAGTCGTCCGCAAGCTTCTTGACGACGGTGAACTTGTCGAGGAAACCGATGAGGACCTCGTCGAACAAGGAGATGAAGCTTTCATCCAAGCGGCCCCTCGCCCTGGCGGCCTCAAGAAATACTACCTGGAGATGTTCCTCGGTGCCGGTGGACGTGGTAGTACTCCTAAATCCAGACGGTGGTGCTACTAGTACTAGTAGTAGTACTACCAATGTAGTAGGAGTACTAGCACTGTACTACCCGTTGGCCAAATTATTACGTGCTGCTCCTCATAGTGAAATGACAAGACCCTGCGTCGGAGATGACACCTGAGTATAGGCGCCGTGTTCGGCATACCATAGTCAGCCTCACCGTCTGCAGTCACTATCATCATGGCTGTAGAGCTGGCCTGCTTACAACTAGCCCTGTTCGACATAATTTCCCGTGCGTAGATGCCCGTGCATTGCACGGAACACCAAGATTGGGGGTGGACGGCTCTGGCAGCGGCCATCGCGCCAGATTTTTACACGACCTTCTACTCTTAGAGTGTGAGAGACCAGGAGTTGTTTGTAAATAGGGAACAAGTGCGGGCATCTTTTTGCAAAAATGGAGATGCTTGGTTTGTATGCGTCAGATCTAGATCCGACGGCTATTGGTGAAAGATGGGAGGCACAACGTCATCACCAACTCAGGACCTGTTTGATTCGCAGGATTTTGAAAACACAGGAATAGGACACAGCAATGTTACAAGTTTCAAACTGATATTACAAATGTTAGGAGTAATGCTGCACCTACGAAGAGGGAATTACTAGGAAGTTTACGTAAGAACTTTCGTTACTTTAGGTGGATGCAACATTATTGTACAAACTAAAATCCACCGCCCTGACAAGTCACTAATGGGTAAATAAGTTTTCGAGTCTCTGGCTACTTGATGTTTCAAAAACAAATTCAGCTTCTGCGGAGAAATGAGCTCCACCGTGTACCCGCGCGAGTGTGGCTGGGCACGAAGTGTGAGTACGTGCATGGTGCACCTATTCTCTTCTTGTATACGTACACCACCTATGTGGGGTTGTGTGAGAGAGATACAAGCCTAGAGAGATATAGTGTGTGGGTTCTTGAGAGTTTTTTTTGTGGGGGGGGGGTCAATCAAAAAATTTAACATATGCAATGTGTGTGAAATAGAGTCCTGGATATAACATATATATAGAGGGGGCGATCCACGAGAAGAGAGTGGAGGTATCATTGGCTTGAGGTGTCCATAGAATCAAAGAGAGGGATGCTGTGTGTGTGTGTGCGCGCGCGATCGATAAAGAGTGCTATCGAATTTGTGTGTGCCCACGTCAAAGATATAGAGTGGCTGGCCTACTGGAACGTGAGATGGGACATGTGCAATTTTTCTCTGTGGCATGGATACCTACCTGCAGCACTTGACTATCGGTGTGTGGTGGGGGAAGAGGGAGGCCCAATTAACTATAGAGGTACAATGGCTGGTATATGTGTGGAGAAGGAGAGAGGCCTACCTCATGTATTAAGGAGATCGATCTGCCTCATGTATTAAGGGAGATCGATCGACATCCATGCATATGTGCAGGAGATGAATAAGGTTGGGAGAGAGACAGAGCTAGAGTGTTGGAGGGGGTGGTAGTGGAGTTGCTTCTAACAAATGGTGGGATAGGCTTGCTAGACAAACGGAGGGCACGCCCGCAATATTAATAAGAGAGGAGATGGCTGCTTGTTGTCTGTGCACGTGCGTGTGAGAGACGGGTCAGGAGGCATGCACGAATGATGAGGGGGGACGATGTGGCTGTGGTAAGTAGACGTAACTACATAGGAAGATCAATCGCCCTTTGTAAGATAAAGGAGAGACATAACTTGTGAGGTACGTCGATCGATGGGGGGGGGGTAGTTAAAGTCGATCTAGGTATATGTTGGGAGATCGATCGGTATACATGCATGTGTGTGTTAGAAGCAAATGAGGCACGAGGAGAAGGATAGAGAGAGAGAGGGATGCATGTAGGAGATGGTACGAGAGGCATACTATATCGAGGGGGAGGAGTGTGCGAGTACGAGAACGATGAAAAGAGTGGTGGGAGTGAGGCATGGATGGTGACAAGAGAAGAGGGGAAGCTTGTGTTTATGCTAGGCACACCTGGCTAGAGAGGCATATTGATCGATGTGTGACGTAAAGAAGGAGCTGGGGGGCCTACACACACCGTGGGTGAACGACCTAAAGTGAAAAGACGAATTTGCGCGATGGAGCTAGAGAATGCTGAGGGAGGGTGAGAGGGATGCGGGCGTGTGCATGCACAAGAGAAAGTTAGCGCTAGCTACAAAGATAAGAGGGTTGTCTGGGTGTAAAAGACGAATAGAGATCATATATACTTCATTATAAAAAGCGAATTCGTATATTTGAAGAATTTATCATAGTGTTTCAAACCGACGGATGTGTGAATATATATAATGGTGATACACATGGTGTGGTTATGAACATGGTATACTACATTTAATATGTTTTATCTCTAATCTTATAAAAAACGGAGTTGTTGATGATGGTGTGCCTGCCATCCTGCATTATAGGCCATCTGATTTATATCTGGCGGATACAAGGAAACTATGATGGTTGAAGTTGGCAACAATCATGATTGTAGATTCGTATTGAAATAGAGAAATGAATTCAAATTTAGTTTGAATTGCAGCGGTAGTATAGACATTTGGAATGCACTAAAATGTTGGTATGAGTAGGTTACATGCATTATACAGCAAGCGAAAAAAATTTAATCGGACATAACATGGATTCATACTCCCTCCTTCCATCTATATAAGGCGTAATGAGATTTTTAAGACCGCCTTTGACTATTGACAAGATTAATAGTACATGACATGCACAATGTGAAAATTATATCATTGAAAGAACCTTTCACAGACAAATTTAATGGTGTGCTTTGTGTAAGTTGCATGTCATATATCATTGCTCTAATATTTGGTCAAAGTTAGCATCAAAAAACGCATTAGGCCCTATATAGATGGAAGGAGGGAGTAGCTTTGAATAGCATTTGTATAGTAAAACGGGGCAAGACTCTCTCTTTGTGTGGTGTGAATAGTTTTATTTTTTTTGTTTTCTTTTTGGTTGAGGGAAGTGTGAATTAATTTGGTACGTACAAGTACAATACTACTACACGTTAGGCTTGTCCCTAAAATTCAACCCGCGTCTTATTATATCCCGAAAATTCAGATATCGTGCTCCCAAAACTGGCACCTTCACAACCCGCGCCTTGCTATCCTGAAATTACAATGCACGCGAAAACTCCCTCCAGCTGCCAAATCCCGACACGCGAAATCGCCCTTCTAACCCTGAGCTGAAAGGGCCGCTAGTTCAAATCGGTGGGGGTACTTTTGTAACACACCCTACATTTTGGACAAGCGCGTTCCTAAGTCATGCTTCACCCCCTCCCATCGCCCCCTTTTCGCCATTCGAAATCCCAGGCCGCCATAACCTCTCCACTCCAGCCGCGAAACCCCACCCTCCTCCGTCCGCCACGTCACCACTGCCCAGCCGGAGCCTCTTCCCCGACGACGTCGTCCAGCGCAACAGCCCGACGTCCCTCGTCCACCTCCCCGGATGGGGATCCGTCGTCCATCTCGTTGTCTTGCCGGTTCAGCCGCCCTGTCCTCCACCTCCAAGGAGCTGCTCCAACGATCAACTCGTCTATCGCGGCTGCTCCATCCCCACAGCGCCGCCTTAACCTGCTCCACTGGAACCGCAGCATCCTCACCGACTCCTCGGATGAAGCCGATGCCTACTCGGCGCCACCAAAGAGGTTGTACACTCACCGCATCGCACCTTCTCCTTAACTCGACCTCCCGGTGCCGACGGTGCTCCATCCCCCCCATGGAGCGGCTACCTTGAAGCCGGCGCCGCGGGCGACATCTCCATGGCGGCTCTCCCCCAGTGCGAGGTCCCTTCAGCGGCGGCATCCATACCAGCTGGATCTGCTGCTGCTGCTCTGGCTCTCGCTCGATCGCTCGCTCGCCCAGCTGCTGCTGCTGCTGCTCTCCCCCTCGCTCGTGCTGCTGCTCTGCTCCGATTAAGCCACACTTCAGTCGACTGAATCGACTTTTGGGTCAGTCAATTTTCAGGGGTTGGGGGGGCTCGCCGGAGTTAAGGAAGAACCACCCGCAGCGGGGACAGGGGCTCGCCGGAGAGGTACCCCACTATCTATCTTAGGGTTCAGGGTGGGGGCGGGGGGCCTAGAGGGCTGGCCGGGGTGGCGGTGGCGAGTTGTTTCGGGGCGGCGAGGCGGCACTGGGGCTGGCGGTTAGGCCGGTGGTGGCTGGCGGCTCAGGGGGGTGCAGGTTGAAGATGAACTGCAAGCCCTCCCTAAACTATATGTCAAGTGCCTCTCTGCTACCATTGCGTTCAGTTTCGACAGTAGCATTCAGATTCCACAGTAAATTTCAGTTTCGACAGTTAAGTTCAGAACCAACAGTTTTTACCTCATCTGTTGTAGTCGGGTGGTTTTTGGTGATGTTAATTTTACATCCATTTTACATCATCTATTGGAGATACTATTAGAATCCCACTTGAGATTGACGATGTCTGTCTTGTGCCGCTTCAGCCTTGACGTCTTATGGCTCACCGGAGCTGCTCCAACGACAGAATGATCTGTCACAATTGAGCAGTGCCCTGGACGCCATCTATAGATTCCTCAGATCTTCCTCCACACCTCCGACAGCCACCTCCGCCTCAACTGCTTCAGCGACCAACCCAATGATGCTGAGGTCGACACGGCTACGGCAAAGAGGTTGTACACTTGTTGCATCACTTATTACTATACATTCACGTCGATCCATTAGGGCTATTTTGGTTCAACGGAAAAACATCGATCCACTGGTTGTTACCATCACTCTAAATTTCTGCATGCTCTCCTTACATAATCTCACCATATTTTTTTGTATGCATGTCAGATATTGTACACATTCATGCTGAACATGTAGAGAAAAAGAGAAGAGTTTTGCGCGGCAATACAATGTCATGCAGACATCGCTCCATGGTGGGTTCAATGGCAAACCCTCCCCACCCCTCTCGAGATTGTAATCCAAAGGAAGATATCTGTTCTGAGGCGGATTCGGACGCCGTTGACCACTTCTATTTACCCCCCAAATTGTTTGCTCTACCTTGGCATGATGATGTTAGTCATATCATGCATATGTTGCCTTGCAGTGCCTACTTTTGACATCATATATGTCATTTTCTTAGTTTAGACATGTTCTGTAATGCCACCTGTTTAGTTTCTATATCATATATGGGAATTATGCAGTCTCATGTCTTTTAGCCAGCCATAATATATGTGAAATGTGCAATGCCATCCTGTTTAACCAGGCATCATATATTTGAATGATATCTTTCCCATCCTTTTCTTCATTACATTTCCATTTGTCGACAATGTTTGTACATTAAACTACTCTTCCTGTGAATCAGCCATTTGGGTGGGAGATGGAAAAATCTGGAGTGAAAACAAGGCCTTCAGAGCAGACAGTGCTACCTGTCGAAGCAGATCTCTTGTTGGGTCCCGATAGCTCCTCATAGATGGATTCAGAGACAGATGACCAGTCCTATTCCCCCACTGAGGTGTATGCTCTAACTTGTCACAGTTATACTGCTCATATCATGCATACGGTCTCTTGCATTGCATAGTTTAGACATCATATACACAATATTCAACACCATGTTCTTAGTTCAGACATCATATCGAATGCCCTCTGTTTAGCATATAAATCACATATGTGAATTAAATGATGCGATCCTGATTACTTAGATAACATGTAGGTGAATTATGTCATGCGATCCTGTTTAGTTATTCATCATATCTTTGAATTATGTTATGCTATGCTATCCAGTTTAGATAGACATCATATATGTGAAATTATGTCATGCTATCCGTTTTAGTTAAACAATATACATGTCAACTATTTCATGCCCTCTTTTTTCCACACTTCTATTGCATCTGTCTCTCATACAATGTCTCTACATTCAATTATGTTTCCTGTTTATCAGCCATTTGAATTGGAGCGGGTGATGCCACTATCTAGCGGACTAAAAACACGGTCTTCAAATAAAACAGTGCTACCTCTTGGTGGAGATAGCACCCCGGTTGTACATGCACAAGAACCAGCCCTACCACACATAACCCAAACTCTCACAGATTGTACCCCTACTACGATGGACAGAGAACCAGCTTCACCCAATCTAACCCCAACCCCAGCCGATAGTAACCCAGTTCCTGTTGACACAGCACCATCTCCACCACAGAGCTCCCAAACAAGAGCAGTTAGTAAGGCAGCTCCAGTGCCCAAAGGGCCAGTACTATCACGGCGAACCCCAACTCCACCAGTTAGTACGCTTATTCCTGTGGAGGAAGCACAACCAGCTAGTCGTAGTTTAGCATCTATCGCATTTGATGTTGTTAAATCGTATGTGCGTATCTTCCCATCTTGGAAATTTTATACTGAAGATGAAGGAAAATGCCAGTTGCAGGTGTTTGTCCAGGAGTTATGTGTAAGTAATGTTATTCATGGCAATTACTTTGCTTCATCCCATACATCCTACCTCCATGATGGTTATAATACAGCAAATTTTCCCATTTTTCTCTATAGAGAAGGACCGATTTGGAAACTCTGGATGAGGTAACCTGTGCTTATACCTCTGCTATCTTCAATAATGCTTGGTGGCAGTATCGGATTACCTGAAGAAAACGTACTTCACCGGCAAAGAAACTCATCAAATTCCCTTACGTTCTCCTGAGACGCATTTACTGGACGATGACTGGGAACGCCTTGTTCTGTACTGGTCCCGAACCAAGAATGTGGTAAGGTCTATGAGCTCATTTTCTATTTTTAAGTATTATATTCTTGCATCTTACTGTACTCTGTTCATGTAGAACAAGTGCCTAAACATGAAGAACAACTGTTCTAATTTAAGATTCCATTGCTACCATAGGACATAGATATATGTTTGTTTGATGCTTTTATTATGTACTAGTACTTGGCAATAGAAGACTTGGTAGTTTAATCCTGTCCACCTTAAATGAACTGGTTCACCGAAATGAGTTTTATATACTAGTACATGCTAAACTTGTTATGTGTCTGCTTGTTTCTTCTTTTAGAATGCTGACAGAATATTGGGGAAGAGTGCCTTATTAAGCAACGGTAAAGGAAGTAATGCAGATAAGGTTCAGGATAGTGACACATCCTATCTTGGTTTAGTGTTGGAGTTACTGGCGACTACCGCTTGCACAAGCTATTCAAACTCACTGTCTGAATCAGTTCGGTTTCTTGAGTCTCAGCTACAAGCTGAAAGACATCGATCAGCTGTGCTGCGACAAGAAGCGGAAGGACTGCGGAAGTCCCTGGAGCATTCAGATGCATACTTTCTGGTGCAACAGCAAGCGTTGGAGGATTTTAGCGCCAAACAGGACAAAGCTAATCAGCTTGCTAAGCTTATTGCCAGCATGGTGGATACCCAGGATAACGTTTCTTGAGCTCTTCTGAAGTTGTTTCAGTTATGCTCTTGTTTTGCTGCCGCGTTTATTTGCACTGGTGGCCAATTTTGACGGCCAGTGTATATGATATGCTGCGTTGTTCCCTATATTTGCACTGGTGGCGAACTTTGATGCCCAGTGGATGTAATATGTGTAATAGCCGTGATAGCCTAGCGTTAGTTGCTTGCTTATTTATTTCCTTGTTGTCTTGTTTATTTGTTTGCTTGTAGTCATTGTAGTTCTTTTTCATGGGACACTTCTACGGGCCGTAGAAACAGTAGGCCTTCTACGACAGCACAGGTATGACTATCTTGATTCTGTCATAAATTTGTCATGGATGTACATGCATGACAAAAAAGTGACCTACTGTGACAAACACGTATCATCACGGAAGTGTATTTTTTTTTGTAGTGAATATCTACCTCCCCCCCTACCAAAAGCCACATTTCCCCTGTTTCCGCCTTCCTTTCCAAGTTCAAACCTTTACTCCTTGCTTGCAACAACACGTCCTCGTCGGCGACCCTCCTTCACGCTGCTTGGCCTCGCCTATCCAGGCAGGTAATCCACACCCGGCCCCCATCCTCCTCCTCCTTCCACATCCCACATGCCCCGACCGCCGGCGCGAGCACGACAGCGTCCACCCAAATCACTGACCCATCCACCAAATAAGCGCCGCGCTAAGCCATGGTGCACGCAGTATAGCCAGGATCTCAAGGAGCATTTGGCAGCGGAGAAGCAAATCACGGTTGCACGTGCGGATGAGGCCGCGATGGATGCCATTCGTACCAACCCCCAGATATTGGAGGAACACCTCGCCGTCGAGGCCACCATCGACGCCTTGCGCATCAACGTCGCTACATGGGTGGCTGCTTTAAACGCCACTCATGGAGTTTTCTCGAGGCCACTGTTGGTGCCTTCGACGAAGACTACGAGGTGTTTTCTCAGTGTGCACGTGCTTACTCATACATCTCCAATGTATCTATAATTTTTGATTGTTACATGCTATTATATTATCTGTTTTGGATGTTAATGGGCTTATTTATACACTTCTATATTATTTTTGGGACTAACCTACTAACCCAAGGCCCAGTGAAAATTGTTGTTCTTGCCTATTTTAGTGTTTCGCAGAAAAGGAATATCAAACGGAATCCAAACGGAATGAAACCTTCAGGAGAGTTATTTTTGGAACAAACGTGATCCAGGGGACTTGGAGTAGACGTAAAGAAAGAAACAAGGTGGCCATGAGGCAGGAGGGCGCGCCTACCCCCCTGGGCGCGCCCCCACCCTCGTGGGCCCCTCGCAGCTCCACCGACCTACTTCTTCCTCCTATATATATATTCATATACCCCGAAAACGTCCAGGAGCACCACGAAACCCTATTTCCACCGCCGCAAACTTCTCTACCCAAGAGATCCCATCTTGGGGCCTTTTCCGGAGCTCCACCGGAGGAGGAATCGATCACGGAGGGCTTCCACATCAACACCATAGCCCCTCCTATGATGTGTGAGTAGTTTACCGCAGACCTTCGGGTCCATAGGTATTAGCTAGATGGCTTCTTCTCTCTCTTTGGGTCTCAATACAATGTTCTCCTCGATCTTCTTGGAGATCTATTTCATGTAACTCTTTTTGCGGTGTGTTTGTCGAGATCCGATGAATTGTGGGTTTATGATCAAGTTTATCTATGAACAATATTTGATTCTTCTCTGAAATCTTTTATGTATGATTGGTTATCTTTGCAAGTCTCTTTGAATTATCAGTTTGGTTTGGCCTACTAGATTGATCTTTCTTGCCATGGGAGGAGTGCTTAGCTTTGGGTTCAATCTTGTGGTGTCCTTTCCCAGTGATAGCAGGGGCAGCAAGGCACGTATTGTATTGTTGCCATCGAGGATAAAAAGATGAGGTTTATATCATATTGCTTGAGTTTATCCCTCTACATCATGTCATCTTGCCTAATGCGTTACTCTGTTCTTATGAACTTAATACTCTAGATGCATGCTGGATAGCGGTCGATGTGTAGAGTAATAGTAGTAGATGCAGAATCATTTCGGTGTACTTATCGCGGACATGATTCCTATATACATGATCATGCCTAGATATTCTCATAATTATGCACTTTCCTACCAATTGCTCGACTGTAATTTGTTCATCCACCGTAATACTTATGCTATCTTGAGAGAAACTACTAGTGAAACCTATGGCCCCCGGGTCTATATTTTATCATATAAGTTTCCCATATATTTTATTTTGCAATCTTTACTTTTAATCTATATCATAAAAATACCAAAAATATTTATCTTATTATTATTATCTCTATCAGATCTCACTCTCGTAAGCGACCGTGAAGGGATTGACAACCCCTTTATCGTGTTGGTTGCGAGGTTCTTATTTGTTTGTGTAGGTACGAGGGACTTGCATGTAGTCTCCTACTGGATTGATACCTTGGTTCTCAAAAACTGAGGGAAATACTTACGCTACTTTGTTGCATCACCCTTTGTCGGCGTTCTGGGAACAGGGGTCCCCAGACTTGCCTGCCTGCGGCCTGCGGCGTGGCTCAAGTGGGGGCCCAACATGGCCCATCTTCATCAGCACAAGACTCAAGACCCTCGCGAGGGGCCAAGCCTCGCGAGGCAGACGACACGGCGCATCCTCAGGCGCAGCCTCATCAGGCTGGCTCGCAAGGAGGCGGGGACATCAAGGCGAGGTACCTCGCGAGGTGCCCATGACGTAAGCCGTGACGACTCAGGGCACCAGGCGGGTGCCAGCGCGCGCAGCGTCCTTCTTTCCTCTTTGGTGCAAAGGGGGCAAGTGCAGCCGCGGGGTACCGAGGCATCAGGCAAAGATTGCCACTTCGGTGCAACGAGGCCAAGACCAGGAGGACTACGAGACGGAGGTCACCATGGAGCCCAGCACAGCGTCATCACCAGAGCCTTTGGCAGGCGAAGACTGCTTTTGTCAGGATAGATGTACTAGCCGTCCCCCTTCAAATTAGCCCGCCATTGTTGGATCCCTTCCTGCTCAATATTTGGGGAAAGGACCAGGGCCTCTATAAATAGGACTAGCCACCCACATAGCAAAGGGTTCGGACGATCGACGAGAAAGGAAGAGAGAGAGAGAGAGAGGTGGCTGCACTCCTCCTAGCAGTTCATCTCCCCAGCCTAGAACAGACCCTCGCGAGGCTGTTCTTCCTTGTATTGTTCATCCTCACAGCCCTAGGAGGCAATCCACAAACCACACACTGGAGTAGGGTATTACACCACATCGGTGGCCCGAACCAGTATAAATCTTGTGTCTCTCGTGCGTTTCTTTCAGTAGTTTAGTTCCTTGCGAGACGGAGAGGTTGAAGGCGTAATCACAGCGCGCACCCCAGTGTTCGAACCTTAAGGGTCTGCCGGAACCCGAAATCCGACATTTGGCGCGCCAGGTAGGGGTGCGCTGGAATTCGTCTTCCACCGCTCCGCTCTCCCCCGACCGTCGCATCCATGTCCGACGCTCGTCGGGCCCGCGCCGAGCGCCGGGTCGCCATCGCTTCTCGCGTCGCCCAGACGGCCCCCGTCGGTGGGCGTCCTCGTCGTTCCCCGTCGCCCGCCGTCAACACCGCCACCGGCCCGGCGGGAAACGAGCGGCGAGCACCACCCCAGCATCCGCCCGCACGACGGAGTGACTGCACCGCAACATCGACGCCTCCGGTCGTTGCGGCCCTCCTGGGCGGCTCGCAGGCGCCGCCCATAAGTCGCCACGTCAAGCCTTTTGCCCGCCGGGTTAACACCGTCTCCGCACGGCAGGGGGCTTCCCCGGACCGGGCGGCGCACGAGGTCGGCCTGACCTTCAGCTCGGGGGACCACCCCACCAACCCGGTCGGCTCGGGTGCGCTCCCCCTGTTGTGCACCCTGACTATCTGCCAGGTGGCCGTCACCAGGACCCTCGTCGACGGCGGTGCAGGCCTCAGTGTGCTTTCGGTCGAGACTTTCGGTCTCCTCCGCATACCTAGGGAGCGGCTGCGGCCCAGTCGATCCTTCTCAGGTGTCGGGGGCAGATCGTCCGACTCCCTGGGGCAGATCCGGCTCCCGGTAACTTTCGGCACCTACGACAACTTCCGCATGGAGATGGTCGACTTCGACATCGCCCCCATCGGCCTCCCTTACAACGCCATCCTAGGCTACCCAGCACTGGCTCAGTTCATGGCCGCACGCACCCGGCGTACAACCTCATGAAGATGCCCGGGAGTAGCGGTACCCTCGCCATGCACAGGGACACCGGGGATGCCGTGCAAGTGCTCAAGCTCGCCTTCAAGATGGCGGCATCAGCACGGCCCATCGACGCAGAGACCCCTGAGCCCAAGGGGGCTGCGCCTGCCAAGAAGAAGCAGTTGTTCACCCAGGACAAAGCAGAAACCAAGCAGATACCCGTCGACGAAGACGGGTCCTCCAGTGCCACTTTCACCATAGGCGCCAACCTAGAGCCTGAGCAGGAGGAGGCCTTGGTCAAGTTGCGAATAAGAAGGTATTTGCTTGGGAGCCAGATCAGCTGGCGGGGATCCCCAGAAGTGTCGTCGAGCATCACCTCAACGTGTGCCCAAATGTACGCCCCGTGAAGCAGAAGGCCAGGCGGCAGTCCACGGAAAAACAGGCTTTCATTGCCCAAGAGACCCGCAAGCTAGAGGCCGCCGGGGTCATTCGCGAGGTCCGTTACCCGGATTGGTTGGCCAACCCTGTCGTTGTGCCCAAGAAGGGGGGGAAGGAACGCATGTGTGTCGACTTCACCAACCTCAACAAGGCATGCCCGCAAGATCCGTTCCCGCTCCCCCACATCGACCAGATTGTCGATTCCCCTGCGGAATGCGACCTGCTATGCTTCCTGGACGCCTTCTCCGGGTATCACCAGATCAAGATGGCCGTGGAAGACATTGAGAAGACCGCTTTCTTGACCCCGTGCGGGGTATACTGCTATACATGCATGTCGTTCGGGCTGCGTAACGCAGGGGCAACCTTTTAGCGACTGATGCACATCACCTTGGGCCAGCAGCTCGGAAAGAATGTCGAAGCCTATGTTGATGACATTGTAGTAAAATCGCGGGAGGCCAAGACCCTGATACAAGACCTGGAGGAGACCTTCGCGAGCCTCGACGCAGTAAACCTGCGGCTCAACCCAGAGAAATGTGTGTTTGGCGTCCCCTCGGGCAAGCTCTTGGGATTCCTCGTGTCCCATCGTGGCATCGAGGCCAACCCCGAGAAGGTCAAGGCGGTCGAGGACATGAGCCCACCAAAGACCCTCAGAGAAATGCAGAAGCTCACTGGGCGCGTGACCGCGCTAGGGCGCTTCATCTCCATGCTGGGGGAGCGAGCGCTGCCTTTCTTCGAGCTGATGAAGAAAAAGGGGCCCTTTGAATGGACTGAAGAGGCAGATAGGGCGTTTCAAGATCTCAAGAGGTACCTGACCAGTCCCCCAGTCATGGTGGCTCCGCGCCCACAAGAGCCCCTGCTGTTGTACCTCGCCACCACACCCTACTCCGCTACCGCAGCCCTGGTGGCAGTTAGGGAGGAGCGCCAAATCAAGACCGCAGCGGCAGCCCGAGGCAGGACGAAACGAGAACAAGGAAAGCCTGCAGAAGCCACAACCGCAGCTGAGGAGGGTCGGCTGCCGAAGAATACACCAGAGGCAGAGGAGACCGCACGACCGGATGGACCACCTCCTGAGGCTACGTCGCCTCGCGAGGCGCCCTTACTTCCCGAAAGCGCGGCAACCCCAGATGCTCTCAGCCTTGTTGAGCACCCAGTTTACTTCGTTAGCACGGTGCTACGAGACGCGAGGGCACGGTACCCAATTCCCCAAAAGCTCCTCCTCGCGCTACTGGTAGCCTCGCGCAAGCTGTGTCACTATTTCCAGGCTCATCCCATCAAAGTCGTCTCATCATACCCCTTGGAGAGAGTGCTCAGGAGCCCTAACTCAGCCGGGAGGGTCACCGAGTGGAACATAGAGCTGCAGGCGTTTCAGCTCGAGTTCAGTACAACCAGGGTCATCAAAGGAGGAGCGTTGGCGGATTTTGTGGCAGAATGGACGGAGGCACCAGGCCTCAAGGCCGACGAGGATCGGTCCCTCTCCCCGGGGAGCGCGGCGCCAGAAGCCTGGCTCATGCACTTCGACGGGGCGTTTTCCAGGCATGGCGCTGGGGCTGGGGCGGTGCTTATATCGCCCACTCAGGACAAGCTCTACTACGCTGTACATCTCTGTTTCCAGCATGGCGAAAAGGTCTCCAACAACATAGCGGAGTATGAAGGTCTAATAGCGGGCTTGAAGGCCGCAACTGCCCTGGGGGTGAAATGCCTGACCATCAAGGGCGATTCGTAGCTCCTCGTCAATTTCTCAAACAAGGTGTACGAGCCGAAAGATGAGCACATGGAAGCCTACCTTGCGGAGGTCCGCGTGATGGAGAAGCAGTTCTGGGGGCTGGAGTTGCAGCATGTGCCTCGTGGCACCAATCAGGAGGCCGACGACATCGCCAAGCGGGCGTCCAGGCGGTTACCTCAGCAGCCTGGCGTCTTCGAGGAGCGGATCTTTAAGCCCTCAGCCCAGCCGTCATTGTCAAATACGGCTCAGCCTCGGGAGGAGCTCCCTCAGCCACCTGCCTCAGGAGCCCCGGTCTGTGGCCCGGCCTTGGGGGCTCGACTGGTCCTGACGATGGAACCTCAGGAGGGATGCTGGATCACGGAGCTCCGGAATTACTTGACACAAGGGACCTTGCCGGAGAAGGAGGAGGAAGCAGAGCGTGTGGCACGGCAGGCCACGACGTACTGCATCAAGGATGGAGAGCTCTACCGAAAGCGACCAAATGATGTATCCCTGCGTTGCATCTCCAGGGACCAAGGAAAGGAACTGCTGGAAGATATACATGGCGGGGACTGTGGACATCATTCATCATCACGGACCCTCGTCGGCAAGGCGTTCCGCAGTGGGTTTTATTGGCCAACCACACTCAATGACGCCGTCGAACTGGTGAAAGCTTGTGAGGCCTACCAGTTCCACGCCAAGCAAATCCATCAGCCGGCGGGAGGCCTGCAGACTATACCCCTCTCGTGGCCATTCGCGGTCTGGGGGCTGGACATCCTAGGCCCGTTCCCTCGGGCGCCAGGGGGCTACCGCTTCCTCTACGTCGCCGTGGACAAGTTCACCAAGTGGGCTGAAGTAGAGGCCGTCCGCACCATCCCCGTAGGTTCCGCAGTCAAGTTCATCAGGGGTATCGTGAGCCGGTTCGGAGTGCCGAACCGCATCATCACAGAAAACGGTTCGCAGTTCACTAGTAACCTCTTCAAAACATACTGTGCTAACCTTGGAACGTAGATATGCTATGCTTCGGTGGCGCACCCCCGAAGCAACGGCCAGGCTGAACGAGCCAACGCAGAGGTCCTGAGGGGCCTCAAGACCAGGACATTCAAGAAGAAGCTGGAGGCCTGCGGCAGAGGTTGGTACGACGAGCTTTCGTCCATGCTGTGGTCCATCCGCACCACCGCGACCAAGCCAACTGGGGAGACCCCATTCTTCCTGGTCTACGGAGCGGAAGCGGTCCTCCCTCACGAGGTCAGACGTCGCTCCGCGCGGGTCCTGGCGTTCGACAAGGCGCAGCAGGACGCCATGCGGGGGATGGACCTCGTGTTGGGGGAGGAACGTCGCCGGGAGGCCGCGCTGCGAGCAGCGAGGTATCAGCAAGCGCTGCGGCGATATCACTGCCGCAACATCCGCCCCAGGACTCTTGAGGTAGGAGACCTCGTGCTCAGGCGGGTCCTCTCCAGGGAGGGATTGCACAAACTCTCTCCCATGTGGGAGGGCCCGTTCAAGGTTGTTCATGTTTCCAGGCCCGGTTCCACACGCTTGGAGACTCAGGAGGGAGTACCGATCTAGAATGCATGGAACATCCAGCTCCTCCGGAGGTTCTACCCCTAAAAAGGCCCAGAGCCTGTGAAGCAAGGCGAGTGCCTGTGAAGATCATCTCTTTTTGGAAAGGCCCTGAGCCTGTGAAGCAAGGCGAGTGCCTGTGAAGATCATCTCTTTTTGGAAAAGGCCCGGAGCCTGTGAAGCAAGGCAAGTGCCTGTGAAGATCATCTCTTTTTGGAAAGGCCCTGAGCCTGTGAAGCAAGGTGAGTGCCTATGAAGATCATCTCTTTTTGGAAAAGGCCCGGAGCATGTGAAGCAAGGCGAGTGCCTGTGAAGATCATCTCTTTTCGGAAAGGCCCTGAGCCTGTGAAGCAAGGCGAGCGCCTGTGAAGCTATTGCGTTTTGGAAAAGGCCCGGAGCCTGCGAAGCAAGGCGAGTGCCTGTGAAGTTGATTACCTCTAAGAAGAAAGGCCCGGAGCCTGTGAAGAAGGCCAATGCCTGTGAAGCTCGCCACCCCGTGACACTCTGACGTAATAATGAGTGGGGCTGTACATGCCCCAGAGTCTCAGGAGCGCTGGCCTCAGGCCCTGGGGCTCCCTCCCACGCCCAGTGGCAGCACTTAGCTCCGTGCTGGTGAGAAGACGTCGAAGACTAGATTAGGTGCCGGATGCGGCTTTTTCATTTGCTTTCCGCAGTTGACATGTTTGTTTGCATTTGAAGTCTTGTTGAAGTTATCGCTGTTGCTGATTCGTGGTTCGTCGATTTTCGCTCCTCGCTTTGGTTTCTCTCGTAACCGACCTCGCGAGGGACGGTGCCCAAACGCCCTCGCGAGCATTTCTGCTCCAGCCTCGGGAAGGTTTCCTGGCCCGGGCGCATTACAGGAGCACCCCTTCTAGTCCGTGCCCCTCGGGCACCGCGACGCGCACACAGGGCCTGGGTCGGTCGCCCCCCAGCAGGGGCCGAAAACTATCTATGCACAGGCGTATAGTTAAAAGGCGCAAAAATGAGATCAAGGTAATAGCTAAAACGATAATATTTCCCAACACGCCCCAGCGGGGCTCCATGCAGCTGTTCTGTCTGACACAGGAAACAAAAGGAAAAGGAAAAAGGCAAGCCCGGCGCAGCCCTCCTCACATCGGCCCGCGGAGGCGACATGGGCTGCCTCAGGGCCTCAGGCGGACTCCCTCTCGCGCTTCACCGGGGTGCGACAGCGGGCGGAAGAGCTGCCACCTCCCAAGCAAGCTCGACGTCGCGGGGGAAGACTGCTGCCACTGCTGGAGGAGTCGCTTGAGGAAGAGCTGACGAAGCTTGGGGAGTCGCGGGTGCCGCCATCCACGCGGGCACTATCTCCTTCATCGCCATCGGGGCGAGGCCCGCGGACGCGGTCGTCGTCCTCAGGACAGCACCCCGTGCGGCGACCATCTTCCCCAAACACCCTCACGTAGAGGGTGGCGTCGCCGTCGAACCTGAAGTGCAAAGTGCACCGACGCTCCAGGTCGCGAGCGCGGGCGAACGCCTGCCAGCCACGGGTGAAGGCCAAGCCCCCGCTGGCGGAGACCTCCAGCGCGACCCATGAAGACCTGCTACACCAGCCCTCCGCCTGGAGCCAGAGGCCACCAGGAGCGCCGGCCGGGAGTTCACCAAGGAGGAAGCGAGGGAGCGGGAGCCGGGCGCAAGTCGGCTCCACCACCCAGACGACGAACTCCGGGAGCGCCTGCACCGCGCGGAAGCGCGGCCTGGGAGAGCGCACAACCCAGACCGTCCTTCGGCCACAGCGGCTCGCCCGCCGCCGCGCTGGGAGCCACCCCCATGGCCACCAAGTACTGGCGGGGCAGCCACCGGATGCTTCCGAGGGCGCCCACGACCGCGCTTGGGCGGGGGAGAGGCAGGACCAACCTGGAGGGCCTTCCCCTTCTCGGCAGCCGAGTACTTCCTCGACGGACCCATCACGCCAAGACAGAGCAAGAACCGAGGCAAGGGAGAGAGCCAGAAGAGATGGACCGGGAGGGCACGCGCGGTGCCGTACTTATAGCCGGCGAAGGCCAACCGCCGGCCGCTACGATCACAGGTAATCATAACACGATCTGCATGCAGGGACTTGTCCCACTCGCGCGGCCGCCGAGGCGTCATGGGGAAGTGGAGACGCCACGTCCAATCAAACGCCACACGGCACCCAAGGCCGCAGGCTGTTAGGGCCCGCGGCGCTTGCCCTTACCCTTTCGCCTCTTAGCACGGCCAAGTCCAGGCGCGCCTTGGGCCCGGGGGCTACTGTCGGTGTTCTGGGAACAGGGGTCCCCAGACTTACCTGCCTGCGGCCTGCGGCGTGGCTCAAGTGGGGGCCCAACATGGCCCATCTTCATCAGCACAAGACTCAAGACCCACGCGAGGGGCCAAGCCTCGCGAGGCGGACGACACGGCGCATCCTCAGGCGCAGCCTCATCAGGCTGGCTCGCGAGGAGGCGGGGACATCAAGGCGAGGTACCTCGCGAGGTGCCCATGACGTAAGCTGTGACGACTCAGGGCACCAGGCGGGTGCCAGCGCGCGTAGCGTCCTTCTTTCCTCTTTGGTGCAAAGGGGGCAAGCGCAGCCGCGGGGTACCGAGGCATCAGGCAAAGATTGCCACTTCGGTGCAACGAGACCAAGACCAGGAGGACTACGAGACGGAGGTCACCATGGAGCCCAGCGCGGCGTCATCACCAGAGCCTTTGGCAGGCGAAGACTGCTTTTGTCAGGATAGATGTACTAGCTCCCCCCTTCAAATTAGCCCGCCATTGTTGGATCCCTTCCCGCTCAATATTTGGGGAGAGGACCAGGGCCTCTATAAATAGGACTAGCCACCCACATAGCAAAGGGTTCGGATGATCGACGAGAAAGGAAGAGAGAGAGAGAGAGAGAGAGAGAGAGAGAGAGGTGGCTGCACTCCTCCTAGTAGTTCATCTCCCCAGCCTAGAACAGACCCTCGCGAGGCTGTTCTTCCTTGTATTGTTCATCCTCATAGCCCCAAGAGGCAATCCACAAACCACACACTGGAGTAGGGTATTACACCACATCGGTGGCCCGAACCAGTATAAATCTTGTGTCTCTCGTGCGTTTCTTTCAGTAGTTTAGTTCCTTGCGAGACGGAGAGGTTGAAGGCATAATCACCGCGCACACCCCAGTGTTCGAACCTTAAGGGTCTGCCGGAACCCGAAATCCGACACCCTTTCCTCTTCAAGGGAAAACCAACGCGGTGCTCAAGAGGTAGCAAGAAGGATTTATGGCACCGTTGTCGGGGAGATCTACTCACAAGTCAATACATACCAAGTACCCATTGATTTCTACTACACAACCTTCTTCTTGTAGACGTTGTTGGGCCTCTAAGTGCAGAGGTTTGTAGGACAGTAGCAAATTTCCCTCAAGTGGATGACCTAAGGTTTATCAATCTGTAGGAGGCGTAGGATGAAGATGGTCTCTCTCAAGCAACCCTGCAACCAAATAACAAAGAGTCTCTTGTGTCCCCAACACACCCAATACAATGGTAAATTGTATATGTGCACTAGTTCGGCAAAGAGATGGTGATACAAGTGCAATATGGATAGTAGATAAAGGCTTTTGTAATCTGAAAATATAAAAACAGCAAGGTAACTGATGATAAAAGTGAGCGTAAACGGTATTGCAATGCGTTGAAACAAGGCCCAGGGTTCATACTTTCACTAGTGCAAGTCCTCTCAAGAATAATAACATAATTGGATCATATAACTATCCCTCAACATGCAACAAAGAGTCACTCCAAAGTCACTAATAACGGAGAACAAATGAAGAGATTATGGCAGGGTACGAAACCACCTCAAAGTTATTCTTTCCAATCAATCCGTTGGGCTATTCCTATAAGTGTCACAAACAGCCCTAGAATTCATACTAGAATAACACCTTAAGACACAAATCAACCAAAAAAATGTCACCTAGATACTCCAATGTCATCTCAGGTATCTGTGGGTATGATTATACGATATGCATCACACAATCTCAGATTCATCTATTCAACCAACACATAGAACCTCAAAGAGTGCCCCAAAGTTTCTACCGGAGAATCAAGACGAAAACGTGTGCCGACCCATATGCATAAGTTCATGGGCGGAACCCGCAAGTTGGTCACCAAAACATACATCAAGTGAATCACGTGGTATCCCATTGTCACCACAGATACGCACGACAAGACATACATCAAGTGTTCTCAAATCATTAAAGACTCAATCCAATAAGATTACTTCAAGGGGAAAACTCAATCCACTACAAGAGAGTAGAGGGGGGAAGAAACATCATAGGATCCAAATATAATAGCAAAGCTCGCGATACATCAAGATCGTATCACCTCAAGAACACGATAGAGAGAGATCAAACAGATAGCTATTGGTACATACCCTCAGCCCCGAGGGAGAAGTACTCCCTCCTTGTCATGGAGAGCACCGGGATGATGAAGTTGGCCACCGAAGAGGGATTCCCCCTCCGGCAGGGTGCCGGAACGGGTCTAGATTGGCTTTCGGCGGCTACGGAGGCTTGTGGCGGTGGAACTCCTGATCTATTGTGCTCCCCGATTATTTTAGGGTATATGGGTATATATAGGAGGAAGAAGTGCGTCAGGGGAGCCACGGGGGGCCCACGAGGGTGGAGGGAACGCCCTAGGGGGGTGGGCGCCCCCCTACCTCGTGGCTCCCTCGTTCCTTTCCTGACGTGCACTCCAAGTCTATCAGGTTGCTTTCCTTCCAAAAATAACTTCTCCAGAAGGTTTCATTCCGTTTCGACTCCGTTTGATATTCCTTTTCTTCGAAACACTAAAATAGGCAAAAAAAACAACAATTCTGGGCTGGGCCTCCGGTTAATAGGTTATTCCCAAAAATAATATAAAAGTGGATAATAAAGCCCAATATTGTCCAAAACAGTAGATAATATAGCATGGAGCAATCAAAAATTATAGATACGTTGGAGACGTATCAAGCATCCCCAAGCTTAATTCCTACTCGTCCTCGAGTAGGTAAATGATAAAAACAGAATTTTTGATGCAGAGTGCTACTTGGCATAATTTCAATGTAATTCTTCTTAGTTGTGGTATGAATATTAAGATCCGAAAGATTCAAGATAAAAGTTCATATTGACATAAAAATAATAATACTTCAAGCATACCAACTAAGCAATTATGTCCTCTCAAAATAACATGGCCAAAGAAAGTTCATCCCTACAAAATCATATAGTTTAGTCATGCTCCATTTTCATCACATAAGAATGCTCTCATCATGCACAAACCCGATGACAAGCCAAACAATTGTTTCATACTTTAGTAATCTCAAACCTATAAACTTTCACACAATATATGAGCGCGAGCCGTGGACATAGCACTATGGGTGGAATAGAATATGATGATGGGGGTTATGTGGAGAAGACAAAAAAGGAGAAAGTCTCACTTCAACGAGGCTAATAAATGGGCTATGGAGATGCCCATCAATTGATGTTAATGTAAGGAGTAGGGATTGCCATGCAACGGATGCACTAGAGCTATAAATGTATGAAAGCTCAACAAAAGAAACTAAGTGGGTGTGCATCCAACTTGCTTACTCACGAAGACCTAGGGCACTTGAGGAGGCCCATTGTTGGAATATACAAACCAAGTTCTATAATGAATAATTCCCACTAGTATATGAAAGTGACAAAACAAGAGACTCTCTATCATAAAGATCATGGTGCTACTTTGAAGCACAAGTGTGGAAAAAGGATAGTAGCATTGTCCCTTTTATTTATTTTTACTTTTTATTTGGCCTTTCTTTTTTTGGCCTTTTTTGGGACAATGCTCTATTAATGATGATCATCACACTTCTATTTATTTACAACTCAAAGATTACAACTCGATACTAGAACAAAGTATGACTCTATATGAATGCCTCCGGCTCTGTACCTGGATGGGCAATGAATCAAGAGTGACATGTATGATAAATTATGCATGGTGGCTTTGCCACAAATACGATGTCAACTACATGATCATGCACAACAATATGACAATGATGATGCGTGTCATAATAAACAGAACGGTGGAAAGTTGCATGGCAATATATCTCGGAATGGCTATGGAAATGCCATAATAGGTAGGTATGGTGGCTGTTTTGAGGAAGATATTAGGAGGTTTATGTGTGATAGAGCGTATCATATCACGGGGTTTGGATGCACCGACGAAGTTTGCACCAACTCTCAATATGAGAAAGGGCAATGCACGGTACCGAAGAGGCTAGCAATGATGGAAGGGTAAGAGTGCGTATAATCCATGGACTCAACATTAGTCATAAAGAACTCACATACTTATTGCAAAAATCTACAAGTCATCAAAAACCATGCATTACGTGCATGCTCCTAGGGGGATAGATTGGTAGCAAAAGACCATCGCTCGTCCCCGACCGCCACTCATAAGGAAGACAATCAAATAACACCTCATGTTTCAAATTTGTTACACAACGTTTACCATACGTGCATGCTACGGGACTTGCAAACTTCAACACAAGTATTTATCAATTTCACAACTACTCAACTAGCATGACTTTTAATTTTATATTATTACCTCCATATCTCAAAACAATCATCAAGCATCAAACTTCTCTTAGTATTCAACACACTCATAAGAGAATTTTATTATTAATCTTGTATACCTAGCATATTAGGATTATTTAAGCAAATTACCATGCTATTTAAGACACTCAAAATAATCTAAGTGAAGCATGAGAGATCAATAGTTTCTATAAAACAAATCCACCACCGTGCTCTAAAAGGATATAAGTGAAGCACTAGAGCAAATGACAAACTACTCTGAAAGATATAAGTGAAGATCAATGAGTAGTCGAACAATTATGCAACTATATGAAGACTCTCTAACATTTAAGAATTTCATATCTTGGTATTTTATTAAAACAGCAAGCAGATCCTAACAAAATAAATTGATGCTCCAGGCAAAACACATATCATGTGGTGAATAAAAATATAGCTCCAAGTAAAGTTATCGATGAACGAAGACGAAAGAGGGGATGCCTTCCGGGGCATCCCCAAGCTTAGGCTCTTGGTTGTCCTTGAATATTACCTTGGGGTGCCTTGGGAATCCCCAAGCTTAGGCTCTTGCCACTCCTTATTCCATAATCCATCGAATCTTTACCCAAAACTTGAAAACTTCACAACACAAAACTTAACAGAAAACTCGTAAGCTCCGTTAGCGAAAGAAAACAAAACACCACTTCAAGGTACTGTAATGAACTCATTATTTATTTATATTGGTATTAAACCTACTGTATTCCAACTTTTCTATGGTTTATAAACTCTTTTACAAGCCATAGATTCATTAAAATAAGCAAACAACACACGAAAAACAGAATCTGTCAAAAACAGAACAGTCTGTAGTAATCTGTAACTAACTCAAACTTCTGGAACCCCAAAAATTCTAAAATAAATTGCTGGATCTGAAGAATTTATATATTAATCATCTTCAAAAAGAATTAGCTAAATAGCACTCTCCAATAAAAAATGGCAGCAATTCTCGTGAGCGCTAAAGTTTCTGTTTTTTACAGCAAGATCAACAAGACTTTCCCCAAGTCTTCCCAGCGGTTCTACTTGGCACACTAATTAAAACATAAAAACTCAATCGTAACAGATTCTAGATAAATTATTTATTTCTAAACAGGAGCAAAAAGCAAGGAACAAAAATAGAGTTGGGTTGCCTCCCAACAAGCGCTATCGTTTAACGCCCCTAGCTAGGCATGATGATTTCAATGATGCTTACATAAAAGATAAGAATTGAAACATAAAGAGAGCATCATGAAGAATATGACTAGAACATTTAAGTCTAACCCACTTCCTATGCATAGGGATTTTGTGAATAAACAACTTGTGGGAACAAGAATCAACTTGCATAGGAAGGTAAAACAAGCATAACTTCAAAACTTTAAGCACATAGAGAGGAAACTTGATATTATTGCAATTCCTACGAGCATATATTCCTCCCTCATAATAATTTTCAGTAGCTTAATGAATGAATTCAACAATATAACTATCACATAAAGCATTCTTTTCATGATCTACAAGCATAGAAATTTTATTACTCTCCACATAAGCAAAATTCTTCTCATTCGGAATAGTGGGAGTATCATAAGAAACTCGAATACTATAAATTGTTTCCACATTAAAAGAGTAACGTTCAGAAAAGGGGTAACCATAATCATGAAAAGTTTTATAAATATAATCACTACTTTTTATAGCATAAGTATCATCACAATAATCATCATAAGTAGGAGGCATGCTATCATCATTATAAATTTGCATATCAAAACTTGGGAGACTAAAAATATCATCTTCATCAAACATAGCTTCCCCAAGCTTGTGGCTTTGCATATCATTAGCATCATGGATATTCAAGGAATTCATACTAACAACATTGCAATCATGCTCATCATTCAAATATTTAGTGCCAAACATTTTAATGCATTCTTCTTCTAACACTTTGGCACAATTTTCCTTTCCATCATACTCACGAAAGATATTAAAAAGATGAAGCGTATGAGGCAAACTCAATTCCATATTTTTTGTAGTTTTTTATAAACTAAACTAGTGCTAAAACAAGAAACAAAAAGATTCGATTGCAAGATCTAAAGATATACCTTCAAGCGCTAACCTCCCCGGCAACGGCGCCAGAAAAGAGCTTGATGTCTACTACGCAACCTTCTTCTTGTAGACGTTGTTGGGCCTCCAAGTGCAGAGGTTTGTAGGACAGTAGCGAATTTCCCTCAAGTGGATGACCTAAGGTGTATCAATCCGTAGGAGGCGTAGGATGAAGATGGGCTCTCTCAAGCAACCCCGCAACCAAATAACAAAGAGTCTCTTGTGTCCCAAACACACCCAATACAATGGTAAATTGTATAGGTGCACTAGTTCGGCGAAGAGATGTTGATACAAGTGCAATATGGATAGTAGATAAAGGCTTTTGTAATCTGAAAATATAAAAACAGTAAGGTAACTACTGATAAAAGTGAGCGTAAACGGTATTGCAATGCGTTGAAACAAGACCTAGGGTTCATACTTTCACTAGTGCAAGTCCTCTCAACAATAATAACATAATTGGATCATATAACTATCCCTCAACATGCAAAAAAGAGTCACTCCAAAGTCACTAATAGCGGAGAACAAACGAAGATATTATGGTAGGGTACGAAACCACCTCAAAGTTATTCTTTCCAATCAATCCGTTGGGCTATTCCTATAAGTGTCACAAACATCCCTAGAGTTCGTACTAGAATAACACCTTAAGACACAAATCAACCAAAACCCTAATGTCACCTAGATACTCCAATGTCACCTCAAGTATCTGTGGGTATGATTATATGATATGCATCACACAATCTCAGATTCATCTATTCAACCAACACATAGAACCTCAAAGAGTGCCCTAAAGTTTCTACCGGAGAATCAAGACGAAAACGTGTGCCAACCCTATGCATAAGTTCATGGGCGGAACCCACAAGTTGGTCACCAAAACATACATCAAGTGAATCACGTGGTATCCCATTGTCACCACAGATACGCACGGCAAGACATACATCAAGTGTTCTCAAATCATTAAAGACTCAATCCGATAAGATTACTTCAAGGGGAAAAATCAATCCATTACAAGAGAGTAGAGGGGGGAAGAAACATCATAGGATCCAAATATAATAGCAAAGCTCGCGATACATCAAGATCGTATCACCTCAAGAACACGAGGGAGAGAGAGAGAGATCAAACACATAGCTACTGGTACATACCCTCAGCCCTGAGGGAGAACTACTCCCTCCTCATCATGGAGAGCACCGGGATGATGAAGTTGGCCACCGGAGAGGGATTCCCCCTCTGGCAGGGTGCTGGAACGGGTCTAGATTGGCTTTCGGTGGCTACAGAGGCTTCTGGCCGCAGAACTCCGGATCTATTATGCTCCCCGATCATTTTAGGGTATATTATTGGTATATATAGGAGGAAGAAGCACGTCAGGGGAGCCACGAGGGGCCCACGAGGGTGGAGGGCGCGCCCCCTACCTCGTGGCTCCCTCGTTTCTTTCCTAACGTGCACTCCAAGTCTATCAGGTTGCTTTCCTTCAAAAAATAACTTCTCCAGAAGGTTTCATTCCGTTTCGACTCCATTTGATATTCCTTTTCTTCGAAACATTGAAATAGGCAAAAAAATAGTAATTCTGGGATGGGCCTCCGGTTAATAGGTTAGTCTCAAAAATAATATAAAAGTGGATAATAAAGCCCAATATTGTCCAAAATAGTAGATAATATAGCATGGAGCAATCAAAAATTATAGATACGTTGGAGACGTATCACCCATCACAATCTCTTATCCCTCGCATTACATTATTTGTCATTTGCCTCTCATTTTCCTCTCCCCCACTTCACCCTTGCCATTTTATTCGCACTTTTTCCGTTCGCCTTCTTCCACTATGTATCTTTCTTTGTGTTTCCATGTGCCTTCTATTTGCTTGCATCTTTGCGTGCTAAAAATCTATTGATATGGATCCACTTAAAGTGTTCTACTTGGATCATCTTCGATCCTTATGCACTCGTGCTGAAACCCCAACTAGCCTAGTGGATGGGAAATCTTTAGATGAGCATGCTCATTTTGTGCGTCACCGTTTGTTTGAAAAAGGGAGACTCTTATGGGATCAAATAAACAGATTGCTATGTTATGCTTGGAATCTTTGTGAAATTTGTGGTCTTACTTGTTGCTCTAGGAACCCTAAAAAACACCTCCCCTACCTACGAGTTTAATGATAATGAAATCTTATCTTCTTATGCAGGGTGTTTATAGTTACTATGACATCGAACAAATTGAAGAATTTGTTGCTTTTAAGGGTGCCTATGAAGTTGCTTCTTTGATTGAAAAGTATGATATTACTCTCTACGAATATGAAAATTTTGACATACTTAAATATTGCCATGAAAACTATGCTCATAATGTCTATGTCAAGGAATTTATTGAAAAAATGACCATTGCTTCGAAAGAAAATAATGATATGCATGAATCTATAGATAATTATGATTCCAATGATTTGATTGAAATATCCCTTGATGAACATGATTCTTGCTATTCTTGTGGCCATGATGCCAATATTTATGAAGATGAGTTTGCTATAGTTCCTTATGTTAAACATGAGATCGTTGCTATTGCACCCATACTTGATAGTTCCTTCGATGAAAAGCATGATTGCAATGATGTTATCATAAATTCTCTTAATTTAAATTGTGTCAATGATATGCAAAACCTCAAGCTTGGGGATGCTAGTTTTCCTATGACTACTATTTGTTGCAATGATCATGATTGGGGTGATTCTTCTCATGATCTTGAAAATTTATTTAAGCCCCATGATAAATATGAGATTGATAATAATGTTTGCAATAATAATGAGAGTGGGTTTGGAAGAGTGTCAACTTTAGATCCCACATATTTTGAGAATTTTCAATCTTATGAAGTTTTTGATAAAACTGGGTTTGGAGAGGTCATGACTTTAGTTAATGTTAATCCCAGTATTTTGGAAGAGTGTCAACTTTGCATACATCTGGATATTGTTAAGAATATGTTTTGTGATAGCTATATTGTTGAATTTGCTTATGATCCTACATGTAATTATTATGAGAGAGGAAAATATGATTGTAGAAATTTTCATGCTGAATTACCTCTCGTTATGTTGAGATTGCTACTGTTTCTCTCCTCTTCCTTGCATATGCTAGTTTTTGCTTGCTATGATAATTTGTTTGCCTATAAGATGCCTATGCATAGGAAGTATGTTAGACCTAGATGTGTTTTTCACGTGTTTTATGATGCTCTCTTTGTGCTTCAATTATTGCCTTTCATGTGACCATCACTGAAATCTCAATGCCTAGCTAGGGGCGTTAAACGAAAGCGCTTGTTCGGAGGAAACACAATTTTATTTTTATTTATTGCTTTTTGGTTCTATTTAGTAATAAATAATTCATCTACACTCTGTTTATATGTGGTTTTATGCTCTTAATTAGTGTTTGTGCCAAGTAGAACCTTTGGGAAGACTTGGGGGAAGTTTTAGTGATCTTGCTGTAAAAAACAGAAACTTTAGCGCTCACGAGATTTGCTGCCATTTTTTAATTCAGAGTGATATTAGGTTGATTATTTTTGCAGATTATTAATATACAAATTTCTCACGTCCACCAATTTATTTCAGAATTTTTGGGGTTACATAAGTATTCGAAACATACATATTATTACAGACTGTTCTGTTTTTGACAGATTCTGTTCTTCGTGTGTTGTTTGCTTATTTTGATGAATCTATGCCTAGTATCAAAGGATATGAACCATAGAGAAGTTGGAATACAGTAGGTTTAACACCAATATAAATAAATAATGAGTTCATTACAATACCTTAAGTGGTGGTTTGTTTTCTTATACTAACGTAGCTTATGAGATTTTCTGATGAGTTTTGTGTTGTGAAATTTTCAAGTTTTGGGTAACGATTTGATGGATTTTGGAATAAGGAGTGGCAAGAGCCTAAGCTTGGGGATGCCCAAGGTACCCCAAGGTAAAATTAAAGGATAACCAAAAGCCTAAGCTTGAGGATGCCCCGGAAGGCATCCCCTCTTTCGTCTTCTTCCATCGGTAACTTTACTTGAGGCTATATTTTTATTCACCACATGATATGTGTTTTGCTTGGAGCATGTCGGTGTCAAAACCGGCGGATCTCGGGTAGGGGGTCCCGAACTGTGCGTCTAGGCCGGATGGTAACAGGAGGCAAGGGACACGAAGTTTTACCCATGTTCGGTCCCTCTCGATTGAGGTAAAACCCTATGTCCTGCTTGATTAATATTGAAGATATGGGTAGTACAAGAGTAGATCTACCACGAGATCGGAGAGGCTAAACCCTAGAAGCTAGCCTATGGTATGATTGTTGTTGTGTATGTTGTCCTACCAACTAAAACCCTCCGGTTTATATAGACACCGGAAAGGGTTAGGGTTACACAAAGTCGGTTACAATGGTAGGAGATCTGCATATCCGTATCGCCAAGCTTGCCTTCCACGCCAAGGAAAGTCCCTTCCGGACATGGGACGAAGTCTTCAATCTTGTATCTTCATAGTCCAGGAGTCCGGCTGAAGGTATAGTCCGGCCATCCGGACACCCCCTAATCCAGGACTCCCTTAGTAGCCCCTGAACCAGGCTTCAATGACGACGAGTCCGGCGCGCAGATTATCTTCGGCATTGCAAGGCGGGTTCCTCCTCCAAGTACTTCATAGAAGACTTTCCACATATTGCCATAGAGAGAATAATATTTACACAAATCTAATCTGCTGACGTATTCTGTAGTGTGACACACCACGACCAAGCCTTTATCCGAGTCGTTTCATTATCCCACCTCAGCGCGTCATGCGAGGCGGTTTTCATGGCATGTCTTGTTAAATCATAGATCATGTCCCCTTATTCCGGGATTCTCATCAATACGGGCGCGGGTAACCCAACCGCGCCATTGATTACGGTGCTTGGAGATAAGCGAGTTTTACCAGGCTGGTGGGGACACGTAGTTGCGTCCACCCATATAAGGGGATAAGGACCCACCTTTTCACCTACGCCTTCTTCCTCCCTTGCTTATCCATTCTCGCGCACTCGAGCTCCAGCACCCAAGTCCGTACTCCCCACCTCAACCTTCTCCAGCCATGTCCGGAGCGGGAGGCAAGTGGATGGTCTCCTCCGTCACGGAGGGACACATCAAAAAACTAAGAAAGGTCGGATACTTGTCTAACAACATTGTGTACCGGCTTCCCGAAAAGGGGCAGCTCATCCCCACCCCTAGGCCCCATGAGAGGGTGGTGTTCCTCCCCCATTGTCACGACCGGTTTTCCAATAATTTTTTTTATTGAGAAACCGATCTTTTGAGTCCAGTATGAGGAAAATCCTCCTTACTGGTAGACAAAATTCTTGATACAGTAAGCCAGTAGCACAAAATATATTACAAGGTCGAGCTAAGGCTGCTCAACAAATTATTACAAGCGCGCCAATAATTATACATAATGGCGGTTATAACACAATGGTGTGGTGGCATACTACTGACTCGAGGATAAAGTGATGGTGGAATAACACAGTGTGGAGTGAGATAACATGGCTCTCAAACTAGCATCTCATCGAGTGTCGAGGTGAGGCTCGATGTATGTTATTCGGGTTGTGGAAGCGGATATAATGCAGTGACCAAATCCAGGGTCGCACGAGACTGACTGGGATTCCTCTAGGCATCGGACTCGCTATCGAACTCTTCATCCATGAGATCGCCTTCGTCAGCATCTGGCCAAATCAACAAGCCAGGTGAGTACTTTGAAAGTACTCGCAAGACAGTTCGGACGTAAGATATAACAAATGCATGCATGAATGCGTCATGATTAATTTACCAATGCACATTCAAAAATTAGCATAACGAAGTAAGTAAAAGGGAATCGGCGGTAGTCCGCCTGAAATCCCAACAAAAATAAATAGGAACCGATCGGGTGTCTGAAGCGACGCCTCGAAAGGTGAATAATAAAAATAAGATCGTGCCACAGTCGGGCGTCTGAGCGACACCACATAAAGGGCTTAAAAGAAATGCCACAGTCGGGCGTCTGAGCGACACCATATA